>NC_031999.1:15188166-15234686 GCF_001879085.1 Nicotiana attenuata
CCGAATACGAAGCTTGCATCCTGGGACTCAAGATGGCCATTGACATGAACATTCAAGAGCTACTAGTGATCGGGGACTCAGACCTGCTCATACATCAAGTCCGAGAAGAATGGGCCACCATAACTCTAAGATACTTCCCTATTTGCACCACATACAGGAGTTAAGGAAAAGATTCACAAAGACCGAATTTCAGCATGTCCCCAGGGTTCAGAATGAGTTCGCTGACGCACTAACTGTGAGCACGTGATTTTTTCCCTAAGTGAACTATTCCCAAAAATTCAAACAAAATGATTTATTTCTTTATTTTACAATTTTGTGAATTTTTGTGTTCTTTTCTGTTAATTGTTTGCATTTATATCTGTTAATTAATGAAAAATACAAAAAATACCTGGCATTTATATTTAGGATTTAATTTCATATTTTAGGATTAATTAGTAGTTAAGTTGTCTTTTTTTTTAGACAAAGTATTAAGAAAATAACAAAATAGTCCATTTTGCATTTTTTGTTAATTGTCAAATTTGTCATGAGTTTACCTTTAAAATAGGACTTAATCAATTTTTGGGATTTAATTGGTTTAATTTTGGAAATAAATTAGGTCTTGGTTTTAATTTTGCATTTTTATAAAATCAAAAAATATATATAAAACACAAATGAAAAACAAAAAATAATAAAAAAAGAAATAAACAAAAGGGAAAATAACTAAAAGAAAGGTGGGCTGTTTTGGTAGGAGACCCGAATTGGGCCATTTCTCCTTAATTCTGCCTAGCCCAGATGCCCAAAATTCGCCCCAGATAGCATAGGCCCATCCCTTAACCCGGTCCAGGCCCCCTTGTCCTCAAACGGCATCGTTTAGTTACGTTTCAATCTCAACCGTCGATGTTTATCAATCGGACGGTTGAGAAGTCCACATTCGTTGGTATAAAAGTGTCGGATCACCCTACCCCCCCTCCCACCAAGCCGTCTCTCTCACCCTCTCTAACCCTAGAGATCCCCTCCCATCTCCGCCGTCCACCGCCATAGATCGCCGGCCGGAAATCGCATCCGCCGGCGACGATCGACCAAACCTAACCAAAATTACACCATCGCTTCTCCTCCTTCTCCTCATGCCCATGCTACCATCCATCTCCTTCAAAAACCACCAGAAACCGTCGAATACTCGAAACCCTAGCGCCGCCTCGGCCGTGTCCGACGGCGCTGACCCTAAACCCGTCCAAATTTACACCACTGAATCTCCTCGACTCCCTCAACCCAGATCCACAACCATTTTCACTCAAATATCAGTTGAATGCTTCGAATTTCACATCAAAATTCCAGTCAAAACCCTAACTTCCAAAAATTTGGTCAAATTCATACCATACCATCACCTCATCTCCCTCATGTGGAATCCAGTGTAAACGGCGTTCAAATGTCATCGGAATTGCTCGAATGTTAAAATTGATAGGCGTCAGAGCTTCGAGTCATAATAGTAAGTTCCGTTCAGTCTTAATCGTTGTTTCTTTCCTCGTTCTCTCTCGTTTCTGTAAATTAGGGTCGTGTTGATGCTCCATGATTAACTGATAGTATAAATTTTAATTTCATCATTAGTTTTGTTCGAATGTTTAGGGCCTAGTTTTGATTGTTCATTTGGTTCTTGCAATGGTTAATTCCCATGTCAATATTTGTTTTGATTTCTGTCAGTTTTTTTTTAATTATTTTTGGCCATTTCTTCCTGATTTTTGTGATGAGTGATGCTCTGATTGTTTGTTAATTAGTTCTTAATGTGATCTTGATTGAGCTTTTGTTTTTGAGTTTTGATCTGCTCTTCATAGTTAACTGGTTTTGTTTAGGCTAGGTTAATTAGATGACTGCTTAATTTAGTGTCTAGTTCGATGCTAGTTAATCATGTTAATTAAATCAATTTTAGTTTAGGATCAGTTTAGGCTGTAATCGATTTTTAACTAAGAGTAGAATCAATTAGTTATTGCAAGGGTGTTCAAGGGTAGCTTAGGCATGGCAGTTAACATTAGAATATTCTAGAAGTTTCCAGAGTATGGCTTCAGTACGTATTTCAGGAAATTAGGGTATATACTTGAGGAACAAGTTAGAAAACAGGGACTAGTCTGAAAATAAATAAGGGACTGATTTGTAAACAGAAAATTGAGGGCTGCCCTCACTTTTGCCTATAAAAGGCAGCAGGTACTGCCTTGTTTAACAAGTTTGGAGCTCAAAATTCTCCCCCCAAAAATATCTTCAAGTTCCACAGATCTGAAATTCAAAATTCAGATCCAAACTCCTCATAGATCTTAGCTTTCTTCAAAGAAAAACCAAAAAAAAATAATAGAAAACAAAAAACCAAAACTCTAAAAAGGGGTTACTGTTTCATTGCTCATTCTTAGACCACTTTCAACTCTTTCGAATCTGAGTAGTTTGAGCTAGCTGGTGGTTCAGTGGTCATTTGTAGTTGATTTCTGGGTTCACTTAGATAATTTGATGCTGTTTGGGATTGATTTAAACATTTCCTGATTGCTGATCCTATTTCTGGAGCATTTCGAGTCCATTTGAGTGCATTTCAAGTGATTCGTAGTTGATTGCTTGGGCCTGCTTGGTTTCAAACTTTTCCGGGCTGTTGAACTAACTTCCTGGGCTGTGCATTCGCTACTGTTTGGTTATCTCTTTGTCTATCTATCCACCTGCTGCTACTGACTTCTCATTCTTCTTCTATTTTCAACATCCAGGTACACCTTGGAACCTTGTATCGGTACCTATTTGAAGTTGAAATGCTGCAATAAAATATATCATCCATTTGCTTCGGGAAATTTATGTGTTCAAGCTGTCTTAGTAGAATAGTTAATAGATGAGGTGTACTTGTTTAGCGTTGCTTTGGTTTGTGTTTACTTTGTATAATTGAACTAAAATGGACTGTGTAAACTGCTACCTATCAGATTCATATGAATTTTTGGCTTCCTGTTAGGTTAGTAGAATAGTTCACGCTAGTAGTAGTTAATCTCCTGTTGGTTGTTTTTCGTAAATCTGTCTAAAAAGTGACTCATAAACGAGATAAAACCTGTAGTAGTTATTTTCACTTTCAATCAGTAATCAAATGGGACTGTGCTGAACGGTATTGAACTACTCTGAATTTCATGTTAATTAGGAAGGAGGTAATCTGTGTCATAATTGTAATTTGTACGTTAGCTTCAAAATTAAACTTCTACGTTCATTCACAAGTGACAAAGTCACAGTCTAGCCAAATAGGGTCCTGAATTTGTTGTTAAGCCTTGCACCGCTTGCCTCTAGAATTAAAGGATTGTGTAATTGTCTCCTTGAACAGTGTTGAATGTCTAAAATAGCAGAATCACGGTGTTAACTCATTGACATGCTGGTTCGTTTATTTTATTTTTTGTTTCATGATTAGTGTTAAATCTGGTGTCAATTCGAACTACGATTCTGGGCTCAAACACAAAAGCCCAAACGACCACAATTCATTTGTTTTAACTGAAATACGTGCACCAGCACGCCTCAGGCCTGGGCCTTTCATCACAGGCCCAAAAAATATTCCCCTTTTGGTAGACAAATCTGGGCTGATTTAGACCAATTGCTGAAATGCCTCATCTTTAGTTACTAATTTGTTGGGTTCAATTGATTTGAGATCGAATAATGAGAATTTAGCCTCGAGTTTATTAATTAATTAGGATTGCTTCTTTATTATTAAAGACAAATCATATAGGAATCAGAGTTACTTTGGGATTTGCCCTTTAAAATAAATAATACCTAGACTTCGGGATGGGCCGTTTAGCGAATTTCACGGCCTTCCCCAAAGATAATAACCGATAGTCTCTTTAGGCGCACACTTTAAATAATTTTATATTCCTAAATACGGGTGCACATTTATGTGACCCAACTCCAAGTCTCAACGAAGTCGAAATGTGTCAAAAATCACGGGTGCATTTATCTGACGTGGTTCGAGACGTATTTTCACGACGTTGCAATTCTCTTAAAACAAACAATAAAAGCGGTTCAAAGCTAAAGACATAAATCCAAAAAAACATGTACTAAAATCAAATAAATAAGCCAAATATGACAGTTGAGCGACCGTGCTAGAACCACGGAACCCGGGATGCCTAACACCTTCTCCCGGGTTAACAGAATTCCTTACCCGGATTTCTGGTTCGCGACTGTTAAACAGAGTCAAACCCTTTCCTCGATTCGGGATTCAAACCGGTGACTTGGGACACCATAAATCTCCCAAGTGGCGACTCTGAATCTTAAATAAAGCGAATCCCGTTTCGATTGTCCTTTAATTGGAAAAACTCCTTTATTATACCCTTCACGGGGTGTAGTAAAAAAAGGAGGTGTGACACTAGCTACCCTATCATCCATGATCCAACATCCAGACACAAATTTCATTGATCCCATCCCAGTAAGGATTTATGATCAGCCAGCTTATTGTGCCAACGCTGAGGAAGAAGCGGACGGAAAGCCATGGTTCCACGACATCAAAAGGTACTTAACAACAGGGGAGTATCCAGAACTCGCCAACGCCACTCAGAAGCGCACACTTCGGAGATTATCCAACAACTTCTTTCACAGCGGAGGAATCTTGTACAGGAGGACTCTCGATTTAGGTTTGCTAAGGTGTGTCGAAGCAAAGGAAGCATCCAGACTATTAGATGAAGTGCACGCAGGGACATGCGGACCACATATGAATGGTTTTGTCTTAGCAAAGAAGATACTCCGAGCAGGGTATTATTGGATGACTATGGAAACAGACTGTATCCAATATGTTTGCAAATGCCATCGCTGTCAGATACATGCAGACGTGATAAAGGTGCCTCCAAACGAGCTTACTGCAACTAGCTCACCGTGGCCATTTGCCGCCTGGGGAATGGATGTTATTGGACCTATCGAGCCTGCCGCATCAAACGGGCACAGATTTATCCTGGTGGCGATTGATTACTTTACTAAATGGGTTGAAGTAGCATCATACAAGGCAGTGACTAAGAAGTTGTGGCAGATTTCGTCTGTGATCGTATTGTTTGCCGATTCGGGATTCCAGAATCAATCATCACTGATAATGGTTCCAATCTCAACAGCGACTTAATGAAAGCCATGTGTGAGTCATTCAAGATCAAACACAAGAATTCTACAGCCTACAGGCCTCAGATGAATGGAGTTGTAGAGGCAGCCAACAAGAATATCAAGAAGATACTAAGGAAGATCGTTGAAAGTCACAAACATTGGCATGAGAAGTTATCATTTGCCTTACTAGGATACCGCACCACAGTCCGCACATCGACCGGAGCAACTCCCTACATGTTGGTTTATGGTATAGAGGCGGTCATCCCCGCCGAGGTAGAAATTCCTTCCCTGAGGATCATACAAGAAGCAGAATTGGACGATGCAGAATGGGTAAAAGGTCGCTACGAGCAGCTAGCCCTTATAGATGGGAAAAGAATGAATGCAGTTTGCCACGGTCAGTTGTACCAGAACAGAATGTCCAGAGCCTTCAACAAAAGAGTTAAGCCAAGGAAATTTACACCGGGGCAGCTGGTGTTGAAGAAGATATTCCCACATCAAGATGAAGCCAAGGGGAAATTCTCTCCCAACTGGCAGGGTCCGTACATGGTTCACCGGGTTCTAACTGGAGGAGCCCTTATCTTGCAGAATGACGGAGAAGTCTGGCCAAAAGCCAAGTCAACTCAGATGCAGTGAAACGATATTATGTGTAATCACCTATGATTTCTCTATGATGTAATTTGAACTACGCCTGACCTGATTCCCGTTTAAGAGGGGATACGTAGGCAGCCCTATGGGTTCGGTCACAATTTAATAAAATTTCATTTTCCCCTACTATAGGAACTGGGGCAGAATTTTGAGGAGGGCCCTCAAAATTCCGAAGTTAGTCTTCAGCCACTCATCGCCAGAGATGCCACCTCAGTAAACTGGGGCAGAATTTTGAGGAGGACCCTCAAAATTCCGAAGTTGATTCTTCAGTCATTCAGCGCAGCCGTCAGAAGTGCCAACCTAGTAAACTGGGGCAGAATTTTGAGAAGGACCCTCAAAATTCCGGAGCAAGAAAGGTTGCAATGTTTTGAACCACGTTGCAGTCGTTGGTTCATCTAAACAAAACCGTTTTCTACTTATGTTATATTTACTAAATCATGCATAATTATTGTTCGAATTGCTACTGTTTAGCGACGCTACCCCAACGATGCGCAATGCCGGAAGCCAAGGGAAAACGAACTAACCTTTCCCCCTTGACAAAACTCACAATTTTCTTTGGATGCAGGCGCCCGAGTCACAAACATATTACGCAATCGCATTGAGCCATCACACCTACCCGAATTTTGCTGTCCACACGCAATATTTCCCAGCAGCCGCAATATCACAATCGGCTACCATCTGTCAACTAAGAATCTTTTATTACTACCCGCTTTTATCTCATTGCATAAGGCTACCTTTCTGCCTTCCGTGACTAAGCGTTGTCTCCATCTGCATTTCCTGCATTGCATAAGGCTACCTTTCTGCCTTCCGAGATTGAGCGTTGTCTCCATCTGCATTCCTGCATTGCATAAGGCTACCTTTTTGCCTTCCGAGACTAAGCGCTGTCTCCATCTGCATTCCTGCATTGCATAAGGCTACCTTTCTGCCTTCCGAGACTAAGCGTTGTCTCCATCTGCATTTCCTGCATTGCATAAGGCTACCCTTCTGCCTTCCGAGACTAAGTGTTGTCTCCATCTGCATTTCCTGCATTGCATAAGGCTACCTTTCTGCCTTCCGAGACTAAGCGTTGTCTCTATCCTGCATTCCCTGCATTGCATAAGGCTACCTTTCTGCCTTCCGAGGTTAAGCTCTACCTCCACCTGCATGGCTGAAATACCGCCACTTTATCTTTCTTGCATGGCTAAAATATCGCCACCTCACGTCTTGCAATCGGCTGAAATATCGCCAAACTTTACTTAAATTCCTGTCGGCTGAAATATCGCCATTTTACTTTTTGCATCGGCTGAAATATCGCCATTCTATTTCATATCGGCTGAAATATCGCCAAACTTTACTTAAATTTCTGTCGGCTGAAATATCGCCATTTTATTTCATATCGGCTGAAATATCGCCAAACTTTATTTCAATCTTCTGTCGGCTGGAACATCGCCAGTTTTATTTTCACAGCTGAAAAATCGCCTGTTTTGTTTAAATCTTCTGTCGGCTGAAACATCGCCATTTACATTTTTGCATCGGCTGAAATACCGCCAAACCTTGCATTTCATGGGCTCGAATATCGCCAAATTGTCCAAAGGTGTCATCGTTCGGAGGCATCATCTTCATAGCCCGAGAACACCATGCCATGGCCCGAGGACCCCACTTTATATCTTGCACATCATTATTCAAAGGCATCATGGTTCGGAGGCACCATCATCATGGCCCGAGAACGTCATTTCATAGCCTGCGAATCCTTTAATTTTGCGCTTCATGGCCCAGGACATCATGGTCCGAGGACGTCATCCTAACCGTCCGAGGACAGCATTCATGGTCCGACGGGAACTTGCATCATGTTTTAGTTTATGCACAATATATGCCTATATTTCTCACTTGCAGGTACACCGGCTAACAATGGCCGTCTTAGCAGGAGCGGTCCCGCTCCGGTTCTCGCAGCTGATCAGCTTCCCAAATACCTCTTGCCTCTCCAAAGCATCGCGTCTGTCCTTACGAATCTCCATCGGCATGTTCCGTCAATGGTTCCTGAACTATATACGGCCTGATTCCTGTAAAACCAGGGACATGTAGGCAGCTCAGAAACCAGAGCTCGGTCAAATTCTTTGAAAATCGCCACTTCCGATCAAAATTGGCCATCATATCTTTACCCGACAACTCTTTCATCCTTCCCGGGTAAAGAGGGGCAGCTGTTGGTACCCAATTTTTCCCTAAGTATTTTTATATACTCAAAATATCCTCAAAATAGCATATACATGCATATATAAGCATTCCCAAGAGTTTTGGTATTTTTCCTTATTTTAAATCAATTTATTGTCTATTTTAACAGTACAAAATCCAATAATTATTCCAAAAATTATCATTTTTATGAATAACTTATTTTATTCTCATATTTACACCAAATATAATTAAGGTAATTTTTTGTATATTTTTACAAATTTGTTTTTTAAAGCTAATTGCATATAAAGGCAATTATAGCCTATTTTACGATTAATAGTGTTTTATAATTGTAAAATTAGTTCTAATATTTTTTAATACATATGCATTATTAATTGGTTCAGCATCTTCAATTTTCTTTTAAAAATCATTCACTATTTTTATAAAATAAAAGGGAAAAACTGGCTGTTTAAAATGTAGTCCCATTCCGTTTTAATTGCAGCCCCAATTCCATTTCAATTTTAGCCTTAATTTTGGCCCAATCCGCCCGCAAATCAAAACTCCCCAATTTGAATTTCTCACCCCGAACCCCCTGACCCCAATTAGCTAAACCCGCCCCGGGGGTTCTTTTAAATCCAGGCCGTTGATCCTTTTGATCAACGGCCACAAATGATTCTTTCCTTTTTAATTCCACATGACCTAACCCTAATCCCCATTTCTCTTCGACAGCCGCCTTCGAACTCTCTTCTCTCTCAAACGCTCTCAAACACTCAAACCCTAATCGCCTCCCTCGTCTTCTCCGACCATTATCTCGCCGGGGTCCATGGCTTTTCAGGACATGGACGACCTGTGCTCACCTTCCTTCACCCCTAAACCATAGGTGTTCGAGATTTCGAGGTCTGACCTCGACGGCGTCCGTTCAGATCCCCTGCAGATCTGTGTTCTGTGGCCTCTCCGGCCCCATTCCGACGTATTCAAGCTTTAGAAGCCTAGTCATGGCCATCTCTGACTCAAGACCAGACCTCTTCCAAGCCTTCTCATTGTTTCAGAGAAACCCTAAGGCTATTCAAGGTTCCTTCCTCTTTTATTTACTTAGATCTATGGTGGATCTGTGCTATATTCAATGTTTTAAAGCTTTCCCCTATTTTTCTTTTCAAAATTAGTCTGTTTCAATTTAGGGTTTTCGGAAAATCTTAAAACGACTTCTGACTTTTCTTCTTCTTCTTTTCTTTGTGTGAATCTGTCTATGCCATGTTCTTGTGTTCTTTCCTCGCATGTCTGCTCCTATGTTCTTATGTTTTGCCATATTATGCATGTTCTTCTATTTTTTGTGTTCTGTTCTTTCTTCTACCGGGCTCTATAAGCATGCTTTACATGTCTATCTCGTATGTTTCTTTACTGTATTTTACTAAGCTTCTAATCCTTGTTTGCCTTTACTGGACTTTTGTTTGAACTCTAAGCAGGTTCCGTCTACTGTTTTTCCTAAACCTGTATCGCTTTTTCTCTCCTGAACTTGTTTGAGTGCCATGTTTTGCCTAAATGTATTCCCTGTGTTTCAAACTTGCTGCTCTCTCTGTTTGTTTTCTCATAAGTCTCTGAAAGAGACTACTGAGCCTGTTCTATTTGTTGTTTTCTCGTCTATGCATCTGATTCGAGTCAGAAACCCTAGTATTTGGGGTTTTTGGCAGGCTTGAGTTTGTGTTTGGTCTAGGGTTCCATTCAGAACCCTTGACTCTCTTTCAGGCTCATTCTGAGTCTACGAACCTAACCTTCTTGGTCACTCTGATTTCTTGCTAGTTTTACGACAACTCTCTCTTGTCTCACATGTCTGTATGCTTTTTATATGACAAATTCTCTTCTTTCAAAAGGCCTTTGGCCAGCTTGTGATTGATTCTGAGTTCCTTTTTAAAAGGTTTTGTACTGTTGATTTTCTTTAAATTAAACCCCTTCTCACCTTTTCTGGTTGGATTCATTCACACTAAGATTCGAACCCTGATTTTACTGGCTGTTGATTGATTGTCTTTCCTTGTTCTGCCAAACCGTGTCGCTACTAGACTATTCCTTAAATAAAACTGCTTTGTATTTGTCCCTATTACACTGCTTTAAAAAAGATTTTTAAAACGAATCCTTTCCTTATTTATTTTGCCCGTTTGAATCAAATCCCTTAACCAAAGGGAAACAGCTTGTGATTGATTTCAAAACTATTCTCTTACCTTTTTCTTACTCATCTTCTGCACTATAAAAGGGCCTGCCCTTTTGCACTAAAGGGGGGTTTTTACAAAGTCTTTTCACAGACTTTCCTACATATATGAACACAGAACACCATCTGAGTTCACAATTCAATTTCACTTAAAACTCTCTCTTTTGATACTTGTGCTGCTGTGGACTGTGTTTACTTTACTTTCTTCTGCACTTCTTTTGCTTCTCTACTGGTATGTCTCAGTTAGTTTATATGCCTCAACAACANTTTCTTTTCTCTTCTTTTTTCCTTTTCTTTTATTTTCGCTTCTTTTTTCTTTTCGTTTCTTTTTCTTTTCTCTTCTTTTTTCTTTTTAACTGTTTTTCTCTTGTTTCTCCACTTACTTTCCCCGCTCGGGCTTACGAGTTTTATTATTGATTCCGAAAGAGGGGTATGTAAGAAAATAAACAAGCCTCAAAGGGGAAACAAAGGATAAAGTGTTTGGATAGCAGAACAAAATGCCTTCGTCATTTCAATCTCCAAAACATGCCAAGTACAAACTACACAATTAAACAAGCTGAGGAAAACATAGGTAACATTTTTGATTGCACCAGAATTACTAACCATATCCACACATTTGCCTTCTGCATTTGTCAATTACCCAGCACCATTTGGACAACAATCTCGGTACCACGAGCGGCCCCCGGTAGACTTGGGGCAAACATGCCTTTGGTTTCAAGCCGATGTGGCATGATGCATTTCCCCAGTATTTCTTTATGTTCCATCTGACCCAGTTTCACACAATTTGGGCTCGAAGAGATTTCAAAATCCCTCGACTGTCCTTACATCTTCAACATTGTTTTATTGCTTCATTACTAAACTGACTTTTAAAACCAGGCTGAGAATTATGCATGCATGTCATGTCACCAGAGCCAGCATGAAAAGAATTGCAAAAGGAGAAAAGAACCAGATAAAATGATTAGAAATGGTGGGAAATAGAGAATTGCATTAGACTGACGGTGAAAGGGTTTAAACAACGAAACAAGCAAACTAGACTAGAGTTACAACCCTTGAACAAACCTAAACAGAACTACACAAGCTACTACAACGAGACAAACAAGACAAAATGAAAGGATAGAAGGGTTTGAGTCACAAGACAATATCCGGATTACAACCCTGAAATAACCCGGACAACAGAAATGACAACAAAATAAACCACCAAAACTCCAAGAGATGGAGCGTCTTCCCAATTACCAAGTACGGCGTCTTAGCCACTGGATTTCACACCAAGATTGCTGGAATTTTCACAAGACTTCATCACGTTGTTCTGAGCAAACTGCTTCTGGGCTTCTTCTGCTGGCTCATTCTCACAATCAATCATACCCACCATATGCGTCTCATTGTGCACATGAGATGGATCTTGGCCAGTGTTTGTTGCATCTGGATTTTGCACGACGATGTCGCCTGCATCAATAAGCTTTTGAATTGCATTCTTCAGATTCCAACATTTCTCTATGTCGTGCCCCAGGGCACCTGAGCAGTATGCGCACTTTTGAGAAGGATCGAACTTCTTTGGAGGGGGGTTCGGCGCTTTTATCTGAATCGGCTTCAACATGTCCAGTGTCCTTAACCGCTGAAACAGACTGGCGTATAATTCTCCCAACGGAGTGAAGGCTTTCTTCTTTCGTAACCTCTCATTCTTAAATGCCGGATTGGGCTGAAAACCTGATCCGGGGTGTTTTTGGGAAGCTCGCGGGGGTAGATGGGCATTATTTTGAGCTGGGTACTGTGATGTGCAACTTTGGGATTTCTGTGGAGAGAAGTAGCATCGGGGTGGGTCCTCTAGTGCATGAGGACGATGTCGAGGCTGGAAGTGTCGATCAGGAAAACCTGTCGGATCATCTTTTTTGTTCCTTTTGCTTCCAACCAAGCTGAATGGAATGTTCTGAATGGCTTCCGAACAGCTCACGATTTTGCCTGACTTGATCCCTTCTTCGGTTCCCCCATTTTTAACACATCATTGAAAGGTTTTCCCAAGGCCGGGAGGCAATTATAGCTTATTTTACGATTAATAGTGTTTTATAATTGTAAAATTAGTTCTAATATTTTTTAATACATATGTATTATTAATTGGTTCAGCATCTTCAATTTTCTTTTAAAAATAATTCACTATTTTTATAAAATAAAAGGGAAAAACTGGCTATTTAAAATGTAGTCCCATTTCGTTTCAATTGCAGCCCCAATTCAATTTCAATTTTAGCTTTAATTTTGGCCCAATTCGCCCCCAAATCAAAACGACCCACTTTGATTTCTCACCCGACCCTTGACCCAATTGCTAAACCCGTCCGGGGTTCTTTTAAATCCAGGCCGTTGATCCTTTTGATCAACAGCCACAAATGATTCTTTCCTTTTTAATTCCACATGACCTAACCCTAATCCCCATTTCTCTTCGACAGCCGCCTTCGAACTCTCTTCTCTCTCAAACGCTCTCAAACACTCAAACCCTAATCGCCTCCCTTGTCTTCTCCGACCATTATCTCGCCGGGGTCCATGGCTTTTCAGGCCATGGACGACCTGTGCTCACCTTCCTTCACCCCTAAACTATGGGTGTTCGAGATTTCGAGGTCTGACCTCGACGGCGTCCGTTCAGATCCCTTGTAGATCTGTGTTCTGTGGCCTCTCCGGCCCCATTCCGACGTATTCGACCTTTAGAAGCCTAGTCATGGCCATCTCTGACTCAAGACCAGACCTCTTCCAAGCCTTCTCATTGTTTCAGAGATACCCCAAGGCTATTCCAGGTTCCTTCCTCTTTTATTTAGTTAGATCTATGGTGGATCTGTGCTATATTCAATGTTTTAAAGCTTTTCCCCAATTTTCTTTTCAAAATTAGTCTGTTTCAATTTAGGATTTTCGGAAAATCTTAAAACGACTTCTGACTTTTCTTCTTCTTCTTCTTTTCTTTATGTGAATCTGTCGATGCCATGTTCTTGTGTTCTTTCCTCGCATGTCTGCTCCTATGTTCTTATGTTTTGCCATATTATGCATGTTCTTCTATTTTTTGTGTTCTGTTCTTTCTTCTACCGGGCTCTATAAGCATGCTTTACATGTCTATCTCGTATGTTTCTTTACTGTATTTTACTAAGCTTCTAATCCTTGTTTGCCTTTACTGGACTTTTGTTTGAACTCTAAGCAGGTTCCGTCTACTGTTTTTCCTAAACCTGTATCGCTTTTTCTCTCCTGAACTTGTTTGAGTGCCATGTTTTGCCTAAATGTATTCCCTGTGTTTCAAACTTGCTGCTCTCTCTGTTTGTTTTCTCATAAGTCTCTGAAAGAGACTACTGAGCCTGTTCTATTTGTTGTTTTCTCGTCTATGCATCTGATTCGAGTCAGAAACCCTAGTATTTGGGGTTTTTGGCAGGCTTGACTTTGTGTTTGGTCTAGGGTTCCATTCAGAACCCTTGACTCTCTTTCAGGCTCATTCTGAGTCTACGAACCTAACCTTCTTGGTCACTCTGATTTCTTGCTAGTTTTACGACAACTCTCTCTTGTCTCACATGTCTGTATGCTTTTATATGACAAATTCTCTTCTTTCAAAAGGCCTTTGGCCAGCTTGTGATTGATTCCGAGTTCCTTTTTAAAAGGTTTTGTACTGTTGATTTTCTTTAAATTAAACCCCTTCTCACCTTTTCTGGTTGGATTCATTCACACTAAGATTCGAACCTTGATTTTACTGGCTGTTGATTGATTGTCTTTCCTTGTTCTGCCCAAACCGTGTGCTACTAGACTATTTCCTTAAATAAACTGCTGTGTATTTGTCCCTATTACACTGCTTTAGAAAAGATTTTTAAAACGAATCCTTTCCTTATTTATTTTGCCCGTTTGAATCAAATCCCTTAACCAAAGGGAAACAGCTTATAATTCATATATAGGGCAAAAATCACGTGCTCACACCTGCCCTTTTGCACTAAAGGAGGGGTTTTACAGAGGCTTTTCACAGACTTTTCCTACACACACGAACACAGAACACCATCTAAGTTCACAATTCAATTTCACTTAAAACTCTCTCTTTTGATACTTGTGCTGTTGTGGGCTGTGTTTACTTTACTTTCTTCTGCACTTCTTTTGCTTCTCTACTGGTATGTCTCAGTTAGTTTACATGCCTCAACAACAATGTGTTTAATTCTGCCTATTTCCTTTAGTTGATATTTGTTTCCCTCTCCTTTGTATTTCTGTATTTAAGTTATGTGTGTAATCAATTGTTTGTCATGAAGTTGATACTCTGTGAATCCCCTTTACCCTTTTACCCCTTTGTATGTGAGTTTATTGTTCAGGGCATAGCAGCACCCCAATATTGCTGTCTATGATCCTGAACAGGTTCATTGAACTCCTTAACTCAATCAATTCCCACTTCCTATTCTCCCCATTATGTGCTTGAGCCTTGACTTAGGTCTGATAGTCCTAATCACTATCCAGACCTTTGTCTGACCATCAAAAGGCCTGCTCCTAACTTGTTCATCTAGCAAGTGGTCAGGGGTGTGCCAGCCTACTTTATGGCTAGGTATGACCACCACTTGTCATGGCCCCTTAATTCCCTTTCACTTTGCACTTACTCCTAGCTATAAGTTATGCCCCCCTCTTGCAACCCATGCTTTGGGACCCCTGAGCTCCCTCTGAACTTGGATGCCTGAGGGCTGGCTATTCCACACTGCGCCATCCTGTTCATAATGGCCTCCTGGGTGTAAGCAATGCCTGGAATCCCTGAGGTTCCTTGAAACTTTGAAACACCCTGGATAATGAGAAGGCTTTGGAGTTGGTTAAATACATATTATTGGACATTAAGATTGAATTAGGCTGCTTGGATCTAGCTGTTAGTTTTTGATGTATTTCTATTATTTCAGTTGATTCATTGGGTTGTAATAACTTGTATAGAACTCGGGGAATCTAGTAAAAGGGTGTGGGAGGGGTTTTACTTTCTTGCATCAATAAAGGGTAGATATCATGACTTTAGGACTTTAATTTTTTTCACTAGAAGTACTATACATAAGATGGTTCGATGTTTCTGATTCAAGTCACCTAGATACCATGCCTATAGGGTTTAACGTTTAATTATGATATAAGTCATTTGGAAATCCTGCCTATAGGACCTTAACGTTCATGTAATCAGTGCATATAGAAATCATGCCTATAGGAAATGCATATGCATTAGGCAAACTGTATGGTAATTAAATAATTACCTCTTCTTACCAATTCTTAACAGACTTTTTCTTAATCAGATATAGATATCATAGGATTCCGTATCAATTTCGTCCGATTCTTCTTAAGCAATAACAATCTGTTAACTGGTCTCTAATGTCTTAATGTTTTCAGCCTCAATCTTTTGACAAAAACTCTTTTGAATCAGTATAAATTTGAGTTCTTCAAATGAGCACCTCTTCTGAAATGGTTTCTTTCTAAAATTCTGCCTAAACATTTTCCAACTAAGTTTTGGTCTTCCTGAAATGGTCTTTAAAACAGTTCTGCAGTTTACTCTTTCCTTAAGTATTTCTGAATCTGGAACTCCTTTTATGGTTTATACTCATGATTCTCTTAAAACTTATTTCTAAACTGACTGCAGTCTGTACTTTCCGGCATTAGACTACTTTTCTAGAACCAGTACTTTCTAAATCACTCGCTTAAAATACCTTAAGTTCTGACAATTGGATCCAAGTTGTCTAATGTGGGCTTCCTATCTAAACGTATGTATCGAACCAGTCCGCTCGCTGCATAATTTTTAATTTTAAAGACCAAACCAGTATGTGTAAAGGGATGCTAAACTATATGTTATCTGATTTACGGGGTTTATGTGAGCCTTACCTGTTTGTCTGTTCATTCCCCCTACTTGTTACTTGTTTTTGAATGTCGATTAGAATTTTTGTCCTTTAAACTCCATAAAGGCCCATCCCTTTCTCCCCCTTTTAGGATTAGAAGTCCTAATGCCCCGGGACTGATAGCTTGGGACGGGTAATAGCATGCAATAGGCAAACGATACCATTCCGCGCTCCAATACCTTAACGGGGTGGGAAAGGGTAGACATGGAGATGATGATTACACGATAACACTATGCGTACAATTGAGTACCAGTGTTGTGCGAGTGATCCATGTAATATATAAACCTAGGACCCCCCTCCCCCCTCTTTATTAGTTTAACAATTTTCTGAATCTTAAAAAGCTGTTGCACTTTCGACTTCTGTTTTTCACATAATTTTCAGATTGTTCGCACTAAGTACTTGATTTCTTCCTACTTGCACTTTTTAACTAAAATTGCTCCTTCCCTAAAATTCAGCACTTTTTTTTAACCTTTTGTGCTCCTTATTTGTAATAATTTTCTCGTATCTGCAATGCTTGCTTGTTTACTTGTTTGTTTGCATTCAAAGTCACAATTATAGCATGGCCGGGAACCACACTAGTGGATCTTGAGGGGTGCCTAACACCTTCCCCTCGAGATAATTTCTAGCCCTTACCCAAACTTTGGTTCTTCATCTCAAATTCTTCCTTAAAGTGTCCTAATGCACTATAATCATTAGGTGGCGACTCTTCAAACTCCAAAAACCCAATTCTTGCAAGGGAATAGAGTTGTCCTCCCGAATATCGTGAACCCGATTCCGCGAGGAAAAAGGGGGCGTCAACACCAGCTAGAGGTGGGGGTAGAGGTGCTAGAGGTGGAGGTAGAGGTCCTAGAGGTGGAGCTCAGGCCGCTAGAGGTGGAGGCCAGCCAGCGGCAGGCCGTCCCAGAGATGTGGTTCAGGGTGGTGGGGCCCAGCCCCGATGTTATGCTCTTCCAGCCAGGCCCGAGGCTGAGGCTTCTGATGCAGTTATTACAGGTACTGTTCTGGTTTGTGATAGAGATGCTTCAGCGTTATTTGATCCAGGGTCTACATACTCGTATGTGTCATCTTATTTTGCACCGTACCTGGTCATGCCTAGTGATTCTTTGAGTGTTCCTGTTTATGTGTCTACACCGGTGGGTGATTCCATTATGGTAGATCGAGTCCATCGTTCATGTATAGTTGTGATTGGAGGTCTTGAGACTCGTGTAGATTTGCTTCTTCTGGACATGGTTGATTTTGATGTCATATTGGGGATGGACTGGTTATCACCTTAAACGATATCTTGGACTGTCATGTCAAGACGGTGATCTTAGCCTTACCGGGTTTACCTCGTTTGGAGTGGAGAGGGACTCCTGGTCATTTTACCCGTAGTGTTATCTCCTGTGTGAAGGCTCGGCGTATGGTCGAGAAGGGGTATTTGGCCTATTTGGCCTATGTTCGTGATTCTAGTGCTGAGGTTCCTTCTATTGAGTCTGTGCCCGTTGTTTGTGAGTTTCCTGAGGTATTCCCTTCAAACCTGCCGGGTATGCCACCCGACAGGGATATTGACTTTTGCATTGATTTGGCTCCGGGCACTCAGCCCATTTCTATCCCGCCGTATTGTATGTCCCCGCCTGAGTTGAAAGAGTTGAAGGAGCAGTTGCAAGACTTGCTTGAAAAGGGTTTCATTAGAACCAGTGTGTCGCCTTGGGGTGTGTCGGTGTTGTTCGTAAAGAAGAAGGACGGATCCATGCAAATGTGTATAGATTACCAGCAATTGAACAAGGTTACAATTAAGAATAAGTATCTGCTGCCAAGGATTGATGATTTGTTCGATCAGCTTCAGGGTGCCAAGGTATTTTCAAAGATTGACTTGAGATCTGGCTACCATCAGTTGAGGATTAGGGCATCCGATGTCCCTAAGACAACTTTCCGCACTCGAACGGGCATTATGAGTTCTTGGTGATGTCATTCGGGTTGACAAATGCCCCAGCAACTTTTATGGATTTGATGAACCGAGTGTTCAGGACTTACTTGGATTCGTTCGTGATAGTCTTCATTGATTATATTTTGATATATTCCCGCAGTCGGGAGGAGCACGAGCAGCATCTCAAAGTGGTTTTTCAGACTTTGAGGGACAGTCAGTTGTACGCCAAGTTTTCGAAGTGTGAGTTCTGGTTGAGTTCAGTTGCATTCCTGGGTCATGTGGTGTCAGCAGAGGGTATTCAGGTTGATCCGAAGAAGATTGAGGCAGTCAAGAACTGGCCTCGACCAGCATCAACTACAGAGATCCGGCGTTTCTTGGGTTTGGCAGGCTAGTATCGTCAGCTTGTAGAGGGGTTTTCATCTATCGCAGCCCCGATGACCAGGTTGACCTAGAAGGGTGCCCAGTTCAGATGTTTGGATGAGTGTGAGGCGAGCTTTCAGAAGCTCAAGACAGCTTTGACTACGGCACCAGTGTTGGTTTTGCCCACAGATTCAGGGCCATATACCGTTTATTGTGATGCATCTCGTATTGGACATGGTGTGGTATTGATGCAGGATGGCAAGGTCATTGCCTATGCTTCGCGGCAGTTGAAGATTCATGAGAAGAACTATTCGGTTCATGATTTGGAGTTAGCAGCATAGTCCATGCGTTGAAGATTTGGAGGCATTATCTGTATGGCGTGGCATGTGAGGTGTTTACGGATCACAAGAGTCTGCAGTATTTATTCAAGCAAAAGGAGTTGAATTTGAGGCAGAGGAGGTGGTTGGAGCTGTTGAAAAACTATGATATCACCATCTTATATCATCCGGGAAAGGCTAATGTGGTGGTCGATGCCTTGTGTAGGAAGTCAGCCAGTATGGGTAGTCTAGCTTATATTCTGGTCCGTGAGAGACTGCTTGCTTTGGATGTTCAAGCTTTGGCCAATCAGTTCATGAGGTTGGATGTTTCTGAGCCCAGTCGTGTGTTAGCTTGCACAGTCGCTCGTTCTTCATTATTGGAGCGTATCCGAGATCGGCAGTATGATGATCCCCATTTGTGTGTCCTTAGAGACACGGTGCAGCACGAAGGTGCCAAGCAGGTTACCTTAGGAGATGATGGAGTTTTGAGACTCCAGGGTCGAGTTTGTGTGCCTAATGTGGATGGTCTTAGAGAGTTGATTTTAGAGGAGGCCCATAGCTCCCGGTACTCTATTTATCCGGGCTCCGCGAAGATGTATCAGGATTTGCGGCAGCATTATTGGTGGAGGAGAATAAAGAATGATATCGTTGCATATGTGGCTCGGTGTTTGAATTGCCAGCAGATTAATTACGAGCATCAGAGGCCCGGTGGTTCATTTCAGAAGATTGAGATACCTGAGTGGAAGTGGGAGCATATCACTATGGACTTTGTTACTGGACTCCCACAGACTCAGAAGAAGTTCGATGCAGTGTGGGTCATTGTTGATAGGCTGACCAAATCAGCACATTTCATCCCTGTGGCAGTTTCCTATTCTTCAGAGAGATTAGGTGAGATCTACATCCGGGAGATTGTCCGTCTTCATGGTGTGCCCGTGTCTATCATTTTGAATCGAGGTACGCAGTTTACCTCACATTTCTGGAAAGCAGTTCAGCGAGAGTTGGGCACACGGGTTGAGTTGAGCACATCATTTCATCCTCAGACGGACGGGCAGTCCGAGCAGACTATTCAAATTTTGGAGGATATGCTCCGAGCTTGTTTCATTGACTTTGGAGGCTCGTGGGACCAGTTTTTTCCTTTAGCAGAGTTTGCCTACAACAACAGCTACCAGTCGAGTATTCAGATGGCTCCTTATGAGGCTTTATATGGTAGACGGTGTCGGTCTCCGGTTGGATGGTTTGAGCCGGGAGAGGCTCGGTTGTTGGGTACGGATCTGGTTCAGGATGCCTTGGACAAGGTAAGGATTATTCAGGATAGGCTTCGTACAGCTCAGTCCAGGCAAAAGAGCTATGCCGACCGCAAGTTTCGTGATTTGGCATTCATGGTCGGTGAGTGGGTATTGCTTCGAGTGTCGCTATGAAGGGCGTGATGAGATTTGGGAAGAAGGGCAAGCTTAGCCCTAGGTTCATTGGCCCGTTTGAGATTCTTGATTGAGTGGGAGAGGTGGCTTATAGACTTGCGTTGCTGCCGAGCTTATCAGCCGTGCATCCAGTGTTTCATGTGTCCATGCTTCGGAAGTATCACGGCGATCCATCCCACGTGTTAGATTTCAGCACTGTCCAGTTGGACAAGGACTTGTCTTATGAGGAGGAACCGATAGCTATTCTAGACTGGCAGGTTCGTCAGTTGAGATCGAAGAGTTTTCCTTCTGTTCGTGTTCAGTCGAGAGGTCAGCCTGCTGAGGCATCAACCTGGGAGTCCGAGTCCGATATGCGGAGCCGTTATCCCCATCTTTTTCCATACTCAGGTACTTCCTTCTTCTGTCCGTTCGAGGACGAACGATTGTTTTAGAGGCTGAGAATGCGATGACCCAAAAGGTCATGACTTGTTTTTAAAATGAATTCTGCGTTTCGAGGCCTTAGAAACCTCTTTTAGCATCACCTCAATTTGCGTGCGCAGTCCAGGCGCGTAGCCGGAAAGCCTATATGTGAAAATCTATGAAAAATGATAAATTTTGACTATAAAATGAATTAATTTGACTTCGGTCAACGTTTTGGATAAACGGACCCGGACCCATGATTTGACGGTCTCGGAGGGTCCGTAGGAAAAAAAAATGGGACTTGGGCGTATGCCCGAAATCGAATTCCGAGGTCCCAAGCCCGAGAAATGAATTTTTGAAAGAAATTGTTTTTTGAAAAAACTATAAAGGTTTTTGAAAGTGAAATGTTATGTGAAATCTGAGGTACCGGGCCCGTATTATGGTTCCGGAGCCCGGTACAGGTTCAGTATGATTTATATGTGTTGTCAGTAAAGTTTGGTAAGAAACAGAATCCATTTGACGTGATTCGGACCTTAAATGCAAAATTTGATGCTTAAGAAGTTTTGAGAAATTTCATTGATCTTGAGGTTTAATTCGATGTTCATGACGCTATTTTGGTTATTTGATTGCACGAATAAGTCCGTAGGATGTTTTTGAGGTTGTGTGTATATTTGGTTTGGAGCCCCGAGGGCTCGGGTGAGTTTTGGATAGGACATGGAGTGTATTTTTGGACTTGATAAATTGCAGGTTTTCAGCAAATGTGCACAGGTCTGCAGGCTTTGCAAATGCGAAGCCTGGCTCGCAAATGCGAGCTTGCAAATGCGAGACCTCCATTGCAAATGCGAAAATAGGACCTGGGCCGGCCTGATCGCAAATGCGACCACTGGGCTCGCAAATGCGGAAGGCCAGTCGCAAATGCGACGCCTGCTTCGCAAATGCAAAGTTTCTCATTTGACGCCTGGGGTCGCAAATGCAACCCTGTCTTCGCAATTCCCATAATAGCACAGGTCGGGGTTCGCAATTGCGAACCCCAGTTCACAATTCCCACATCTGAGACCTGCAACTTTTATACTTAGACGAATTTCAACCCATTTTCACATCTTTTCAAAACACAAACTCCTAGGGCAATTTTTGAAGAACAACTCTTCTTCCAAATCGATTGTAAGTTAATTTTAACACATTTCCTTCAATCATTAACATCTTTTAACATAATTTCAACTAACAATCAATGATTTTCATGGGGGAAATTGGGTGTTTTCGGTAGAACCTAGGATTTTCAAAAATTAAGGATTTAGACCTCGATTTCAGGTCCGATTTCAAAACAAATTATACATTTGGGTTCGTGGGGGAATGGGTGATCGGGTTTTGGTTCGAACCTCGGGTTTTGACCATGTGGGCCTGGGCGCGATTTTTGACTTTTTGGGTAAAACTTAGGAAAATTCATTTTTATGCATTCGAATTGTTTCATTTAGCGTTTATTGATGTAATTAAGTAACTTGTGACCAGATACGAGCGAATTGGTGGTGGAATCGAGGGGTAAATCGATAATTGAGACGTGAATTGTGTTCGTGGCATCGAGGTAAGTGTTTGGTCTAACCTTAGCTTGAGGGATTAGGAGTTGAGTCCTATTTGCTATGTGGTAATTGTTGAGTACGACATATAGGCATGGTGACGAGTATCTATACGTTGGTGTCTAGCATGCCTGTGGGTCTTATATTATGAATATCATGACTTTGTTGTATCTTTCATGACTTGGTGATGGTTTCTATATGTTGTGTAAAGTTTGTGGAAGGAATTATGACCTATGAACATTGAGGAGCGTTGGCCCGAGTTGTGTAACGAATTGTGAAAGTGTAAGTGATAATTGAATCTCTAGAGCATTGGCTCGAGTTATGAAGTGAATTGTGAAGTAGAAGTGAGAAAGAGAAGAGGTTATTATGTTGTCACCCTTGCCGGGCTATTGTTGCTTTATTTGTTATCTCCCTTGCCAGGATGTTGAGGATTATTGATGTTGTTCCCTTGCTGGGACTAATTTGTTGATTGTTGTTCCCTTGCCGGAATTCTTATTATAATTTCATTTATTCCCTTGCCCTATTGTTTGTGATTGTTGTTTGGGTGAGGAAGAGTGCTAAAGCACGAAGGGTGATGCCGTGTATGATTGTGAGGAAAGAGTGTAAAGCACGAAGGGTGATGCTGTGCCGCACGATGTACCATTCCATGCCGATTGTATTGATTATATGGTGAGGAAAGAGAGTAAAAGCACGAAGGGTGATGCCGTGCACATTTTCATTATATGATTGCTTTGGTGAGGACGAGAGTAAAAGCACGAAGGGTGATGCCATGCATTTGTTGATTTCTGGTTCTTGTTGATATCCGAGATGTATTGGTTCTTTCATTTACTTGTTGTCTTTCTATTTGGAATTGATATCTCCCTCATAGCATGCTACCCCTCCCATACTTGATTGTTTATTTCCGTACTTCTTTTCCGCTATATATAGTTGAATTGCACAGGTTTATTTGGTAGTCTGGTCCTAGCCTCGTCACTACCTCGCCGAGGTTAGGCTAGGCACTTACCAGCACATGGGGTCGGTTGTGCTGATACTACACTCTGCACTCTTTTGTGCAGATCCCAGTGCTGACGACTTTGGACCGTAGATTGGGTGGCTACCTTCAGTCCACGCGGAGATCCAAGGTAGACCTGCAGGCGTCCACAGGCCCTGACGTCTCCTCTATCCTTTATTTCCTGTTTCATCTCTTTGATTCTGAGACAGTGTGTCTTTTATTTTCAGACTTTTTATTTAGCACCCTTAGATCGTCTGTGACACTGTGACACCAGGTTTTGGGTGATTAAGGCTTAAGTAGTTGTAATAGATACAGATTTTAGAGATTGTATTGTTTTCTTCCGCTTAATTTAAATTTTCGTTGTTTATACGTTCGCTTTATGTTTATCAAAAAGAAATAATTGGATAATGAAGTAATTAGTCTTAAAGGATTGGCTTGCCTAGCTCACATTAGTAGGCGCCATCACGACTCCCGAGGGTGGGAAATCCGGATCGTGACAAATGTACTCAAATAAGGAAAACAATGTCAATTCAATTAATCACATCATTTCTAATGTGCCATTTCTGCCATCACAGAACTCGAAGTCTCATATCATAACCTCACCTTCAAACCTTTAGCACACCTGGCACCTTGTGCCCACGTGTTTCTATCTCACTTTGCACAACAACATTCTCATTTACATAGCAATAAGTAAAGTCCAGCTTCTAAACCAATTAGAAAATTAGCAAGATAAATGAAGTTATTTTCAGAAATTATTTGATTGAAGAAAGTTAACTTTTTAATTAAAATATGATATCGAATGAATTATTACCTTTAACAAGAGATTAGTAAATTACAACTTAGTAGAAATTCCTTTTTAAGTAAATACATCTCAGACAGTTTAAGGAGATTTAATTTAGAAACTAATTGAATAATAAATGTAACAATTATTGAAATTTTGAAGTATTGAGATATATATATATATATATATATATATATGTATATATATATGTATATATATATATATATATATATATACGACGTAGTACTAAATAAAAGTAACGACATANAAATAATTCATGAAGTAACTCCGTCTAATTCACCTGAATCAAATGGAGTAGCTGGAAGGGAAAAATAGAACATTGAAAGAGATGATGAACTCTATGTTAGTTAGTTTTAATGCACCTGGCAATTTGTGGGGTGAAGCTATATTATCTACATGTCACTTATAAAATAGAATACCACATAGAAGAACTGGCAAAACTCCGTATGAATTGTGGAAGGGTTATAAACCTAATTTGAAATATTTAAAATTGTCACGACCCAAAAATCCCTCCGAAGGAGTCGTGATGGCACCTAGTCTCTAAACTAGGTAAGCCTAACATTTACGGAGATAACACTTATATTTGCTAAATTCAAATTAAATGACCCTTAGCAAATTACAATTCTCAAAACCGGTGGTACAAGTCATAAGCCTTTCTAAGAGTAGTTACACAAAATACATACATCACTTTTCCGAAACAAGAGGAACAAATGGAAATAAGTACAAATGAAGGTGACTACGAGGCCTGCGAACGCTGCAACAGGTTTACCTTGAGTCTCCACCGCAACGACCCGCACAGCTACTATCGATCAAATACCTGGATCTGTACACAAAAATGTACAGAAGTATAGTATGAGCACACCACGGCGGTGCCCAGTAAGTATCAAGACTAACCTCAGTGGAGTAGTGACGAGGAACAGTCCAGACACCTACTGGTCAAATAAATTGAACAGGATATGATAATAACTATCAACCTAAAGATGACAAAGTAATATCAACAGCAGGGAAAGAACAAACTACAATCAGTAGAAACAATAAAGAGAAACACGGATGGAACGAAAGATAACCAAATAAATTAACACCAACATAGCTAGAACACAGACAAGTAAAAACGTACTCAAATAAGGAAGGCGATGTCAGCTCAATAGATCATATCATTTCTGATGCACAATTCCAGCCATCTCAAACTCGAAGTCTCATATCATAACCTAAATTACCAAACATTTAGCACACCTGGCACCTTGTGCCCACATATTTCTATCTCTCTTTACACAACAACGTTCTCATGATACTCAGTACATAGGGTCCATAATCAACGCAATTAAGATGTTCAAGGAGTCTCATTTATATAACATAAAGTAGAGTACAACTTCTAAGCTAATTAGGAACTCAATAAGAAAAGATGAAATTATTTTTACAAATCATTTGAATAAAGAAAATACCATTTTCAATTAAAATACGACATCGAAAGAATTATTACCTTTATCATGGGATTTAAGAAATTAACTTAGTAGAAATCCCTTTTTAAGTAAAATACAACCTCAAACGGATTAAGGGAATTTATTTGAGTAACTACTTGAATTAAAAATGAAACAATTGTTGAAATTCGTAGTATTGAAATATATATATATATATATATAACTCTATGGAGTTCCATCACAAGAGTCACAGCAGTAAAGAAATTTGAACAATTAACACACTTGAATTGATAGCTACAAAGAAACACAACTAACAGAAAGTGCACGGCATCACCCTTCGTGCTTTATCACTCTTCCTCACAATATGCATAAATAGAAATGTGCACGACATCATCCTTCGTGCTTTACACTATTCCTCACAATATCATGCACGACATCACCCTTCGTGCTTTTACTCTCAATAATGTGGCACGGCATCGCCCTTCGTGCTTTTACTCTCAATAATGTGGCACGACATCACCCTTCGTGCTTTTACACTCAGAGAATATGGCACGGCATCACCCTTCGTGCATTAACACTCATAATATCGGCACGGCATCACCCTTCGTGCATTAACACTCATAATATCGGCACGGCATCACCCTTCGTGCATTAACACTCACTCACAATATCATGCACGGCATCACCCTTCGTGCTTTACACTCTTCCTCACCCAAACAATAGAAATCATAACATCCCGGCAAGGGAATCAACAATAGAAACAATAACATCCCGGCAAGGGAATCAATAATAGAAATAATAACATCCCGGCAAGGGAATCAACAATAGAAACAATAACATCCCGGCAAGGGAATCAACAATATAAATAATAACATCCCGGCAAGGGAATCAACAATAACCAATCTTGTTTCAACAGTTAGCTTCGCGATATAGATCTCAACTTGAGTCAATACTCAACAATGGTTAATTACCAAGAGAATATCATAAGTCTTGTCCAACATGAATAACCATCAATTTAAGCATGAATAGTACATAATAAGGATCACGGAAAAACCGTGAAGTACAATAACCTTAACAAAACAACAAGGCATAATAAACACGTGATAGCTACACCGGTAACCACAACAATTGGACATGTAACATATTTGCACGAAGTCATAGAGGAACTCGCAATCAAGAAGTATCAAAACAATAAGGGAGGCAATCACTTCAATTCAGGCAAACAGGGATCAAGTAACAAGTCAGGATTAGAGGAAAGCTAACAACATCATTTGAAGCATTTAGAGGTAGAACAAACAATTAGGAAACCCAATCATATCGAAAAACTTCTCACTTAATGAATATAAGGACCTAAGAACCCTAAAGGCAAATTTCTCACAAATAAGTCCGAGCACACGCTCGTCACCTCGCGTGCACAGACTACAATTAGCATAGAAGACTCAAATCCTAAGGGCAAGTCCCCCACACAGGGTTAGGCAAAATACTTACCTCAAAGACGACAAATCGATACTCTAAATGCACTTCTCGGGTGAAAAGACCTCCGGACGGCTTAAATCTAACCAAATTAACTTCAAAGCACAAATAAAACACATAAGAAACTATTCCGGATCATAAAGTCTCAATCTTTAATAAAATCCAAAAAAAATCAGTCCAAAAGTCGACCCCAGGGCCTGCACCTCAGAACCCGACAAATTTTATAAAAACCGAATACCCATTCCGATACGAGTTCAACCATACAAAATTTATCAAATTCCGATACCATTTGGTCCCTCAAATCACGATTTCTCATTTTAGAAACTTTCTTTCAAAACCAACATTTTCCTCAACTCAAAACACAATTTAAATGATGATGAAGACAAAATCATAGAATATGTTAGATTCTAGGTGAAGAACACTTACCCAATCGAGTTTCTTGAAAACCCCACAAGGAAGCTCCCAAAACCGAGGTCTAAAACTCAAAATATAGTGAAAATGGTCTAACCCTCGATTTGAAGATTTATATTCTACCCAGGCATTTAATGAATCGAGGTCGCGGAAAAGAGGATGCGATCACGAAGAGCAAAGCCACTACCCTGAATCAGTGTCACACGATCGCGAACAAACTTGTGCGATCGCGAATAAGGAAAATCTGGTGGTCCAAGAACTGAGCTATGCGAACCCGAACTAGGAGAAGCAAACGTGAAGAAGGCAGAAACATAACTACGCAATCGCGGACTAGGATACGCGAACGCGAAGAAGGAAAAATGTTAGCCACTAAATGGGCCTTCGCGATCGCAGCTGTGACTATGCGATCGCATAGAAGGGAAACCAGAAGACTGAACAGCAGTCCAAAATAAAGGGAAAAATACCCGTAGCCCACCCGGAACACACCCGAGGCCCTCGGGACCCCATTTAAACATACAAACAAGTCATATAACCTAACACGGACTCGCTCGAGGTCTCAAATCATATAAAACAACGCCAAAACGCCTCAAATTACCCTACAGGCGTCCAAATCCAAATCTGAACGCGCGCCTAAGTCCAAAATCACCATACGAAGCTGCTGACATCATCCAAACCTCATTCCGGAGCCGTTTACTCAAAAGTCCAATTCTGGTCAAATTGTCAACGTTTAAGTTTCCAAAACTAGATTCCTTCTTCCAATTCGATCCCGATTAATCCAGAAACAGAATCCGACCATGCACGCAAGTTGATACACATAATATGGAGCTGCTCGTGACCTCAAACTGCTGAACTTGACGAAATTGCTCAAAACGACCAGTCGGGTCGTTACATCCTCCTCCACTTAAATATACGTTCGTCCTCGAACGTGCCCGGAGTCATACCAAAGCCATCGAACTACTGCATGAGCTCACCATACATACACCCGGGGGTGGTTCCCCATCACCCAAACCTATGAAAGATTGACAATGCAACTTAACTGATGATCTCACCTCATCCTTAGTCCATAACCTTAGGACAGAACCCAAACCTCAACATCTGAAATTGATCATAGGACCCAAATCCCATATCATAACACTGCATGAACCTGAACGAGCTGAATCGAGCCAAAATTCCAATCCAGAATACAATCACATGCTGCTCCACACAACTCAAATGCCCGAAGAAATAACCTCTGACCAGCATAGCTGTTCAAATAACATCCCGGGTGCCGGCAATACACTTCTCATTGATTATAACCCTGTTCCGAACCTCCACAACACTGCCCATGACAAAGAAACATGCGAAAACTCATAGCCGCCTATGAAGTCAACAAGTCAAGAAACTCTCTCTCCCGCCAGGGCCATTACCCAATTCTTAGCAGAAACACCTACATACTCCCAAACACTCCTCACCCCAATACCATAGTAATACTCTCAGACCTAAGAACCACATCTCGGCCAATACAAGCAGCCCAACTGATAACTCATCACGGAAACACACAAATTCTCACACTACACAGCTCGTACACCAAACCAGCAATAACTCAATTATGTAACACAAATAAAGAAAAGCAAAGTAGAAGAATTTTCTAACAAGCGTAACATGTGCAACAACAAAAATATAGTTTTCATCAAACCGTTCCACAGAGAAAAAAAGGAACACCAAATAAACACAAGGAAAAGGTATCTCATATAACATTCGTTACGGCGCGCAGCCCGCTCCCAAATACTTATCAAGCAAAGATGCTCGGGTCCACTGATCATATGAATACTGATATCAAGCATTGCATTGTGCACAAGTATAACTGTTGGAAAATGAATAGAAATAAATAAACAAACATGGAAGAAAGCAAGCACGACTAAGGTGCAATGAGCAAATCAACATCACGAGGGCTATCTTGCCCACACCGCCATAAGGCCTGAACAGAATTACAACATGCGTGGGGAATAATCATATAACCTCACCGTCTAACACAGCATAGAAGAGTAGCACATAACATAGACTAGGGGCGCAAATAGTATTCACTCTGCCTGATAACATAACCATAATGACATTTCACAAGAGCACACAAACTCAACCTGATACAAATTACATATTCTCGTTGATCTTCCAAATAGGACCAAACCAAATCCCGATCCTTCCCAATTAGGTGAATATTCTTCAAAAATCAACAACAGCCTATCGATAATACATGCTATTAATTACCCCATTCTCAACATTTCTTCACAATCCACTAACAAGAAGTAGCCCACATATGGGGACACCTAGTCCCTAAACCTTAGGAACACTAAAATTTCCATACCCGGACTCAACTACGCAAATCGAATGGCTGATACATCACTCACCTTCCATCATCCTGTCTAAGCACCCATATAATATTTCCGGCCGCGTAACAAAACATGAACCTCGAAAGTTCAATACCACACAAGAGGGGGGGTAATTTGTCTGGTACCCAATTTTCGCTTAACTGAACTGTAGAAGGACCTCGTTCTTCTATGTGTTCCAACTACTACTGTTTGCGGAATAAGAAGTAAAGAAAATAAAGAACACAGAGATTTTTACGTGGAAAACACCTGGCTCAAAAGGTAAAAAAAAACCACGACCTACTACTCAGTAGGATTTTCCCAAACTTTCACTAAAATCACTGAGCCAAAACAGCATTTACAAAACTCTTTGTAAACCTAAGGATTAACTCTAATCCCGTTGTGGCACACAACCTCAACTGTTGCGACAACTTCAAGTTAACTCTAACACTACAACAAATTTGATTATCAGTGATAAATTATTTTGTCACCTAAAATTCAATTTTTTTCACAAAAGGTTTTTTGTGACAAAATATTTTTTGTCAAACGTTCGTCCCTAAAACACCGTCACTAATAGTATACAAAGACAACTTTGTATTTCGTCGCTAAATAAAGATATATTAACTACAAAATTGTTTTTTGTCTCCAAATAAGTAATATTTATGACGAACTTGTTTTTCATAAAAAGTGTACAAAATTTGTAGTTAAAAGCATTGTATCGTCGCTAAAAAGGTCTTTAATACTGACGAGTCTAATTTGTCACCAATTAATTTTAATTAGTGACGATGTTGATTGTCGTTAAAGCTATGCATAATTCGTAGTTAAAGGAATGTGATTTTGTCACTAAATGGTATTTCTTTATGTAAAAAAGAAATTTTCGTTTCTAAATAGATAAATTAGCGACAAATTTTTTTGTCCGAGAAGGTAGAAATTTCGTAGTTGAAACACTCTTTTTGTGTCTCGACAAATGATATTATTACTGATAAGACTAATTTGTCACTATGCGTTATCTTAATTAGTGACAATTTTAATTGTCATCAAATATTAAGTNATTTTGGTTCTGGCGCCCGGTACAGGTCTTATATGTGCTTTAAGTCATTTCTGTGAAATTTGGTTGAAAACGGACGTCGTTTGACGTGATTCGGACCTAAATTGAAAAATTTGAGGTTTTATGAAGTTTGAAAGAATTTTTGGATTTTGAGGTTTAATTCGATGTTTATGATGTTATTTTGGCGATTTGATCGCGCGAATAAGTCCGTAGGATATTTTTGAGGCTGTGTGTATATTTGATTTGGAGCCCCGAGGGCTCGGGTGAGTTTTGGATAGGCCACGGGTGCATTTTTGAACTTTGAAAAATTGCTGGTATTTCTGACCTGCAGGCTTCGCAAATGCGATATCGCAAATGCAAATGGCCTTTCGCAATTGCGAAGTTAGCCCAGGTCTGCTCTTTCCTCGCAAATGCGAAACAATTCTTCGAAAATGCGAACACTCTCCATTGGCCAGACCTCGCAAATATGATCAATAGGTCGCAAATGCGATGCTGATGTCGCAAATGCGAAGGTCCGTAATTTTCGAAGGGTTCGCAAATGCGAACTCTTTCTTCGCAATTCCCATATCTGCGGGTTGGCGTTCGCAATTGCGAACCCCTGTTCGCATTTCCCATAACTGAGACCTGCATTTTTTACACTTAACCGATTTTGAACTTTATTTTTCATATTTTCTCAAACCCAAACACACTTAGGCGATTTTTCAAGGTTTTCTTCTTCTCCAAATCAATTGTAAGTCAATTTTAACTAACTTCCTTCAATTCTTAACATCTTTTAACATGATTTCAACTTCAAATCAAATGATTTTCATGGGGGAAATTGGGTGTTTTGGGTAGAACCTAGGTTTTTCAAAAATTGGGGATTTGGACCTCAATTTGAGGTCCAATTTCAAAACAAATTATATATTTGAGTTCGTAGGGGAATGGGTAACCGGGTTTGGGTTCGAACCTCGGGTTTTGACCACGTGGGCCCGGGGGCGACTTTTGACTTTTTGGGTAAAACTTTGGAAAACTTATTTTCATGCATTGGGGTTGATTCATTTAGTGTTTATTAATGTAATTAAGTAATTTGTGATTAGATGCGAGCGAACTGGCGGTGGAAACGCGGGGTAAAGCTATACTTGAGGCTTAAGTTGTGTGCAAGGCATTGAGGTAAGTGTTTGGTCTAACCCTAGCTTGATGGACTAGGAGTTAAGTCTTATTTGCTAATTGCTTCTTGTTGAGTACAACGTATAGGCATGGTGACGAGTATCTATACGTTGGTGTCTAGCATGACCGTGAGTCATTAAATTGTGAATATCTTGACTTCGTTGTATTTCTCTTGTCTTGGTGATGATTCCTATTTGTTGTGAAAAGCTTGTGAAAGGAAATTGTGACCTACGAACAACGAGGAGCATTGGCTCAAGTTATATTTCAATTGTGAACGTATATGAAATGGTTGAACCCTTTGGAGCATTGGCTCAAGTGGTAAAGTGAGATATGAAATAAAAGTGAAAGGAAGAGGAAGAGTATTTAAATTGTTCCCTTGCCGGGATGTTGTTGTTTATTGATTATTTTCCCTTGCCGGGATGTGAGATTATTGATAGTGTACCCTTGCGGGATTAAATTGTTAAATTGTGTTCCCTTGCCGGGATTTCTTTTATTATTTTGTTTATTCCCTTGCCCCTTGTTTGTGATTGTTGTTTGGGTGAGTAAGAGTGTTAAAGCACGAAGGGTGATGTCGTGCATTGCTTGTTTATTGTGAGGAAAGAGTGTAAAGCACGAAGGGTGATGCCGTGCATTGTTTGCTTATTGTGAGGAAAGAGTGTAAAGCACGAAGGGTGATGTCGTGCCGCACGATGTACCATTCCGTGCGGATTATATTGATTATATGTGAGGAAAGAGAGTAAAAGCACGAAGGGTGATGCCGTGCACACTTTATTATATCATTGCTTGGTGAGGATGAGAGTAAAAGCACGAAGGGTGATGCCGTGCACTTGTTGCTTTCTGTTTCTTTATTAATGTCTGAGTTGTGTTATTTCCTTCGTTACTGGATGACTTTTACTTGAAATCGTTATTTCCCCCATAGCATGCTCCCCCTCCCATATTGATTACTTGTCTCTGTATTTCGATTCCGCTGTATATGTATATATAACTGCACAGGTTTATGTGGTAGTCCGGTCTAGCCTCGTCACTACTTCGCCGGGGTTAGGCTAGGCACTTACCAGCACATGGGGTCGGTTGTGCTGATGCTACACTCTGTGCTCTTTTGCACAGATCCAGGTGTCGGAGCAGCTTACGGTGCGCAGCAGTAGTTCGGGAGCTAGTCTTCAGTCCACGAGATTCCCGAGGTAGTCCTGCAGGCGTCCGCATGCCCGACATCTCCTCTATCCTTATCTATGATCTGTTTCTTTTCGTATCTGAGACAGACTTTATTCCTTGTTTCATACAGTTGTATGTAGCACTCTTAGATAGTCCGTGAATGTTGTGACACTAGTCCTGGGTAGAGATATATGTGGATTTTCCTTGTTATTTTGGTTTACTTCGTTAAGTCTTCCGCTAAATTATGAATTCCGTTGTTGTTTAATTATTTATCTCCTGTTAGTTTAATTGGTAAACTTGGATTTAAAACAAAAGTATTATGGATTCTAAATGTGTGGCTTGCATAGATTCTACGAGTAGGCGCCATCACGACCCCCGAGGGTGGAAAATTCGGGTCGTGACACGTAGGTGTATAGTGGCCTAGTTTGGAGCAGCGGCATGGTTGATACAGAGACTTAGGTGAGCTGCATTTATCGAGACGACCTGCAGCCAGTAGAGTCTCCTTCAGAGTATTGTACTGTATTTTTATTTCTGTCCAATTTGTATTCCGGACAGTTACTGTATTTTATTTTTAATTTCCTAAAAATTTGCTCATGCACTTGTGACACCCTGTTCTGAGATGATATGGAGTATTTTGCATTAACTTCTTAGAAATTATATTTAATTTGAAATGGTTATCTTTTACTAGTAAAATTGACGGAAAATCATAGCTTTCAAAATTATTAAAACGAGAATTTAATTAAGTATTTTTGGTTGGGTTGCCTGACAGTGGTGTCTGGCGCCATCACGACCCTTTGTGGATTTTGGGTCGTGACATAAATAAACTTGATGCGTTCCAATAAGAACTTGAGTTCTGCTCAAAGTAGAAAAAAACATTTCCAAAATTTCTAAATAAAAGCGGGGTTTGATGTTTTCGAACTTGATATTTTTTATAAGATGGTTGTTTCAATCAAAAGTACAATTAGTCTTAAAGTACTAATAAGTATATGTATCTTGCATGAATAAACTTCAGATTTATAATTAAATGCAAAGTATGAGTATTTGGTTTTTAACTACAAACCTTTTTTGTAGCCAATTATCGGACGATTCAACTACAAAGTTAAGTCGTAGCTATTTAAAATTATATATTTTGTGACAAAATTTTATTGTAATTGAATTTTAAGTTCAATAGAGACAATAAAGTAATTGTCACTAATTGTTTGTACTATTAATGACAAAACTAAGGTCACAGTTAAATATAAAAATTTGTCACTAAAGTTTAAAATGTTTAACTACAAATTCTAATTCGTCGCTATAGTAACAACATATTTTTTGTGACGAAAATTTTTTGTGCCCAAAATTTAACTAATTTTAAGACAAATAATGGTTCGTCACTAATTGAGTACATCATTAGTGACAAAATAATACGTCATCGATAACTTTAAATTTGTGGCTAATATTACTCAATAAATGGCGCCAACTCATTTTTTTGGTGGGAAACTATAGTGGACGAAACTTTGCTACGAAATTTTATGTTTCGTCACTAAAAGTATGCGGTTCATGTGTTTAAAGACGAATTAAAATTTTTGTCACAAAAAATGAATAATTAGTGACGAATTTTGTATTGTAGCTAATAGTTTCGTAGCTAAATTTCACATTTGTTGTAGTGTAACTTGAAAACTCTAAGTACCTAATACAATTGCTTCTATGAAAGCTGAAAGGTACAATGTAAAATCTCCTACTACAATGGAACTAGAATAAAAGATAGACACTTGGAAGTGGTTCTTCTATCTTGTTCAAGTAGCTTCAGGATTGCATGCTTGAATCACACATAAATTTCCTGCAAAATTGCCTTGCTCTTTTGCTCTCAATTTAAGTTTAACTTCTGCTTATGTGCATTACCTGTAAAAGAGAACAACACTGATATTTAATGGGTTAGTAATTAGAGATTGACTGGGATACAGATGCTACTCTTCTATCATAGAAGAGTTCTAGTTGATCTCATACTCTAACATTATCCTTTTCCTAAATTGTGTTCTCTTCATGTAAGGAGTCTTTCTCTCCTTATCCAATATGCAACATTTTCGATCAGATCAGGAGATATTACTTCTGATAAGTTAGATTTATCTCTTTCACGTGCATCTCACATGTTTGGGTTGATCATGACTGTGCTTCACAAGATGGACCTGGTCCATGTCTGAGTTCTTTTGTCAGTCTTCAAAACTTCACATGTTCTTGGGCCAACAAATTCCCCCTTTTTGATGATGATAAACTTTATGCTTTTACTTACTTGGATCCTGTAAGAACTAAGCTTAACCACCAATACAAAGATTTAGAAAATTTCTTATCATCAAGGACCAGGTTAATTAGGTTATAAATATCACTTAGTCAGAATATGTAAAGCACAATATCTCTTCCCCCTTTTGGCATCATCAAAAAGTTGCATACAAAGTGTGAGCCCCAGATTTTAATAAGTACTCATGGCCACTGGGGCAACTGCTAGTGCAATCATGGATTAATCATCAGTAATCAAGCAAACATATTTAAACTTTCAAGGAAAGATTAACATTTATCAAGAGCAAAAGCAGTAGATATCATTGATAGAAGATATGTTGCTACCACAATCCACAACTAGAAAACAAAAATATTCAAAACATGAGCAAAAAGAAAGAAAAATCCCTAATCCGGGTCATTGAAGGTACTAGACAGGTTCAGGAGATAAGGCTAGAATTCCTAAGGCTTGGGAGAGCTAGAAGGTTGGTTTTGGGCTTGGAGAAGATTCAGCATATTGTAAAGAATTCCATCATTTTTCTTCTTTTCCTTGGTGAGCTCAATTCTGAGAGCATCCCTCTCAGATTCCACCTCTGCCACACGAGCCTTTAGCCTAGCTATCTTAGCATCCTTGGCTTCACTTTCCTGAATAAGAGCCTTGACTTTACTGTTGATAGGAGTCTTCTTGGATGAACCAGGTTCATTTGGGATGGCATTGACTAAGTAGTCACAAGCAAGCAGAGTATTAATGCAAAAGTAGTCCTTGCTTGAGGCCATTTCCCATTTCTTCAGAGGCACATTGCACCTATCCAGAACCGTAGTCAGAATAAAGCCATAGAGGGTAGCATGAGCCTTGGAGCCATTGATGACCCTGTCTAGTAGCTTGATGATGAATGCAGGCCAGTTAATTTGCCTTCCACTTTCAAGGCACTCCATCAGAACTAAGTCCGTATAATTTGCAATATGCCTTCTCTCCTGCCTTGGCAATAGGCACTTGTTGACAAACTCAAAAAGAACTTTGTGATGTGGCTTCATTTCACTCTTATGCACAAACTCTGCCTCATTCACTCCTTCAACATCACAGAAGTTCCTAGTGATTGTGAGGGCAGATGGAAGAGAATCCAGACTTGGCCATCTCTGTCTGGTGTAATCATCATATCCCTCAGCAGGGATGTCTAGTATCTCTCCCAGTTTCTCTGCATCAAAGGTCACTTGAACTCCTTTGACTTTGCTTGTAACCCTGCCATCTTTGATTTCAGCATTAGCCATGAATTCAATAATTTTATTTCTGGCCAATCTCCCATCCATCTGAAGGACCATGTCCTTCCAGCCCTGAACAGCCAATATGTCAACCAAACGAACCATCCCTGGTTCCACCAAATCTTTCAGCAATCTTCCCTTCAAAATTGTTCTTTTGCCAAACATGGAAAGCTTGTCTTGTTCACCATCAGACTCATCTTCTTCTTCTTCACTCCATTCCTCATCTTCAGAAATTCGAATTTGTTTACTTTTCACTGCAGACCTTGTCCTCTTGGCTAATGAAGCTTCAGCAGCCTCAGACACAGATGAAGACTTCTTGCAACAAGTCTTGGGCTTTTTGGGCTTGGGGGTCTGAACCTCCACTGTTGTAACTTTCTCCTGATGGACCTGTTCCATCTCCTCAACTTCAACAGCTTCTGAGGACTCTGCAACCTTCCCTTTTCCTTTATCCATCCTTTTCTTCTTACTTTCAGCTAAGGCCTTTTGTAGATCAATCTCACTCTGTTTCACCCTACTTCTTGTGGCTCTTCCCTTTGGCAAGGAAGTTTCAGTAGGTGTTGGGGAGGAAGCCTTTCTTTTCTTGGAAGGTTTAGGAGCACTAGGGGCTTTTGGTGTGGATGTTCTCCTTTTCTTTGGATCGTAACTGGCACCTACCTTTCTCAGGACATTCCTTACTCTCAAACCCAGGAGGTTGTTTAACAAACAGCTCTTCTTTTAGGTAGCCATTCAGGAAGGCACTTTTGACATCCACCTGATGAAGAGTGAATTCCATGTGTTCTGTAAAGGCTATGAGGAGTCTTATTGCCTCCAGTCTTGCAACTGGAGCAAAGGTCTCATCATAATCTATACCCTCCTCTTTGCTATAACCTTGGACCACCAGTCTTGCCTTGTTTCTTGTAACTGTTCCATCTTCATCAAGCTTGTTTCTGAAGACCCATTTTGTGCCAATTACTGATCTGTCCTTGGGTTTTGGAGCTAGATGTCAAACTTGACTTCTCTCGAACTGATTGAGTTCATCTTGCATTGCATTTACCCAATCTGCATCCTGTAAAGCCACAACAACATTTTTAGGTTCAATAAGAGATAGGAAAGCATCAAAAGCACACAGATTCTTTAATTGTGATCTAGTTTTAACTCCAGAGGTTGGATCAATGATTATATTCTCAATGGGATGAGAACTTTGATACTTGTGAGGTTTCACAACCAACTGATTTCTGCTTGATGTTTCTCCCATGTTCTGTTGCTGAGGAACAGGGTCATGAACAGGTTCCTTTAGGGGATTGGTTCCAGTTCCTCTTTGTTCAGTTCCCCCTGTCAGGTTGCCCTGGATGGAAGAACCTGTTCCATCACCTGTTCCTTCTTCTGGTGCACTTTAGCTTGAGTTGAGACTTCACTCAAATCTTTTACCAGCCCAATAGCTTCATCTTCATGTTCCTGTCTCTCAGAAAGAATGTTAGTTTCATCCAAAACTACATGTACACTTTCTTCTACACAAAAAGTTCTTTTATTGAAGACTTTGTAAGCTTTGCTATGTGAAGAATATCCCAAGAATACTCCCTCATCACTTCTGGGATCAAATTTACCTAGGGAGTCCTTTCCATTATTGTGCACAAAGCACTTGCAGCCAAATGCCCTAAGATGGGATATATTTGGTTTTCTCCCTTTAAGTAACTCATAGGGAGTCTTCTCTACAAGAGGTCTAGTCATGCATCTATTAATGATATAACATGCAGTATTTACAGCCTCTGCCCAGAAGCTATGGGGCAGTTTACTAGAAAGAAGCATAGTCCTAGCCATATCTTCAAGAGTCCGATTCTTTCTTTCAACTACTCCATTTTGTTGAGGAGTCCTAGGGGAAGAAAAATTATGATCTATACCATGCTCATCACAAAATTCAGCAAACTTAGCATTTTCAAATTCAGTTCCATGATCAGACCTGATTGGCGTAAGTTGATTACCTAGGTGTTTCTGAGTTTTTCTAACAAAGGCAATAAACATGTCAAATGTTTCATCCTTGGATGTTAAGAACAGTACCCGGGTAAACCTAGAGTAATCATCAACAAGTACCATCACATATTTCTTACCACCTCTGCTCAAATTTCTCATTGGACCACAGAGATCCATATGAACCAGTTCCATCGTCCTGGTTGTGCTCACCATTTTCTTGCTTTTAAAGGATGATCTTACCTGCTTCCCCCTTGCACAGGCCTCACAAACTTTGTCTTCCTTGAATTTGATGTTAGGTAACCCTATCACCAGGTCCTTGGAGACTAATTTGTTGAGTTGATTCAGACTTGCATGACCAAGTCTTTTGTGCCACAGGAGGGGATCATTGTCCAACACACTCAGGCAAGTGAGTTCATTTTCTGAAAGAGTGGAAAAATCTACAATGTAAATATTGTTAACTCTTTTTCCCTGCAAAACAATCTTGTCAGTGGTAAGATTAATCACAAAGCATTTGGTAGAGGTAATGCTACAAGGTTACCTCTGTCACACAGTTGTGACACACTGATTAGGCTATATTTCAAGCCATCTATCAAGTAGACATTCTCAATGGAATGTGAGTCTGTCTTACCTACCTTTCCAACCCCAATAATCTCACCTTTCTTCTCATTTCCAAAGGAGATATTACCTCCTTTTAAGTCCTCAAGTGAAAGGAACTGGTTCATGCTTCCAGTTATATGTTTTGAGCAGCCACTATCCATGTATCATATTTGGCTACTTCCCTTCACTTAGACCTGCAAAAAGAAATCAGGGGTTAGTCTTAGGAACCCAAACTAGTTTGGGTCCCTTCCTATAGGAAAAGGGGTAAATTAAATTCCTTTTGGCCCACCCAGGTAGCCTATTTTTCTCTTGAACAAAGGTTTCGTTCTTTTGACTGGCCTTTTCTTTTCCATTACATTCATTTTTGTAATGACCAGTCTTGCCACACTGTGTGCAGAGTTTGTTTTCAAGAAAAGTAATGTACTTGCTTTTAGGGTCCCACTTAGGTGCTTGGGTCCCATAGCCAAGTCCTCTCTTGTTGCTACTGTGATGTTCTTGTAGCCAGGATAGTGCATCAGAAGCCTTATTCCATTTGCAAGTTCTGTCTAGTTCATGCTTTACCTTCCCTAGGTCTTCTTTTAAGACTCTTATCTGCTCATCTTTCTTGTACAACTCATCCTTCATTTTTCCTAGGTTTTCTTCTAAGGTGAGATGTGTGTGATCAGCTTTCTTCTTACCTGTTCCTAATTTCAATTTTAAATATTCAGACCTAAGTTCTAAGACACAGGTGTCGAGTTCAAGAACCTGGTTCTTCAACTCAGCATTTTTACTATCACTCTCATTAGCCCTAGATTCTAAATTTTTGCACTTGGCTTTTAAGATCACACACTCCCTAGACAGCTGTTCCTTCTCATTGTTAATTATCTCAGACTCATCGATGAAGTCTAGCAATAGTTCAAATAACCTTTCTTTAGATAGAAATTTAATCTTGTCTTTAAGATGAATCACACTTACCTCTTGTTCATCATCTGATTCTCCGATGGCCATAAGTGCTTGTTCATCTCCAGCTTCATCTTCTGAATCCTCATCTGTGTTTCTCCCCAAGAAGCAACCATAGCCTTTGTTGAACCTTTGTTCCTTTTGGGTTGAACCTGTTCCTTCTTCTTGTTCCTTCGTTCAGCCCTTTCCTTCTTCCATTCAATTTCCCACTGAGGACAGTTCTTAATCATGTTATCAGTCTTGCCACATTTGTAGCACCCTCGTTGGTCTGTTTGTCAGGAGCCCTTGGTTTGTTGAAGGTTGTACTTCTTGAAGAACACTTTCCTCTCATTAGGTACTTTTTGAAATCTCTTGTGATCATGGCCATTTCATCATCCTCCGGATCTGCACCTTCAGCTATTCTGAGAGCCAGGCTCCTTTCCTTCTTGGGTGCATCCATTTTCATGGTTTGCCTTCTCAGTTCATAGGCAGTGAGATTTCCAATCAGTTCATCCAACTTGAGAGTAGCAATGTTCATTGATTCCTGAATGGCAGTGATTTTGCTTTCCCAAGTTACTAGTAATTGTCACACCTCCCTTTTTCTCTTACTACACCCCGTGAAGGGTATAATAAAGGGAGTTTTTTCAATTAAAGGACAATCGAAACGGGATTCGTTTTATTTAAGATCAGAGTCGCCACTTGGGAGATTTATGGTGTCCCAAGTCACCGGTTTGAATCCCGAATCGAGGAATGGGTTTGACTCTGTATTAACAGTCGCGAACCAGAAATCCGGGTAAGGAATTCTGTTAACCCGGGAGAAGGGGTTAGGCACTCTCGAGTTCCGTAGTTCTAGCACGGTCGCTCAACTGCTATATTCGGCAAGAATCTGATTTTAATACATGTCTGAGCCTATAGTACATTTTAACTTATTAAACCGCTTTTGATTATTTTTTAGGAAGATTCAACGTTATTTAAAATACGTCTTTGGATCACGCCACATGAAATGCACCCGCGATCCGCGACATATTTTATCTAACGTTGTAGGATTTGGATTTGGGTCACATGAAATGCACACCCGAGTTTAGGAAAGTAATTTTTTAAAACAGCGCGCCTAAAGCAACTACGCACTTTCAACTTTGCGAGGGTCATGGAAATTTGCTAAATGGCACGCCTCGAATTCTAAAGATTTAAAAATTAATTAAACGAAGGCCACGCATTTGGGATTTTATTTGGCATGGCACGCCTCAAATTATTCCAAATAAAACTATAATTCTGAACAGAAAGAAATACATCACAGCTCTATCAAATGATTTATTTTACCATTATCAAGACTGCTCTAAAGCTGTCAAAAACTACTGGGGTTATGTGAAAAATACTTACCTAGCACTATATATCAAACATGTGTTGAACTTGATAGCTTTCCCTTATATTAATAAGACTCGTCACGTAGCTATGGCCATCCATTTTCGTACCAGCAGTAAATCGCAACCAACTATAACCATTAAACTAAAAGTAATAACTAGAGTATCAAAATCATGTCAACACATACCAACTTATATACAAAACAAAACATATCCAAGCATCTCAAGTAAGGAATAAAAAAAAGAAGTTAAACTAATCAGGATATACATTTCAAAGCATTGGCACCATTACTGGTAACAGGAAAAGACAAGAGAAAGAAACGGACCTTAGTGCAGCAAAAATTTCCTTTGATATATGTAAACCTCAAACATATGTACCACACAATAAGTTTTGACGAAGTCCAAACAAACAGTAATGAACCTCTAACCAAAAATTTCCAAAACGAGAAAGCATAGCCGCCAACCGAAACTCGAACGAGGTACTTTATTGACCGGAAATTAGGCTGATTTTTGGAGGTTTCAAGGCTGGGGTTTGGACTATTTTTGAGCGTTCTTGGGGTTGGATTTTTGACTGATTTCGTGGTCGTTTGCGGCTGAAATTGCTGCGATTTTGCTGCATTTTTGAGCTGAGAATTAGGTGCTTTGCCGGGTTTTTTTTTTGGACTGATTTTTCAGCAGCTTTTCAACTGATTTTGCTGCTTTTTTTTTTTCAGTTAATTTTGGCTGATTTGTGGGTTGATTTTCAGCTGCAACTGGCAGCGATTTCAGAGGCAAACAAAGGTGTTTGATTTCTGATTTTTCAGCTGTTTTTAGGCTCTTTTGGCCTGTTTTCATTGCTGATTCTTCAGCTTTTCATGACTGAAATTGGGCTGGAGATGGGTGGCTTTTTCAGATGCATTTGGGGTGTTTTGAGGGGTGATTTCACTCTATTTTTGGGGTAATTTGGAGCTGGAATTTGGGGTGTGTTTGACAGTTTATTTCAGGGAATTTTGAAGCTGCTTTTCTTAATGGAGTTTTGGGATGATCCGTCGAAAGAGCAGAGGGAGGCTTCACCAATTTTATTAAGAAGAAGAAGAGCTCTAGCGGCTGATTGTTAAGTGTCTAGGTTTAGGAATTGAAAACTTAGGGTAGGATTTCTATAATTGGGTATTTTATATGGAAGTGGAAAGGGATGATGGCCATTGGATTAGAAGAAAATAGATGGCTAGGATTACATCTTGCACTTAAATGGGCTAATGGGTTGGAAAGAATGGGCTAAGGGTAATTGGGTTGGGCCATGTATTTTTGTGTCTCAATTTTGGGCTAAGAAGACTCCAAAAATTATTCTTCAAAACCATAGCTAAATTCCTTTAATATAAGATAACTATACTACATGATGCAAAAACAAATTCTAATTAATTAAACTAAACTATATTAAAACATGAAACGATTATATATATATATTTTGTATTTTTTAAGATTATATAAAGGTAAAAATAAGGTACTATTTTTGTATTTTTTTTTACTTTATGAAAGGTACATAAAATAAAATATTTTTTTGTAATTTTTATTTTCTTGTAATAAAATAACGTAAAAGAGTAAAAATTAGTTGAAATAGCTATATTAGGCATAGATTAAATATTTACATGCTAAAATATAAAAAAATTTGGGGAGGGTCAAAAATCACATGTCTACAGTAATACCATTGTCAAGATTTTCTCAACCTTGTCTTCTTCAAGGATAATTCTCCCAAGATATTTAAGTTCATTTGTTAGTGTAGTGAACCTTGTGTACATCTCCTGGATAGTTTCTCCTTCCTTCATAGTGAAATTCTCATATTGACAATATAGCAGTGTTCCTCTTGATCTCTTTACTTGAGGAGTTCCTTCATGAGCCACTTATAAAGTGTCCCATATCTCCTTAGCAGTGGTACAGCTTTGAATCCTGATGTACTCGTCTGGACCCAGTCCACACACAAGCCATTTCTTGGCCTTGGCATTCTTTTCCCATTTCTTCAAGTCTTCAGTAATACAGTCAGCTCCTGTCTTTGGCACGTCCACTCCTTCAGCATTCTTCTTTGTAGTAGCCAGGGGACCATCCGTGACTATGTCCTAGAATTCATAGTCTTCTCCTATGATGTGATCTCTCATCCTGTTCTTCCACCGAGAGTAGTACTGACCATTAAAGAGTGGAGGCCTAGTAGTGGATTGCCCTTCCTAGTTTCCAGGTGGTGCACTCCTCTTGATCTTTTCCTAAGGTGTTAACCTCTTCAAGGTTAACCTGCTCTGATACCAATTGATGTTTTATACTTCAATACCACACAAGAGGGGGTAATTTGTGTGGTATCCAATTTTTGCTTAACTAAACTATAGAAGGACCTGGTTCTTCTATGTGTTCCAACTACTACTGTTTGCGGAATAAGAATTAAAGAAAATAAAGAACACAGAGATTTTTACGTGAAAAACACCTGTCTCAAAAGGTGAAAAAACCACGACCTACTACTCAGTAGGATTTTCCCAAACTTTTACTAAATTCACTGAGCCAAAACAGCATTTACAAAACTCTTTGTAAACCTAGGGATTAACTCTAATCCCGTTGTGGCACACAGCCTCAACTGTTGCGACAACTTCAAGTTAACTATAACTTGAAAACTCTAAGTACCTAATACAATTGCTTTTACGAAAGCTGAAAGGTATAATGTAAAATCTCCTACTACAATTGAACTAGAATAAAAGATAGACTTGTTCAAGTAGCTTCAGGATTGCACGCTTGAATCACACATAAATTGCCTGCAAAATCGCCTTGCTCTTTTGCTCTCAATTTAAGTTTAACTTTTGCCTATGTGCATTACCTGTAAAAGAGAACAACACTGATATTTAATAGGTTAGTAATTAGAGATTGACTGGGATACAGATGCTACTCTTCTATCGTAGAAGAGTTCTAGGTTATCTCATACTGTAACACTATCCTTTTCCTAAACTGTGTTCTCTTCATGTAAGGAGTCTTTCTCTCCTTATCCAATATGTAACCTTTTCGATCAGATGAGGAGATATTACTTCTGATAAGATAGATTTATCTCCTTCACGTGCATCTCACATGTTTGGGTTGATCATGACTGTGCTTCACAAGATGGACCTGGTCCATGTCTGAGTTCTTTTGTCAGTCTTCAAAACTTCACCTGTTCTTGGGCCAACAAAACATGAACCTCGAAAGCCTTAGAACCCAATAATCACCATGCTACCAGCCACGCACTGCAAACCAAAACTCAAGGTCCTTTCTAAAAATGCACACTTTTCACATATGATAGCCAACAACGCCAACACTCTATTAGTTTTAGATACCAATTCCGGAGAAACCGCAATGTACCACATATTCTTTATGCCCATAGTAAATCCCCAACTCAAGCTGTAGTCAAACCATCGAGAACCCTCCGAGATCCGCCTGCACGCAACTAAGCCATCAGAACTGCACCTTCCCGACTCAACCGAGTCGCACAAACTGTCCAATCCAAGAGTGTTGCCACGAATGCTAGTAGAGAATTACCATTCAAAAGGACCCATTACTTTCATTGCTATGCTGACCCAACACTACTGAACTGACCCATTCCTTCAGTTAGTCGATATGCGATAATCCCAATCAAAGCCCCAAAATACAGATGATCCTAACAGGAACGACGTAGCCCGGAAACTTATAAACCACTGCATTTCCTCTGAAGCATCACGTTCTGCCGCAACCACGATCCCACGCTGAATAGACCTCCTGTGAATCTGAAGTTGTTCCTCCGACTCCCCTTGATGCTGAAATGTAGATCCATTATTGACGTAGAAATACTATAAGCCCCAATATCATCTCGTGCAAGATCTCAAACCTTGGTCATACACAAAATTTGGGAACCCACCAGTACCACATACACACATACCTCAGGTCAAAACTGGTGTAAATCTGGCTCTGCAATCTGAATACCGCTATTGGACTCCTCCACTTGGCGCAAAGCCATAGAAAAAACATCTGATGACCCGTAAAACTAACCTTCCCAGCTCGCACTCATCAATCAGCTGCCAGGAACCGCTGCGCCTCCATATGAACAACTGAATAGTCTCTCAATAGCTCTGTATTTTCAGTCTGGATGACACGTTGAGACAATGTCTAAACATCCTCGACTCCCTCGTAGCCCGTCTGTAGCATCACGAACCACTAGCGCATAGCGGACACTGACAGCGTAATATTATACACGAGTGGATGTAAAGGAACATAAGTTATATACTTCGAGCTGAATCAATATCGCACTATAAGGAATGAAAGAAGTGGAATTTCCTAACAGTTTTGTAGCCTCTCGAAGATAAGTACAGACGTCTCCGTACCGATCCGTAAGACTCTACTAAACCTGCTTATGACTCGTAGCACCTATGAACCTAGAGCTCTGATACCAACTTGTCACGACCCAAAATTCCTCCGAAGGAGTCATGATGGCACCTAGTCTCTAAATTAGGTACGCCTAACATTAACTGAAATGACCATGACATTCACTAACTTTTAATTAGATAACCCTGAAAATTTACAATTACCCAAAACCGGTGGTACAAGTCATAAGCTTTTCTAAGAGTGGTTATACAAAATAAATACATCACTGTCCCAAAACAAAGGAACAAATGGAAAATAAGTATAAATAAAGGTGACTCTGAGGCCTGCAAACTCAACAATAGGTTTACCTTGAGTCTCCACTGCATCGACCCGCACAGCTACCACCGATCAAATACCTGGATCTGTACACAAAAATGTACAGAAGTGTAGTATGAGCACAACACGACGGTGCCCAGTAAGTATCAAGACTAACCTCGGTGGTGTAGTGACGAGGAATAGTCAAGATACCTACTGGTCAAATAAATTGAACAGGATAGGATAATAGATTATCAACATAAAGATAACAAAGTAATGTCCACAGCAGGGAGAAAAACAAACTATAATCAGCAGAAACAATAAAGGGAAAACACGGACGAAAACGAAAAATAACCAAGTAACTCGACACTAACATAGCTGGGATGCAGGCAAGTAAAATGTACTCAAATAAGGAAAAAAATGTCAACTCAATTAATCACATCATTTCTAATACGCCATTTCAGCCATCACAGAACTCGAAGTCTCATATCATAACCTCACCTTCAAACCTTTAGCACACCCGGCACCTTGTGCCCACGTGTTTCTATCTCACTTTGCACAACAACATTCTCATTTACATAGCAATAAGTAAAGTACAGCTTCTAAACCAATTAGGAAATTAGTAAGATAGATGAAGTTATTTTCAGAAATCATTTGATTGAAGAAAGTTACCTTTTTAATTAAAATGCGGTATCGAATGAATTATTACCTTTAACAAGAGATTTAGTAAGTTACAACTTAGTAGAAATTCCTTTTTAAGTAAATACATCTCAGACGATTTAAGGAGATTTAATTGAGAAACTAATTGAATAATAAATGTAACAATTATTGAAATTTAGAAGTATTGATATATATATATATATATATATATATATATATATATATATATATATATATATATATATAT
>NC_031999.1:15234706-15243468 GCF_001879085.1 Nicotiana attenuata
ATATATATATAATTACAGCGAGTTCAAATTAAAAAGAAAACCATGCAAAGCAACGTAGTATAAATTCCTTTATTTAAAATCACGATATTACTAATAACTCAACGAGATGGGAGCAAGATATTGAGAGGAACATCAAATACTGATAGTAAATAAGTAGAGAAGCAAGGTAATTATCATCTTTGGAACTAACAAAAATAGTAGAAACAGTAACAAGCGCACAACATCGCCCTTCGTGCTTTTACTCTTGTCCTCACCATAGAAATCAAAAGAAACGGCACGGCATCACCCTTCGTGCTTTTACTCTCTCATAATCATGGTACGGCATCACCCTTCGTGTTATAACCCGCACGATGTGCGGATAATTTGACGGAATAGTAATCTTATAGAATTATGATCTAATATATCATATTATTTAATAAATAATAGTTATACTATTTTATTATTTAATTTTGTATACATAAATATAATAAAATGTATACAAAATCAAAGGATACAAAGCATTATAGTAATCAAATAAATTATTTATTCCTTATTTATTTTTATTAAATTAGCAAGTACTTGGTACTATACATTTACTAATGTGAATTTTTATTAATTTGTGAATTTGCTTAATATTTTGATATTACTTCTCTTCTAGTAGAACATACGTGTATATTTTCTTATGAAAATATATATATATTTTTATACTTATGTTATACTGTTTAAAACTCTTCAATTGTCTAAATTTATCAATAATTTTCTTGAAAATTTATTTATGTTTAGTTTATTAATTAATTCAAAATATAAATATTATGTTATACGGTTCTTATCCATATTTGACCCATTTTTAAAAAAGTTCATTATCTAATCCATTTTTCAGTGGATAATATGGGTGGTTAACTGTTTCCTTTTAACCATTTTACCAACCATAATGCTTGCATTAGGGTAGTACATCTCATGCCTTAGGGTTCGGTCCTATCTCCAACCTTTAGTGAACGCGGAATTCCTTAGACACTTGGGTGCCTTTACTCTCTCTCTCCTGTCTACTTGGTTTGAATCTTACTCTAAAATGATTTGTTTTTTGAACTATTAAGATTCATTTCTTTGAAGCTTCCTCTGTAATATCCCAGATCATTATTATAATAGATCTTGCACATGTTATTGTCTGATGCCATGGTTACAAGGAAAATAAAGAAAGAAAAAAAAGGTGTTAAATCAGCTTGAAGTTTGATTTCCTATGATCCTTCCAATCGAATCATCAAGCAGTTGGCCTGTCGTTATCAGAAGAGCAGCCCGATGCACAAGGTATCTCGCGTTCATGCAAGGTTCGGAAAAGGGCCGTCATTCCAAGGGGTATGATGTAGACAATCTACCCTAATGCAAACATTAGTGGCTACTTTCACGGCTCGAACCCGTGAGCTAAAGAAAAACAAAATTATTGAACAAGAGTATTAAGACAGACAATATCTTTTGTAAATGAATCTTCTTCACTTGTTATGTTTCCTAAGATGAACATCTTATATAACAAAACTTAGACAACTTTGTTTATTCAGTACTCCACGGACAACTCACCTTCTAAGTTGCTCCGACACGATAGTTTAGGTGCCGCATTCGTGCCGACACTACACTAGTATGGGTGTGAGTATGGGATCCGTACTAGATTTGGTCAAATAATTTTGGGAACTTTGACTACGACAAACCAAAAAATTTCAGACGAGATATAATTTGATTCCCGAATTTAAAACCAAACTAGGATAAATTTTAAGAAAATAGCATATTTTATCTAGGAAATCAATCCTTTTGTTTATCTACAATTGGAGAATAAAAAAGAAATCCACACTTTACAAGCTATACATAAATCTTCCACAAAATTTCTCATAATTCAGAGATATTTTTATTTTTTTGAATTATTTTTAGCCGGATCCCCGCACCGGTATCCGTACTAGGATCCATATCCCCTAATCTTAGAATTTACATTTTAAGGATCCGACCTCTAAATCTTCACCCATGTCGAATACCCGCACCCGTATCCGAGCAACTTAGCTCAGCATCACACGTCCAAATATTGACTAGTAAATCAATATTATGAAAACATGTTATCTATCAATCTTAGAATCTAAGATTGCACATGATTTGTTGAGTCATCAACCGATCTGCACTTGTGGTAGGATCAAGTTGTTGCCTTTTGATATGAATATAACTATGTCAATCTATAACACATTGTCATTCACATTCATTTCCATCTCTAAATTCCAATTGCTTTGAGTTTCTACCACTCTTTTCTGCTTCAATTTCTCCTTTACACAACATGTCAACCTCAAACTCTAGTTATGTTGACTTTAGCGATGTTGAATTCTCAAAAATTGACACTGATATTCTCATGTCATTTCTCGAAGAATCAGAGATTGAAGAAAGTAATGAAGAAAAGATCAAAACTGTGATCTTGTCTTTGGAAGCAGAGATCACGCCTGTCCTGATCACTGATTCTAATTCGTTAAAGCATATTGAAGCAGATTGTCATGACTCGAATGATTTCCAATTATATGATATTGCTAGTGAAGAGGAGAGTTGTTCAACATCATTTGATCTTGAATTTGAATGGACTGATTCAGAAATGGAATTTATAGACACGAGAGATTTTTCTCAAATGTATGATAGAGTTATGTTAATGGAGGACCATGGTCATCACACTTCCTTTTCGGAAGAAACATGTGAATCTATGCTTTATGAATAGTGTTACAAATCATCTTTATGTAATGGTGTAGCAAAGCGACACTTCTTGTAAATTCTCATTTTTTGATATATAATGTATGAGATGAGTGTCTACCAGAAACAGTGTTATATATCTCCAACGCTTTATATATATCTTTTGGCAACTGCATGTTGAATTAACAGAGTAACTTTTGGGTCATGAACACAAAGCTAAATAATATTAATGAAATATTTTTGTAGCAAAGCTACCTTGGATGTAAAATTTCAGATACAAAAATTGTGAATCACGTCCAACGGATTTTAATACTATAAGTACAATTTCACCGCTTATAGCAGATTATTACCCTACTTTCCAAATTACGTACGTATCAAATTTATTATGAAGAGTCACATGTTATTAATTGTTAATTTTGTTAGGTGTTTTCCATAATTTTTTTACCATATTTGGTTTTCCTATTTGTTAAAGGAAAAGGGCAATATAATTACCTTAATTGGGTTTTCCTTTTTTGTAAAAGGAAATTATAAATTCTTCCATATTTGGCTAGTCCCTTTTCTTGTAGGAAAAGGTTTGGAGTTCTATAAATTGAGGATCCGCCCTTCTCATTCAGTAGAATCCACAATGTAGCCATATGGGGCTTGAGAGTCTTGTTTAGGGGGAGAACTTTACGAGACAAGTGTTAGTGTGTCACTTGTGTTTGCCTCTTCGTGAGGTTGTTCTCTCAATATTTGTACTCTCTTTTTATTATAGTGGATTGCTCATCTCCGCCCTGGACGTACTTCAGTTGACCGAACCACGTTAAATGTTTGTGTCTCTTTTGGTAGATTTCTCCTTTGTTGTCTGATTTATCGTCGTTGAAGGTTTGCTTTGCTAGCTTCCGCATGACACCTGATTTGTCCAGTCCTAACAAGTGGTATCAGAGCGAGGTTCAAGACAGGTTCATCTTGGCGGGTTCAGTTCTAGCCGCAACATATTTGACGATAATCATAATTTTTGTCTGAGAAATTTGACCAGAGTGCTACGCACGTTAAGACAAACTTTGTGGTGGAGATATGGAGATGCGACCTGTTGAAGGCTATGTGAATAAGGTGGATCAAGTTTATTGTGTCAGAAAATTCAAGCCAAGGGGGAGAATTGTTAGGTGTTTGCCATAATTTTCTTACCATATTTGGTTTTCCTATTTGTTAAAGGAAAAGGGCAATATAATTACCTTAATTGGGTTTTCCTTTTTTGTAAAAGGAAATTATAAATTCTTCCATATTTGGCTAGTCCCTTTTCTTGTAGGAAAAGGTTTGGAGTTCTATAAATTGAGGATCCGCCCTTCTCATTCAGTAGCATCCACAATGTAGCCATATGGGGCTTGAGAGTCTTGTTTAGGTGGAGAACTTTACGAGACAAGTGTTAGTGTGTCACTTGTGTTTGCCTCTTCGTGAGGTTGTTCTCTCGATATTTGTACTCTCTTTTTATTATAGTGGATTGCTCATCTCCACCGTGGACGTAGGTCAGTTGACCGAACCATGTTAAATGTTTGTGTCTATTTTGGTAGATTTCTCCTTTGTTGTCTGATTTATCGTCGTTGAAGGTTTGCTATGCTAGCTTCCGCATGACACCTGATTTTTCCGGTCCTAACAAATTTAACCTAACAGTGTAAAAAAAATTATATCTTCTTGTTAGAGAAAGTACTTATTCCAAGCATAGGTTGATTAAAAAAAAAAAAAAAAAAAAAAAAAAAGGATAAGATTTCTTTATCAATATATATTGAAATTTAGTAAAAATTTACTTGTACATGACGTTTATACCATGTTAGCAAATGCATGACATTTTGTCTTTCATACACACTTTTACTATTTTTTGTTTGGTAACTAAACTTTTGTATTAATCACCAAGTAAGATATGTACAAGAAATATAACACGGCTGCAACCTGTTATCTCATTAAAATAAAATCTACCCTAACAGAGAGCTAATTTAGAATTAAAGGGCCCGTTTGGGCATAAGAAAAGATTTTTTTTTTCTGAAATTCTTTTTCACTTTTTTCCGAAATCATGTTTGGTCATGAAAATTTCAAATTTTACCTGAAGTTGAATTTCGTAATTTTTCGGAATTAAAAAAATTAATTTTCACTTCAAAGCTCTCACAAAAATTCAAAAACCGCTCAAAATTGTATTCATATCCAAGCACAACTCTAATTTTCAAATACCATTTTCAACTTGAAAATAGTTTACTTTTTTCCGCAATTTCACAATTCTTATGTCCAAACGCCCACTAAATCTGTGGACAACATTTTGTATTCTAGGGGGTGCTCTCAATGTTTTAAAAGGCGAGGGCGTGAGTCGAGGCGTTTTACCTCTGACGAGGCGAGGCGTAAGCCTTGAGACATGGGGCGTACGTCCCACGGATCTTTAAATTTTATTAATTTCAAGAATTTTAAAATAGTATAAAATAAAAAATAATGATAAAAATTTCATTAAAATAACAAAATAATAACAAAAAATCTATTTAAAATATTTATAAATTATAATTCAACTATGAATTATACGAAAAGTATGACATATATGATAATATGCAAATTAGTTGCAACGTCGTTACAACTCAAACATCAAAAGTAATGTATTCGATACGAAAACTTATATGTATCTATTAAGGAGTAATGAATCTTAAAAGAATTTCGATACTATAATTTGATATTTTTCTTAAAATACTCTTCTTATTTAATATTCTTTCTATTTGAAAGAGAATTTATATAAAAACATAATTCACAATTTAAATATGATTCTCTAGCATCATTTATTTTTAAGTTTCAACAAGTTAATAAAGTGACACATAATTCACCATACAATACCATGATAACTAATTATTTGTAAGGAGTTACTAGCTAATACTGAGCTATTAAATTAATAAGCATTGTTTCTCGTAAACGTGAAAAAAATAATATTTAAAAAAATAATTATAAAAAAATTTATGGACTATTGTTATATAGTAAAGACATAACAAAAGTTAATAAATAAATACCTTTTTTATGAAAGATTTATTTAAAGTTTACTATTACAGTAGTCTTAGTAGATAACATGCAATAATTTAAGTTTTAATTATGGCCTAAAATACTCTCAACTTAATAATTTTTAATTAAGAAAGTAATTTTGAATAGTCAACGGTTTATTAAGAAAATTTGAGTACAAGGTTAGTTACATACAATTGCATAAAGTTCTATTAGGCGAGCCCAGTACGTTGGGCGTGTCAGGGGTGTAAGCCCCGATGGCTGAGGCGTAAGTCTCACGGAACAAAGCCCCGCACATAAGCCCAGGGGCGTTTTACGAGTGCTCCGCACCGGGACGAGCCCCGAACGAGTCCCAATTCTACCTTTTAAAACAGAGGGTGCTCTAACATTAAAGACTATTGCAATCTCTATTGTTAAGAGATATGTATTGTCATTTTATATTTTAACTGTTAAATTAAATTATTTGGTTCGATGTAAACATATGATGTTGATAAGTATTTACCATCAAAGCTTATAATTTCCTACTTTGGGTATATATTGCAATTATAAGTAACGTTCCAATTGTTTAAGGTATCCTGTGTGCACCCTTATCATTCTTCTCTAGAAAAACCAAACATGCAAAATCTCATAAACCCATATAAAACAATGTTCTTAGTTCGTTTTCTCTCTTATAGACCCATTATCCACAGATTAATCTTTCAATCTCCACTATATTGTCCACCTTCACGTCCATTTTCATCATCTCAAATACAAAAATCTGATGACATCAACCTTGTCAACTACAAAGATTGGTTAAGCCCAAATGAGATCATCAAAATTTTCCAAAATCTAAAAGACCCAAATTCAGCTCTAAATTTACTGAATCAAATCTCAAAACGAAAAGATTATAAACCCAATGAAGCCATTTACAGTGTAGTTGTCAAAAACCTAGCAATGGCTAAGAATTTTGATGCAATTGAGACACTTATGGAAAAGATCAAATTTGAAAGAAAGTGTAGACTTTCTGATGAGTTTTTCTATAATGTTATTAAGATTTATGGGCATTTAGCTGGTAGAATTAATAGAGCAATTGAGACCCTTTTTGATATGCCTAATTATAAGTGCTGGCCAAGTGTGAGAACTTTCAACTTTGTTCTGAATTTGTTAGTGAATACTAAACAATTTGATGTTGTTCATAAGGTGTATATTCGTGCTTCTGAGTTGGGGGTTGAGATTGATGCTTGTTGTTTGAATATCATCATTAAAGGGTTGTGTCGTTGTGGGGAGCTTGATGCTGCATTCAAGGTGTTCGATGAATTTCCTAAACAAAAATGTCAACCCAGTGTGAGGACTTTTTCTACTATAATGCACGCTTTATGCGAGCGTGGTCGCATTGATGAGGCTTTGGGCTTGTTAGAGAGGATGGAAAAGGAGGATGTTGCGCCGGATGCTATCATGTTTAACACGTTGATTTCGGGGCTCAGGAAGCAAGGAAGAGCTGACGAGGGGATTGAGATGTTTAAGAAAGTAATGCTGAAAGGTTGTGATCCGAATCCAGGGACATATCAGGAAGTATTGTATGCTTTGCTTGATGCTAAGAGGTATTTGGAGGCGAGAAATTTTATGGCTGTTATGATTGATAAGAGGGTGAATCCAAGTTTTGAGTCTTATAAGCTGTTGATACATGGCCTTTGTAATGGGATGCTTCTTGGTGATTTAGACTGGGCGTTGAGGCAGATGGTGAGACACGGATTTGTGCCGAGGATGGGTATGTGGAGGCAGATTCTTGGTTGCTTGTTTCCCGATGGAGATTGTTGTACTACCTGTTCTTATGAAGAAATTCTTGCAGACTAATCTACAAGCGTTGGAAACATAATGGAACGGTATTACAAGTCCCTAAATACATTAAATCTAGTATGTTAAAGTTGCAGAGAAATGGTTGAAAGCATAGGTTCTATATGATTCATAGCTCTAGCTCATAGCAGCCATGACTCCCAACTTTGTCAATGCATAACTCTAGCTCATAATTCAGTTACATTTCTGCTAGGGTTACTTTCTCTTCTTTGGGCTCCCCTGTTCATGTCCTGGGGAACATAACTTCTTCCCGACCTAGTCACCCCATGAGCAGCCTCGCCTTCCATCATCTTGGCTTTTCCTTTTGACAGTTTTTTATACAAGGATTATTTTCAGGGATTATTGTGCGAGCAAGGAAGGCGAGTAAAGATGAAGAAAATGCTCAAAAGAATGCAAAAATTGAAGAATTTGGACTCAAGGAACGAAGAAGAGCAAAAGTGCGGCCTGCAGAAGAAAATGCGGACACAAGAAATATTTTGCGGACTGAATATTAGGTAGTGCCTGTTGTATGGTTACATGGAGCTTTGCTTCACCTGGGGTGCATGGCAATGCAATTTTTGTTCTTCTTTGGCAGAGGTTAAGGTGCAACGTGCAGATATCTGAAGAAACATTTGCAGAAAAACAAATCGACTTTAGCAGCTGAGGCTTGAGAGTGTAAGAACCAAATATTCCGAATTCCAACTACAGCAACTGCAACTTGAAGATTCATAGAGTTGGAGAAAACCTGACATGAATTTTAGGAGATCGCGAAAGTTTCCCCCCTCCCCCTTGAGTTGTAGGTGCACCCAAACTAACATGACTCAAAAAGGCATTTGAGTTTTGAGGACTTTTTGTAAGGTATGATTTCTTCCTTTGCTAAGTTAGTTAGATATTTATATTTCAAATATACTAGTAAGTAATATTTATATTTCAAAGAAAATTATACTCATTGATAGGGGTACACACACAATGCGCCCTATGACTAGTATATACATTATTATTATTTTTGGTAAAAACAGTGAAGTATTACCATAGACAAACCAAATATTTACACCTAGAGAGCACTTCAGAGAATTTAACCACCTTCTTTTATATATATATATATATATATATATATATAAAACCTTCTTTCTTGGGACGGAAGTTATATGAGATCTATATATATATATATATATATATATATATATATATATATATATATAAAACCTTCTTTCTTGGGACGGAAGTTATATGAGATCTATATATATATATATATATATATATAT
>NC_031999.1:15243568-15247152 GCF_001879085.1 Nicotiana attenuata
TTAAAGTAAAAAAAAAACTAGTGTACATTAGACTTCTCTCTTTTCATTTATTATGGATTCCTTATCCTGCTCCTACAAACGTTAAGGGTCTTTTGTCTTTTGCGATAAGTAACTATTAAGGATCTTTATGGAGATATTAAGGAGCTTTATGAAGCTGCTTTCGAATGATTATACATATGAAGCAACAGAATATATTTCTTTATTTCAATACTCTAGCATATTGTTCAGAGCAGAGGACTTTAAAGTGTAGTTATTATGGATTGATATAGTGGTTGTATATGTGGTTTATCTTGTTTTGGTAAAGTTATGAGATTTTTTTTTTGTTAGATGAATTACAAATGTCATTTAATATCCGTAGTTGTTCAAGGCCCAAATTGTTAAGTCCAGAAGTCTTTTAAAACTCCATTAGAATATCGGGAATTAATTTGCAAATATAAATTTAGGTTTTCGAGTTAAGTAGCGGGTTCAAATTAAGAGGGTCCTCCCTTTTGTTTGAATTCGGACTTGAATTCAAGTCCCAAATTTATAAATATAAATTAATTAGGCCCTTTTAGAGACAAAAAATAAATAGAAAATCTTAGTTTGCTTTAAGTTGGCCTTTAAATAATAAAACATGAGACGAGACCTCGCCGACATAAAACATATAAAATTGCGGGGCCCTCATTAAATACTATGTTAAAATATTTTAGAAATCGGGTAAGCCATTTAGCAAATTTCCATGGCTTCCCGCAAAGATATCAACACGCTAGTTGCTTTAGGCGTGTTATTTAATAATTTCACCTTCCTAAACTCGGGTGTGCATTTCATGCAACCCAAATCCAAATCCCAAAACGTTGAATAAGAGGTGTTGAGGATCCGGGTGCATTTCCTGTGACGTGATCCAAAAGCACGCTCTTAAACGGCGTTCACTTTCGTAAAAATAAAATAAACTAAAAGCGGTAAATAATCTTAAAATTGCACTATAGGTTTAAATATGTATAAAAACCAGATTTTAGCCATTTATGATAATTTAAGCGACCGTGCTAGAACCACGGGATCCGGGGGTGCCTAACACCTTCCCTCGGGTCAACCGAATTCCTTACACAGAATTTCTGGTTCGCAGACTCCAATTGGGAAGTCGAATTTTTCCTCGATTTGGGATTTAAATTAAACCGGTGACTTGGGACACCAAAAGCCAATCCTATCCCAAGTGGCGACTCTAAAAACAAATAAACAATCCCATTTCGAATAATGTCACTTTAAATGGAAAAACTCCCTTATACATTATCCTTCGGAGTAGGTGTGTAAAAAAGGAGGTGTGACATCACCTAACGAAGCTAACGAAACCATCAGATTTCCATTCCGAGGCCGTCTTCACAGTGTCCTGACTACGGGCAACTTTCCAACACTTAAGCTCTCATTTAGGGACTAAGTGTCCCAAAACTTTCCGAAACTCAAAACCGAACATCCCGGCAATTCAATTTAGCAGAAATAGACTTGGGGAAAGCAGTTAATAGGGGATCGAGGCGTTAATTCTTAAGACGACCGACCGGGTCGTCACATCCTCCTACACTTAAACATTCATTCATCCTCGAACGAGCATAAAGACATACCTGAAGTGATGAAAGGTGAGGGTAACTGTAGCGCATATCCTGCTCGGTCTCCCAGGTCGCCTCCTCGGCCGGCTGACCCCACCACTGAACCTTTACTGAAGCAATGTTCTTTAATCTCAACTTTCTGACCTGCCTGTCCAATATAGCCATTGGCTTCTCAACATAGGATAGATCCTTGTCCAACTGGACTGAACTGAAATCCAACACGTGCGACGGGTCACCGTGATACCTCCGAAGCATCGAAACACGAAATATCGGATGAACTCCCGCCAAGCTGGGGGGTAAGGCAAGCTTATAAGCAACCTCCCCAACACGTCTCGATATCTCAAAAGGGCCAATAAACCTCGGACTCAACTTCCCTTTCTTCCCAAATCTCATAACGCCCTTCATAGGCGAAACCCGAAGCAGAACCCGCTCTCCGACCATATATGAAACATCACGAACCTTCCTATCCGCGTAACTCTTCTGTCTGCACTGGGCTGTACGGAGTCTATCCTGAATCACCTTGACCTTCTCCAATGCATCCTGAACCAACTCTGTGCCCAATAGCCTGGCCTCACCCGGCTTAAACCAACCCATCGGAGACCTGCATCTCCTACCATATAATGCCTCATACGGTGCCATCTGAATGCTGGACTGATAACTGTTGTTGTAAGCAAACTCCGCCAATGGCAAGAACTAATCCCAAGACCCACCAAACTCAATCACACACGCACGGAGCATATCCTCAAGAATCTGAATAGTGAGCTCGGACTGTCCGTCCGTCTAGGGGTGAAATGCTGTGCTCAACTCTACCCGAGTACCCAACTCCTGCTGAACGGCCCTCCAAAACCGTGATGTAAACTGAGTACCTCTATCTTAAATGATAGAAGCGGGAATACCATGCAGCCGAATGATCTTCCATATATAAATCTCCACCAACCGCTCCGATGAATAAGTAGTACACACAGGGATAAAATGAGCGGACTTGGTCAGCCGATACACAATCACCCAAATGGCATCGAACTTCTTCGCAGTCCGAGGGAGACCAGCTACAAAATCCATGGTGATCCTCTCCCATTTCCACTCCAGAATCTCTATCTGCTGAAGCAACCCACCCGATCTCTGGTGCTCATACTTCACCTGCTAACAGTTGAGGCATCTGGCTACATATCCAACTATATCCTTCTTCATCCGCCTCCACCAATAGTGCTGCCTCAGATCCTGATACATCTTCGCGGCACCCGGATGGGTGGAATACCGCGAACTATGGGCCTCTGCTAAAATCAACTCCCGAAGCCCATCAACATTGGGCACACAAATCCGACCCTGCATCCTCAATACCCCGTCATCTCCAATGGTCACATCTCTGGCATTGCCATGCTGAACCGTGTCCCTAAGGACAAGTAAGTGAGGGTCATCATACTGCCGCTCTCTAATATGATCGAATAAGGAAGACCGAGAAACCACACAAGCTAGGACCCGGCTGGGCTCCGAAAGATCCAATCTCAAAAACTGACTGGCTAAGGCCTGAACATCCATCGCCATAGGCCTCTCTGAAGCTGGTAAATATGCCAAACTACCCAAACTCTCCGCCCGGCGACTCAAGGCATCCGCCACCACATTGGCCTTGCCCGGGTGATACAGAATAGTAATATCATAATCCTTAAGCAACTCTAACCACCTCCTCTGGCGCAAATTTAGATCATTTTGCATGAACAAGTGCTGCAAACTCCGATGGTCAGTATAAATCTCACAAGGCAAACCGTACAAATAATGACGCCAGATCTTCAAGGCATGAACAATAGCAGCTAACTCAAGGTCGTGGACAGGGTAATTCTTCTCATGTATCTTCAACTATCTGGACGCGTAGGAAATCACCCTACCGTCCTGCATCAACACCGCTCCAAGGCCAACCCTTGAGGCATCACAATAAACTATATAAGACCCTGAACCAGTAGGCAATATCAAAATTGGGGCTGTAGTCAAAGCTGTCTTGAGCTTCTGAAAGCT
>NC_031999.1:15247755-15254330 GCF_001879085.1 Nicotiana attenuata
CAATAAAATCTGCTCTGGTCTCAAAACCACGAATAGTAACCAAACACGATCGATAAACGCGGTCCACAACAAGAGAATCTCCCACAGGAGTAGAAACATAAACAGGAGAACACAAAGAATCTCGGGCTACACCCAAATGCGGAGCAAAATAAGAAGACACATAAGAATAAGTGGAGCCTGGATCGAAAAGGACCGATGCATCTCCGTGACAAACTAGTATAATACCTGTGATGACAGAATCGGAGGCAACAGCCTCTGTACGAGCAGGAATGGCATAATATCGGGCCTGGCCTCCCCTTCGAGGGCGACCTCTACCTCCCCGACCTCCGCCCCTAGCTGGCTGGACAGATGGGGTAGCAGCTGGAGCTGTGATCATGGCCTGAGAACTTTGCCGAGCGCGCTGTGGCTGAGAAGTCTGTGGAGGTGCACTCCTCCCAAGTCTAGGGCAATCCCTCACCACATGGCGGGTGTCACCACACTCGAACCAAGCTCTGGGAGGACATGGTGGCTGTGACTGGCTGGGGCCAGGTCTGCTGGACTGACCTTTGAGAGCACCTCGCGCAGGAGGCGTGCTAGAAATCGGAGGTGCATAGTAAGGCTCCTGAGGTCTAGGAGGACCTGGAGCACTGCTGGCTGATGGAAGAGCTGAATGAACGGGGCGACCCATATAACCCCTACTATGACGACCTCCTGCTGGGGTACGGGCACCAGAGTAGTGGCCTAACTCTCGAGACCTCTTCGCCTCTCTCTCCTCTTGCTCTCTAGCGAGCATACCCTCGATCCTCTTAGCAATGCTCACAACCTGCTGATAAGGAATGTCCATCTCCAACTCTCGAGCCATGCTAGATCTGATGGGTGGAATAAGACCCTCAATGAATCGACGAACTCTCTCGCGGATAGTAGCAACCAAGGTTGGTGCATGCCTAGCCAATCTGGTATAACGGATAGCATACTCCGAAACGGTCATAGGCGGCTCCTCGAAGCTGAAAGGAAGTAAAGGAAACCCCGCTGGATCCGTCTATACCCATAGTGCGAAGAATACGATGGCACTCCTCTAGAAATCCTAAGGCATCATCTGTCGCTAATCTACAGAAAACCGGAGGATCATACTTCTTGAATCTCTCAAGCCTCCGCTGCTCATCCTCAGAAGCAACTGCCCCATCCTCGGGCTGAACTGGTACTGCAGGCTGTACAGGAATGATCTCTGGGACCTGCTCAACATGCACTCATCGCTGAGGAGTGCGGGCTGCGGTGTCTGGGCTCCTCCCTCGGCCTGGGATGTAGCTGCAGCAAGGGGAAGCAACCCTGCCTGAGCCAAGGTGGTGTACATAGACATGAACTGAGCTAACGCCTCTTGAAGGGCTGGAGTAGTAGTGGCAGTAGGCGTGTCGGGTGCCTGAACTCCGGCTGGATCTGCTGGCGATACCTCAGCGGCAGCTCGTGCAGGTGCTCTGGCTGCACCACGTGCGCGTCCACGACCTCTACCCCGGCCCCGGCCTTTGACGGCTGCAGTAGGGGGCGCGGGTGCCTAATCGTGCCGAGTAGCACGTGTCCTCACCATCAATGAGAGAATAGAAATAGAAGTTTAGAATTGATGTCAAAAATATCGCACGACAAGGAAATCAATGAAGTGAAGATTTTTCCTAAACAGTTACATAGCCTCTCGTAGATAAGTACAGACATCTCCGTACCGATCAGCGAGACTCTAATAAACCGGCCTGTGTTCCGTGACTCCTATGAACCTAGAGCTCTGTTACCAACTTGTCACGACCCCAGTTCGCCCTCCATGAACATGTCATGATGGCACCTAGTCCCCTACGACTAGGTAAGCCTAAAAATGCGGAAAAACAACATAACTTGCGGAATAATTAATTAAAACTGAACAACTAAACGGAACTGTATATAAATGCCGCCCGGCATATACAACTCCATAATGCGGAAGTCTACAATATCACCCCAAAACCCGAAAATTCACGGGAAACACAGGCTAATAGAAGAGTAATACACTGCTCTAACTCCAGAATGTCTAAACAACTGAAACAAAGGAAAGACTATCTACTAAAGCTGGAATAAGATAGAGACTCCTGGTCTGCGGACGCGGCAGAAGTACCTCGAAGTCTCAGCTAGATCTCTCCGCCTCGAGAGCGATACGCCTGGGTGGAGGTACCTGGATCTGCACATGAAAACATGCGCAGAAAGGGCATGAGTACACCACACGTACTTAGTAAGTGCCAAGCCTAACCTCGATCGGGTAGTGACGAGGAAGGTCAGGGCCCTACTGAGATAAATAAATAATAAACGACAGGATAAAGAAACAGTATAACGATAGTCTACAGCAAGAATCTAAACAGGATAATAAGGATACAGTAACAGAAAAACAGAAATAAGGCAATCACAAGGAGATACCGCTCACAACAAGGATGATAACCGGGGATCTCTTGGTATCCCGATGATCTCTTGGTATCCTCACCAAATACACTAGGGATCTCTTGGTATCCCGAGAATCTCTTGGTATCCTCAATTTATACACTAGGGATCTCTTGGTATCCCGAGGATCTCTTGGTATCCTCAATAGTATGCCAGGGATCTCTTGGTATCCCGAGGATCTCTTGGTATCCTCAATATATATAAATGTGCCACGGATCTCTTGGTATCCCCAGGATCTCTTGGTATCCTCAATAATATGCCAGGGATATCTTGGTATCCCGAGGATCTCTTAGTATCCTCAATATATATAAATGTGCCAAGGATCTCTTGGTATCCCGCACCTCATTCCAGATCGTAAACACGTGCAGGGGATCTCCTGCGATGCCGTCCCGTAGTCCCAAATTTAAACACACAATAACAACTCAAGAGTATCTGAATAAATGCTCAACTCATAACAAGTAACAGTAAATTCTAGCCCTACATACTTCACGAAATACAAACAAAGCAAATTTAAGCAAGTAGGTAGGTAAGTCGACTAAACATGCTTCTCTAAACTAACACATGCTATAATTGCAAGTAAAATGAAGCAAATAAGAAAGAAACTCAATCTAAATATTTAAAGTAAAGCCAGATTTTCAAAAATTAGCTCAAGTACGCGCTCGTCACCTCACGTAGAAGGCATTCAATTACCAAATATCATATCCTAAGGGGAAGGTCCCACACACAAGGTTAGACAAGCCACTTACCTCGAACCGGCTCCAAAATCAACTCGAAATCACACTTTTGCCACGAGTATCCGACTCCAAATGGCCCAAATCTATTCAATTCAATTACATATCATAAATAACATCTCAAGAAACTGATTCTACTATTTAATTCAAAGCTAAGACGCGAAATTAAGTAAAATGACCAAAATGCCCCTCAGGCCAACGTCTTGGAATCGGATAATTTTCACATTTTCAGAACCCTCGTACTCTCACGAGTCTAACCATATAAAAATCTCCCAAATCGGAGGTCAAACACCCACTCAAAACTCAATAGTTTTGTCTATGAAGTTTTACCCATTTTTCATTCAAAAATCCGAAATTAAGGAGGAATTCATGATTAGATTAGTGGGTTTTAAGCATAAGGGAGTAGAGAATCGTTACCCAGTAGTTGCCCTCAAAAAACCTTCGAAATTTCTCCCAAATCCGAGCTCCCAAGCTTGTGTTTTGATAAAAACGGCTAACCCTCGGTTTTGAAATGTTTATAACTGTTCAGACTTTTAATGCATCGCGAACGCGGAGGTGATCTCGCGTTCGCGGAGAAGAAAAATAGAAGTTGCCAAAAATGCCCTTCGCGATCGCGAGGGGGAGAACGCGAACGCGAAGGCATGGGACCACGAAGATACGCGAACGCGACAGACGGAACGCAAACGCGATGAAGGAAGGCGTGAAGCTTTGCGGACGCGAAGGACTATACGCGAACGCGATGAGGAAACTAGTCCTCTTCCAGAATTACTCTACGCGAACGCGTGGAGGAGGACGCGAATGCATAGGAGAGGGAAGTCAAAGGTACGCGAATGCGAGAGAGAAGTCGCGAACGCGAAGAAGGATTTTTCGTTTGCAACAGCTGAAGGAATTTCTGCAATTTTTACAACTCCGAAATGCTCCGTTGAGCATCCGAAACACACCCGGGGCCCCCGGGACCTCAACCAAACCTACGGACATATTCCATAACATCATTCAAACTTGTACCAATCCTTAAACCACCTAAAACAACGCCGGAAACTCGAATTAATCAAGGATTTGAGCCTAAGAACTTCAAATTTCATCAAAAGACGCTTTCGATCAAAAACCTAACCAAAACACGTCCGAATGACCTGAAATTTGGCACACACATCCCAAACGACACGACGGAGCTACTGCAACTTCCGGAATTACATTCCAACCCTCGGATCAAAAACTCACTATCGGACCGGAAACTTCAAAAATTCAAACTTCGGCATTTCAAGCCTAAATGAGCTACGGACTTCCAAAATGCATTCCGAACTGGCTCCCAACCTCGGAATCACCTAACGAAGCTAACGAAACCATCAGATTTCCATTCCGAGGCCGTCTTCACACTGTCCTGACTACGGGCAACTTTCCAACACTTAAGCTCTCATTTAGGGACTAAATGTCCCAAAACTTTCCGAAACTCAAAATCGAACATCCCGGCAATTCAATTTAGCAGAAATAGACTTGGGGAAAGCAGTTAATAGGGGATCGAGGCGTTAATTCTTAAGACGACCGACCGGGTCGTGACATCCTCCTACGCTTAAACATTCATTCGTCCTCGAACGAGCATAAAGACATACTTGAAGTGATGAAAAGGTGAGGGTAACTGCTGCGCATATCCTGCTCGGTCTCCCAGGTCGCCTCCTCGGCCGGCTGACCCCACCACTGAACCTTTACTGAAGCAATGTTCTTTAATCTCAACTTTCTGACCTGCCTGTCCAATATAGCCATTGGCTCCTCAACATAGGATAGATCCTTGTCCAACTGGACTGAACTGAAATCCAACACGTGCGACGGGTCACCGTGATACCTCCGAAGCATCGAAACATGAAATATCGGATGAACCCCGGCCAAATTAGGAGGTAAGGCAAGCTCATAAGCAACCTCCCCAACACGTCTCAATATCTCAAAAGGGACAATAAACCTCGGACTCAACTTCCCTTTCTTCCCAAATCTCATAACGCCCTTCATAGGCGAAACCCGAAGCAGAACCCGCTCTCCGACCATATATGAAACATCACGAACCTTCCTGTCCGCGTAACTCTTCTATCTGGACTGGGCTGTACGGAGTCTATCCTGAATCACCTTGACCTTCTCCAATGCATCCTGAACCAACTCTGTGCCCAATAGCCTGACCTCACCCGGCTCAAACCAACCCACCGGAGACCTACACCTCCTACCATATAAAGCCTCATACGGCGCCATCTGAATGCTGGACTGATAACTGTTGTTGTAAGCAAACTCCGCCAATGGCATGAACTGATCCCAAGACCCTCCAAACTCAATCACACACGCACATATCCTCAAGAATCTGAATAGTGCGCTCGGACTGTCCGTCCGTCTGGGGGTGAAATGCTGTACTCAACTCCACCCGAGTACCTAGATCCTGCTGTACGGCTTTCCAGAACTGCGATGTAAACTGAGTACCTCTGTCTGAAATAATAGAAACTAGAATACCATGCAGACAAACGATCTCCCGGATATAAATCTCCGCCAACCGCTCCGATAAATAAGTTGTGCACACAGGAATGAAATGAGCGGACTTGGTCAGCCGATCCATAATAACCCAAATGGCATCGAACTTCTTCAAAGTCCGAGGGAGACCAATACAAAATCCATGGTGATCCTCTCCCATTTCCACTCCAGAATCTCTATCTGCTGAAGCAACCCACCCGGTCTCTGGTGCTCATACTTCACCTGCTGACAGTTGAGGCATCTAGCTACATATCCAACTATATCCTTCTTCATCCGCCTCCACCAATAGTGCTGCCTCAGATCCTAATACATCTTCACGGCACCCGGATGGATAGAATACCGCGAACTATGGGCCTCTGCTAAAATCAACTCCCGAAGCCCATCAACATTGGGCACACAAATCCGACCCCGCATCCTCAATACCCCGTCATCTCCAATGGTAACATCTCTGGCATCACCACGCTGAACCGTGTCCCTAAGGACAAGCAAATGAGGGTCATCATACTGCCGCTCCCTGATACGATCAAATAAAGAAGACCGAGAAACCACACAAGCTAGAACCCGACTGGGCTCCGAAAGATCCAATCTCACAAACTGACTGGCTAAGGCCTGAACATCCATCGCCATAGGCCTCTCTGAAGCTGGTAAATATGCCAAACTCCCCAAACTCTCCGCCCGGCGACTCAAGGCATCCGCCACCACATTGGCCTTGCCCGGGTGATACAGAATAGTAATATCATAATCCTTCAGCAACTCTAACCACCTCCTCTGGCGCAAGTTTAGATCCTTTTGCTTGAACAAGTGCTGCAAACTCCGATGGTCAGTATAAATCTCACAAGGCACACCAATACAAATAATGACGCCAGATCTTCAAGGCATGAACATAGCAGCTAACTCAAGGTCGTGGACAGGGTA
>NC_031999.1:15256103-15308107 GCF_001879085.1 Nicotiana attenuata
GGGATCTCTTGGTATCCCGAGGATCTCTTGGTATCCTCAATAATATGCCAGGGATCTCTTGGTATCCCGAGGATCTCTTGGTATCCTCAATATATATAAATGTGCCAAGGATCTCTTGGTATCCCGCACCTTAGTCCAGATCGTAAACACGTGCAGGGGATCTCCCGGGATGCCCTCCCGTAGTCCCAAATTTAAACACACAATAACAGCTCAAGAGTATCGGAATAAATGCTCAACTCATAACAAGTAACAATAAATTCTAGCCCTACATACTTCACGAAATACAAACAAAGCAAATTTAAGCAAGTAGGCAGGTAAGTCGACTAAACATGCTTCTCTAAACTAACACAGGCTATAATTGCAAGTAAATAAAGCAAATAAGAAAGAAACTCAGTCTAAATATTTAAAGTAAAGCCGGATTTTCAACAATTAGCTCAAGTACGCGCTCGTCACCTCACGTACAAGGCATTCAATTACCAAATATCATATCCTAAGGGGAAGGTCCCCCACACAAGGTTAGACAAGCCACTTACCTCGAACCGGCTCCAAAATCAACTCGAAATCACACTTTTGCCACCAGTATCCGACTCCAAATGGCCCAAATCTATTCAATTCAATTACATATCGTAAATAACATCTCAAGCAACTGATTCTACTATTTAATTCAAAGCTAAGACGCAAAATTAGGTAACATGACCAAAATGCCCCTCAGACCAACGTCTCGGAATCGGATAATTTGCATATTTTCAGAACCCTCGTACTCCCACGAGTCTAACCATATAAAAATCTCCCAAATCGGAGGTGAAACACCCACTCAAAACTCAATAGTTTTGTCTATGAAGATTTACCCATTTTTCATTCAAAAATCCGAAATTAAGGAGGAATTCGTGATTAGATTAGTGGGTTTTAAGCATAAGGGAGTAGAGAATCGTTACCCAGTAGTTGACCTCGAAAAACCTTCGAAATTTCTCCCAAATCCAAGCTCCCAAGCTTGTGTTTTGATAAAAATGGCTAACCCTCGGTTTTGAAATGTTTATAACTGTTCAGACTTTTAATGCATCGCGAACACGGAGGTGATCTCGCGTTCGCGGAGAAGAGAAATAGAAGTTACCAAAAATGCCCTTCGTGATCGCGAGGGGGAGAACACGAACTCGAAGGCCTGGGACCACGAAGCTACGCGAACGCGACAGACGGAACGCGAACGCGATGAAGGAAGGCGTGAAGCTTCGCGAACGCAAAGGACTATACGTGAACGCGATGAGGAAACTGGTCCTCCTCCAGAATTACTCTACGCGAACGCGTGGAGGAGGACGCGAATGCGTAGGAGAGGGAAGTCAAAGGTACGCGAACGCGAGAGGGAAGTCGCGAACGCGAAGAAGGATTTTTGGTCTGCAACAGCTGAAGGAATTTCTGCAATTTTTACAACTCCGAAATGCTCCGTTGAGCATCCGAAACACACTCGAGGCCCCCGGGACCTCAACCAAACCTACGGACATATTCCATAACATCATTCAAACTTGTAACAATCCTTAAACCACCTAAAACAACGCCGAAAACTCGAATTAATCAAGGATTTGAGCCTAAGAACTTCAAATTTCATCAAAACACGCTTTCGATCATAAACCTAACCAAAACACGTCCGAATGACCTGAAATTTGGCACACACATCCCAAACGACATGACGGAGCTACTGCAACTTCCGGAATTCCATTCCGACCCTCGGATCAAAAACTCACTATCGGACCGGAAACTTCAAAAATTCAAACTTCGGCATTTCAAGTCTAAATGAGCTATGGACTTCCAAAATGCATTCCGAACACGCTCCCAACCTCGGAATCACCTAAAGAAGCTAAGGAACCATCGGATTTCCATTTCGAGTCCGTATTCACACTGTCTTGACTACGGGCAACTTTCCAACACTTAAGCTCTCATTTAGGGACTAAGTGTCTCAAAACTCTCCGAAACTCAAAACCGAACATCCCGGCAATTCAATTTAGCAGAAATAGACTTGGGGAAAGCAGTTAATAGGGGATCGGGGCGTTAATTCTTAAGACGACCGGCCAGCTCGTCACACTATGTTATGTACTAGACCTGATATCTACTTTGTTGTTGGCATGGTTAGCAGATTACAGTCTAATCCTGGACGAGAACACTGGACTGTCGTTAAACATATAATCAAGCACCTGAAAAGGACTAGGGATTATATGTTGATTTATCACTCAGGTGATCTTGTACCCATTGGCTATACTGATTCAAATTTCCATTCAGATACAGATTCTAGAAAATCTACCTCAGGATAAGTTTTTAACTTAGGAAGTGGATCGATAAATTGGAGGAGTATCAAGCAATCATGTGTTGCTGATTCCACCATGGAAGTCGAATATGTGGTTGCATCTGAGGCAGCAAAAGAGGTTGTTTGGCTCGGGAACTTTCTGAAAAAGTTTAATATAGTTCCTTCGGTACAACCACCAATTGTACTTTATTGTGACAATAATGGTGCAGTTGCAAACTCGAAGGAACTGTGAAGACATAAAAGGAAGAAGCATATTGAGCGTAAATATCATTTAATTCGGGACATAACTTAGAGAGATGATGCAAAAGTGTTGAATATTGCATAACAATTTGGAAGACTCGTTTCCAAAGAGTTTTCCACAGAAGATATTTGACAAGCATGTAGAAGGAATGGCATTATAGTTGTCGACGCATGGTTATGAGTCTAAGTTGGAGATTGTTGGGATATGCTATTAACAATGCGGTTTAGCTATAGTATTATATTTATTCTTTATGGAACAATTGTTTATTTGATTTATTTAATTTAATAAAGTATTATTTTAAATAGATCATTATTTATATGTGTGACCTTTAGTTATGTAGTACAGTCTTTGGCCAATCAGTTCGTGAGGTTAGATGTTTCGGAGCTCAGCCATGGTCTAGCTTGCACAGTCTCTCGATCTTTCTAGAATGATCACATTAGAGAGTCAGTATGATGACCCCCATTTGCTTGTCCTTAAGGACAAGGTGCGGCACGGTGATGCCAAGTAGGTTATTGTTGGAGATGATGGAGTTTTACGGATGCAGGGTCGTATTTGTGTGCCTAATGTGGATGGCTTCGTGAGTTGATGCTTGAGGAGGCCCATAGTTCCCGGTATTCTATCCATCTGGGTGCCGCTAAGATGTATAAGGATTTGCAGCAACATTATTGGTGGAAGAGGATGAAAAAGGATATAGTTGCATATGTAGCTTGGTATCTAAATTGTCAGCAAGTTAAGTACGAGAATCAAAGGCCTGGTGGTTTACTTCAGAGGCTAGAGATTCCGGAGTGGAAGTGGGAGCGTATCACTATGGATTTTGTTGTTGGACTCCCACAGACTTAGAAGATGTTCGACGCAGTATGGGTAATTGTGGACAAGTTGACCAAGTCGTCACATTTCATCCTAGTGGCAGTTACCTATTCTTTGGAGCGGTTAGTTGAGATTTACATCCGTGAGATCGTCCGTCTTTACGGTATGCTCGTGTCTATCATTTCTGGTCGAGGTACGCAATTCACCTCGCACTTCTAGAGGGCCATATAGCGTGAGTTAGGAACACGAGTTGAGTACAACATTTTACACCAAACGGACAGACAGTCTGAGCGCACTATTTAGATATTAGAGGATATGCTTCGCGCTTGCATTATGGATTTTGAGGGTTCTTGGGATCAGTTCTTGCCGCTTGCGGAGTTTTCCTACAACAACAACTACCAGTCGATCATTCGGATGGCTCCCTATGAGGCATTGTACGGGAGGCGGTGTCGTTCGCTAGTTGGTTGGTTTGAGTCGGGAGAGGCTCAATTGTTGGGTACCGATTTGGTTCAGGATGCCTAGGATAAGGTCAAAATTATTTAGGATCGACTTCGCACAGCTTAGTCTAGAAAGAAGAGTTATGCCGACCGTAGAGTTCATGATGTTGCATTCGTAGTTGGAGTGAGGGTATTGCTCCGGGTTTCACCCATGAAGGGTGTGATGAGGTTCGGAAAGAAGGAAAAGTTGAGCCCTAGGTATATCAGACCCTTTTAGATTCTTGAGAGAGTGAGTGAGGTGGCCTACAGGCTGGCATTGCCACCTAGTTTATCGGTATTCCATCCGGTGTTCCATGTGTCTATGCCACTAGGATGAACCAAAACTAGGTGGCACACCGGTTCATCCTAGTGGCAGGATGAACCAAAACTAGCCCAGGACACATTTGCGAACTTGCTACTTCCGCTACTGTGAAGGCAGAGTCGCATTTGCACTCAGTGTGTCCTGGGCTACCTTCGCATATGCGAAGGAATGGTCCGCATTTGTAAGTGGTATGGGTTCACATTTGCAACCAAAACATCGCATTTGCGATGACTTTCCTTCTAAGAAGGGTTCGCATTTGCGACCTCATTCTCGCATTTGCAATGTTCACAATTGCGAACAAGATATCACAATTGCGACATCCGCAGCTGGTAAAAGAGGGGGAAACGGGATTTAGCTCATTTCTTTCAAACTCTCAACCCTAAACACCCTAGAGGCAATTTTTCCAAGAGGTTTTCTTCCTAAATTCATTGGTAAGCAGCTTTAATCTATTTCCTTTAAATTACCCGTTACTTTTAAAGTGCTTTCAGCATTAAATCTAGGGTTCTCATGGTAGAAATTAGGGATTTGGGTAGAATTAGGAATTTTTGTAAATTTGGGATTTAGACCTCGAATTGAGGTCGGATTTCAAAATAAATTAAATAATCGGGCTCGGAGGTGAATGGGTAATTGGGTTTTCGTCCGAATCTCGAGTTTTGACCAAGCGGGCCCAGGGTTGACTTTTGTTGAACTTTTAGGAAAAGTGTAAAGATCTTAACTTTATATATTTTAATTGATTTCCCCAGCTTTGCTTGTTGATATTAAGTCGATTTTGGTTAGATTCGATTGGTTTGGAGGCCAATTTTAGAGGAAAGGCTCCGATTGAGCTTTGATTTGCTTGTGGAGCAAGGTAAGTGTTGGGTCTAACCTTGATTTGAGAGAATTAGGAACCCTTGAACTATGTGTTATGTGAATAACATGTGTAACCGTGTATATGTGAGGTGACGAGTGTATATACGCCGTCAAAGTAATTGTTTCCATGCCTTACCCTATTTAATTAGTTGATTTATTCCATGTCTTAACTGTTGCATGCTTTAAATTGCTTCCTATGCTTGAACTTGCTACTTGTCACTTACTATTCTCGTATTAAAATATTCGTTGCTCCCATGCTTACATGATTAATTGCTACTTGCCTTAATTGTCTTACTTGTACACTTTAAATGTTTTGTATTTGGCTTGTCTTGTTGCTTTGTATTAATCGTAGCATTCCTTGACTTGGTACGAGGTTCCTTTATGGCTTTGCTTTCATATCCTTTAATTGTAGTGATTCTTGTGAATTGAGTTGTTGAGTTGATTTTATTTATTTATTTTGTTTATGGATTGGGTTGCATGCCGCAACGGGTGGAACAAGGGATACTGATATGGTGGGAACGGGTTGCATGCCGTAAATGTGATTTTTATATGGTAAAATAAGGGAGGATTATGATATTGATTCTAATTATATGGTGGGATCGGGTTGTGCATCGCAACAGATTTTACTTGTTATTCTTGATATTGAAACGGTGAAATAAGGGAGGATATTGAGTTTGTACGGTGGGATTGGGTTGTGCGCCACAACGGATTTTTGTTTCGTATTTATTATTAAATTGTGTTAGCTTTTAGTGTTTTCATACGATATTTGAGGGTTGATGTTTCTGGTTTTACTGATTCCGAGGATTGTGTTTATTTTCATCAGTTAAATGTTCTAACTTTCCTGCGTTCTCATTTTGTTATTATCATTACACTGCGTACAGGTTATTGTAAGTGACCCGTCTTAGCCTCGTCATTACTTTGTCGAGGTTAGGGTCGGCACTTACCGAGTACATGGGATCTGTTGTACTCATACTACACTTTGCAATTCTTGTGCAGATTTTGGAGTCGGACCTAGCGGCGGTCAGTAGATTGCTCGATTAATAGCCCGACGGAGACTTGAGGTACAGTTGCTCGGCATTTGTAGTCCTGAAGTCCCCTTCCACCTTATCCTAGATGTTTACTTCCTTTCAGACATTTTTACTTTTATTCAGACCATTATTTGTATATTTCTAGTCGCTTGTGTACTTGTGACATCAGTTCTGGGATTGTATCTAGATATATGTTGATATTTTGGCTTATTCACTCTATTTCAGATTTATTTCAGTTATTTCGATTCCTGGATTATTATTAATTTGAACTGTTAAAAAAATGGATAAAAACTATTCTAACGTTGGCTTGCCTGGCAAGTGAAATGTTAGGCGTCATCACGGTCCCGATGGTGGGAATTCCGGGTCGTCACAAAAACAATACTTATTGAATTGAATATATTAAATACACAATTATTCCATAAAAAATAAAACATAATACTATAGCTAAACCACATGATTAATAGCATATCCCAACACGAACCAATAGAATAATATCTATTATGATTTGAGGGATGCGGAACTCTCTCTATATGTCCAGGCCAAAACGCATAATTTGTTTTTGTTTACTCATTTTATTATAGGTGCTTCGCGCGTGTGCCTCTTCTTAATGAGTATAAAATTTGAAAAGGTTATAAAATTATACTTTTTTGGTTAATTAAATATTATTATTAAACTGTGTATGTCTAACGTACAATTGTTATTTTTAGAATTTGATTTTGAGTTACAGAATAATAATTATAGATATTGAGATAATTTGTATCCAATTATAGTATTTATTAAAATGTGTATTTATGTTTTGGTACATAAATTAAGGTGGACATATGATTGTATACCCAAAGAATCAAACAAGAATTTCCATAAAGATACTTTTTCTTTTCTTTTTTTTTTCTTTTAGTTTTACTAAGATGATTAAATTATATAGCATTAATTACTTGAGTGCGGCAGAAAAACTATAGGCTTAAATTCATGCATCAAATAGCATTATTTGTTCTTTGCATCAAAATAAATATGGATTAAATTATAGCTTGTTTAGAGGCACGATAAAATTAGTAATTAGCTTCTTTTGTCCTATTGAATATAATTTAGAAACATTATGTTCAATCAGAATATAAAGCTCCAGTTTACTTAATTATTGCAATTCAAAGACTAAAGAAAAATTAACTTGACAATACTGACAGTCATATTTGCAACCGACATACTATATATAAAAGTGTTAGTCTATATAATATAATTTTTTTTTTAAAAATGATTCATGTAAGATAAACAATGTGCATAGCTCAAATAAAAAATAAAAAAAGAAATACCGACTTTATTTATAGTTTCCTATATTTTCTTTCTCAATTATTTACTAAAGTAATAAAATTATAACAAATTAATAGGTTATATTTTCAAAATTGCATTGAAGGAAGAAAGCTCTGAGGGCGCATGTTAAGCGAAGGATAGCTAACATGCACCATCCATGGCACGCCAGAAGAAGAAGCAGATTCCGGTGCCGGTGGTCGACACCAATCTTTCCTCAACCAAAGACGATTCATCTAGATTAGTTACACCAGAGACGGAAGTTCCACAGAACTTAACCCCAATTCAATTAGGGCAATGGATGATGGTTACAAGCCCAAATCAAGATCAGCGGGAGATTCCAGAAAAGAAATAGGTGGAGGTAAAAGACCAGCAATCGGGAGCTAACAATGCAGCAAGGAAACTAACGTTTTGTGCAAACTCTAGTACGGTCTAGCCAACCATGGTGGACATAGTCAAAGGTAATAATCGAGCTCAACACGTAGGGCAAGAACTTAATTACTTTCCCTTACCCTGGAGGATGGAATTAAAGTTGTCAAGCTAAGTGCCAATTCCATAGAATTGTAAAATCAAAAATGGAGGCCAGTCCTAATTGGCTATGTAATTGGGGATAACCCTACATTTAAAGACATGTTTAAGTTCGTCTATGGGGTATGGAATGCTGTCACAACTCCGTAGGTTTACCTCCATGACGAAGGCTATTTCATATTTAGATTTGATGATGAAGAAGATAAACTGAAGATTGTCCAAAATGGGCCTTATACTTACAACAATAGGCCTATGATTCTGAAGCAATGGGTACCAAACTTCAAATTAGCTGAAGAACCACTGAATGCAATACCAGTATGCTAGTGTTTCCAGACCTACCCATCCAGTATTGGGCGACAGGAAATTTGGGATGAATCGCTAGCTGCCTGGGGAAACCAATCTGTACTCATAAGCTCACAACAAAAGAAGAAAGAATCTTCAATGCCAGGGTACTTATTGAAATGGATGTGGCCCAGCCTCTTCCTGAATTAGTAACACTAGAGGAGCCTGATGGTAGCTGCATTTTGCAACCAATTGAGTATGAATAGAAACCAGAATACTGCCACGGGGGATTCTTGCAAATTGGTAAGCACAAAATAAACTGCAAAGCACAGATAAGACACACTCTGGAACAAATGACAAGCAGCAACCAAGGAGACAACAGAAGAAAGCAAAGCAGCAACAATGAAAAGCCAAGCCCAGTACAGGGCCACCTGCTATTGCTACTGAAAAGACAAACGATCGACCAAAGGAAAACCACAATGAAGTGAATGCTATGGAGGAAAGTCATGAAACTCAAAGAATATGCAATGACAGGGGCATGCAGAAGATAGATGAAAAGAAGGATACCAGGTCAAGGTCTCCATTAGTAACTGGATATGTTGAATTCATACGCCAGAACAGATTCAGTATGCTAACGATACAACCTGAGAAAGCTAATACCAGCTTGGTAAAGGGGGATAATTCTGTAAATAAAAATCCCCCGTGATCATTTGCTCATGGAACATAAGAGGGTTGAACAAGCCCTACAAGCAAAAGGAATTGAAATCCTTTTTGCTTAAAAAAAATAGTACTATTGGGATGTGTAGAAACTAAAATAAAGCAGAACGGAGCAGAAAAAATAAAAAGAAAGTTAGTAGCTGAGTGGCTGATACATGCAGACTATATACAGTCAGCCCTAAAGGTAGACTGTGGATTTGCTGGAAACCTCACAAGGTTTCAGTAACCATTTTTCTATCGCATATGCAACTGGTACATTGTAAGGTTGAGGACAAGGAGTCACAATTTGCCTGCCACATGACCTTTGTATATGGAAAGAATACACAAAATGAGAGGAAGGACTTATGGATACAACTGAAGCATATTAGCACCTTGATGTCAGATCCCTAGGTTGTCCTAGGTGACTTCAATACAATCCTCTCTGTGCAAGATAGGGTAAATGGACTGCCTGTGAAACTATCAGAGATTGAAGATTTTCAAAACTACATACAGGAGACTAGACTTGGTCAAATCAGCAGAAATGGTTGTACCTACTCCTGGTGCAATAAGAGAGAGGCAAAGGATAGAATATATAGCTTGATTGATTGGGCAAAGGACCCATAGCCTGTTGTACTACACTGTATAAACTGATAGCTAAAGTCATTACTGCTAGGTTAAAATTAGTAGTTGACTATTTGGTAGGGCCCTCACAATCAGCATTCATTGAGGGGAGAAATATTTTGGATAATATGATTGTGGCACATGAAATGGTGAAGGGTTACACACAAAAAGGAGTGTCTCCTAGATGTCTAGTAAAGGTAGACATTAGAATAGCCTATGATACAGTTGAATGGGGCTTTCTCAGAATGGTCATATTAGAATATGGGATGCCAGGGAAGTTTATAAACCTAATTATGGAGTGTGTCAGCACAGTGATCTATTCTTTGCTATTCAATGGTGGACCTACACACAGATTTCAAGCTAAGAGAGGTCTAAGACAGGGAGACCCAATGTCTCCATACTTGTTTGTTCTTGTGATGGAGTATTTTACTAGATCCCTCAAGCAGCTGAGACACAATCCAGACTTCAACTATCACCCAAGATGCAGCAAGTTGGAGATAGTCCATATATGTTTTGTTGATGATTTAATTATGTGTTGCAGAGCCGATCCAATTTCTGTAAAGTTGATGCTTCAATAGTTCCACCACTTCTTTGCAGTATCTAGTCTCAAGGCAAATTTGGAAAAGAGTTCACTGTATGTGGCAAGGATCAGTTAACAGCTTAAGGAACAATTATTGAATAAAATGCAATTCTTAGAGGGAGAGATCTCATTCAAGTATCTGGGAGTTCCTCTTTCCTCAAAGAAGATCACATTTCAACAATGCCTACCATTGGTTGAGAAAATGGTTGCAAGAATGAGATGTTGGTTGATAAGTAGGGTTTTAACCTATTATTTTCTCTCTTTTACTTGCGTTTTAGATCAAAAATGCGTAAAGGTATTCCCGAAAACTAATGTTATATTCTTGCTTGTAGGAATTGTTCAAAATGAGCCCAAGGAGTCATAATCAACTCATAAAAGAGTCAAAACTTGAACAAAAACCAACAATGGGCCAAGAGATCTGAAATGCTGAGCGATTAGAATTATGCGGTCCGCGAAAGGGAAATTCAAAGAGTTGCTTTTTAGGCCAAATGATAAGCGAGGTCCGCGCCAGAAAAGTGCGGCCGCAAAGTCTCACCACGGCCGCAATGGAAATTATGCGGACCACGGTGCAGGAAATTCAGAGAGCTCACAACTTGATCAAAAGAAGGAAGTGCGGTCTGCGTCAAAATTACGCGGCCGTGGTGGAAATTATGCGGCCCGCGAAACTCACCTCAACCCAAATCCAAATTTGATGAATGTGGACTGCGGTTAGAATTACACGCCCGCGAAAGCAAGAATGCGACCGCACTTAGAGTTACGCGGGCGCGAAACCTCTGCAGGGGTAATTTTGTCCAGAAATTTCAGCTTAGTATAAATAGATCTTTTTGACATTTTTAGGTTAAGTTCTAGCAGAGCACGTGAGACGGTTGATTATTCTTTTTTGGGCAATTTTGCACTAGAATTATCTCTCAACATTAGATTTTCATCTTTTAATCTAGTATTATGAATTTTATCTTTAGTTTATCTGTGATTTTTGTTATTTTCATGAGTAGCTAAATCTATAGCTAGGGTTGTGATCCAACCCTAGTGTGAGTATTTGATGGGTCTTGAATTTAGGGCTTGAATGTGTATGGGTTAGTGGTATTTAGCCTAGATCTTGCTAGAACTATAGAATTAGTAGTTGCAAATACTGATTCAGCCCTGTCACACCTCCTTTTTTACCACCCCGAGGGGGGATAAGGGAGTTTTTCCAATTAAAGTGACATTATTCGAAATGAGATTATTTTATTTATTTCAGAGTCGCCACTTGGGATATTTATTATGGTGTCCCAACTCACCGGTTTATTTTAAATCCCAAAGCGAGGAAATTTCGACTTTATTTAAAAGTCTGCGAAACTAGAAATTCTAGATAAGGAAGTCTGTTAACCCGGGAGAAGGTGTTAGGCATTCCCGGGTTCCGTGGTTCGAGCACTGTCGCTTAAACTATTAAAATTGGCCTATTATCTGATTAACTATATATTTTAGCCTATTGTGCATTTTAGCTTTTATAACCGCTTTTAATTAATTTAAACCGCTTTTAGGAAGATTCAACGTTATTTAAAACACGTCTTAAACCACGCTACATGAAATGCACCCGCGGTTCGCGACACGTTCTATTTAACTTGTTGAGAAATTGAAATTGGGTTACATTTAATGTACACCCGGATTTAGTAATTAAAAATCACAACTACGTCACGGGAACCGCACCCGTAGCTATGATTGAATTAATTAATGAACGCTCCTAAAGAAACCTCGAAGATTCAAACTAATAACAACATATGTGAGGGCCATGGAGAGTTTAATTGATGGCACACCTCAATTTTTAAAAGGAATTAACTCTTGAATTAATTTCATGAGGGCCATGGGGTTAAAGGGGTTTTATGGAACACCTCAATTTGATTTTAATAAAAGGAGATTATTATAAGGCTAAGATCCTAGTGGAAGTTTGAACTAGAATTTCCTTAACTTAAAGCCAAGCTTTTGGATTACTGTGAGCGGCTGCTTTGGGCCAAAGCGTCCATATTGGACTAAACCCAATAAAAGCTCAATTTTGAGAAAAGCTGGACTTGGACCCCAGACTTGGGCCCGGCGGAACAAAAGTTCAGGGATCTTGCTTCTTTTGGGTTTTAACTAAGTTCTTTGCCCGCATTGGGCTTCAGGGGGGACCGAATGCTATATGCGTTCTAGTTGGGCCTATCTACCTTTACATTTAACTAAATCTATCTATTTATAACCAAAGCATTTCAATTTATTGCTTAAGTAAAGAATTCAGGACATTTAAAGATCAAAACACATTTCTAATCTCGAAAGTTAATCAATGATTCACAAAAATAAAAGAAGCATACACTTGTATCATGGAAAAGAGAAGCTTGGATTTTGGGCTTAGGTCTCAGGCCCAAAGGCCTAGGTCCAGATTCCTTTCATGGATCGATATTCAATTGGGCCTCAAGTTCAACCCTACTTGATCAAAGGATAGCCCCTTTTACCCTTATGGATTGGGGCTCTCGACCCCAGCCCATTGTACCACCACAATTATGAATACTCTTATTAATAATTCATATAAAACTGAAAGTCTTACTTATTATAGCACTTCATACAGAATCAAATTTTCTAAGGGAAAATCTATGAATATTACATGACATCCTATTAAGTACATATAATACTATTCTAATTACTAATCTGCTATAATTCTCGTTTCATTGATGAACCAATAGACAGCCTGCCTCCCTTGGACATTGTTTATCCATCAAAGCTAGGCCTCTCACATAAACAAACTAAATTTCAGCAAGTTCAAACAATGAAAATTTCAGACTCTTAACCTTGGAACCTACTAATTTGGTCAACTAGTGACTCAAATATGTAGGAATTGGTTAGTTGTTTGCAAATAGAGCCCAATTGACCTCAAAACAATAAAAAAACATCAATTAGAAAGAGAACAAGAGCAGAAATGAGTCAAACACAGTGGCTACCAACAACAAACTTTCAATTCTTAACCCTTTAACCTGTTGATTTGGCCAACTAGTGGCCAAACTCACAGATTACAGCTCATAATTAGCAAACCAATCTCAGGTGACATCAAGTAAACAAGTTATGCATTTAAATAGAAGAAAAGGAAGGGGAATACAAGACTCTAAGAACCATAATTATCATTATTCAAACAGAGTATTTAGCTAGAGAACATCTTTAAACAGGGTCACTTTTTAGAATGATGACTGCTAAACAATCATGTATTAACTCAACTTGTTTATACCACATTAATTCAAGCTTTAAGCTCACATAGTAGCAAATAACTGGGATACACATCATTGCAGTCAGAACACTAATATGAAAAGAACAAACGTTCATCATAGGTAACTTGCAACTTTTGATCCCCATACCATTTTAACAAAAGCTCATTACATGAAGAAAAGTTGAGTTCGAATACCTTGAACAAATAGCAATAAGAACCAGCGAGTGCTAAAACAGAAAAGTACTGGTTGAAAATACTTGATAAGAGCAAGGAGAAACAGAAAAAATTAAGCAGCAACAAACAACACAGCTACAGCAGTCCACAACTAAATCAAATTTCAGACCCAAAACCAGCAAACTTGAACCCAGAAATCCCAAACAAAACACCTAAGGAGGATCCTCCCAACTTTAAACCATTATCCTCTAGCTTGTAAAGAATCAGAAAAGAAGTTTTGAAGTTTTTGTCAAGTTTTTCTAGAATCTAAACTTTTTCAGAAAAGAAAAGGGAGCTTTGGTGCAGTAAAATGATGCTAAAAAGTGCTGATGATTGCTAAAAATGATTGTCAATGATTGATTGTGAGAGTGAGGGAATGTTTTCCTTTTATAGAGTGCACAAACAATGGCATCAAAAGGGAATATTTTGACCTAAATTGCTAAATTTCAGAATAGTACAGCATCTTTTGACAGCTGTATGTCCTTTTTTTTCTTATCCAATATCAGCATTTGCTAAGGACAGGGACGGTTGTCCTAATTTCTAGAACTTTCTGATTTTAGCCTCAGTAAAAATCCAATTTTATCTTTTAAGTTACTGCCTATTTTATTTTTGACCTATATTCTGACTTCAATTCAATTCCAGCCATTTTTCTAGGGTATTGCATCTTATTTTTTGAAATTAAACTAAAATTGAGGTTTCAAATTTGGAGGTTTAAACCTACAAGAAAATTTAGCCAACTAATCCTAACAACTGATAAAATGCAGAATGTTTGATGCAAAGAAACCCTAAATTACCCTAATTATCTTCAATTAAACAGATTAAACAGACCAAGGCTAAGGTTTTATATGGTTAAACAAGAACAGGTCAAACAAATAGCCGACTAACCTTTGAGAATTTAGTAAACTATTATAATTAACTTAAAACAAGCAACTATGTGTAAACTCGTGAACACAATCCAGGAATATATAGAAAAGAAAAACAAACATGCAGCTTTCTAAATTTAGACCCTAATTAATCTAAGTCTGATGCAATTAAAACTGGTCTTCTAACAGATTTAACATGCTTATGCAAAGAGAACAAGAAATCAAAACTAACTTATTTTAAACAAACGAGATGGAATCTAAAGCTAAAACAATCAGGATTTAGCTAAAGTAGGCAATCAATTAAACCTTAACCCTATCCTAATTACCCTAATTAACACTGAAAACAAACTGGCAAGAGGAACAAACATGAAGAAACAAAACAAACGGATTGTCAGGAACTTAAAACGCTAAACTTAGGCAAATGAAAATCTAAGAAATGCAGTTAATGAAAATAACAGTAGAAGAAAAGAAAAAATAAAACCTAAATCAAGCGGCTAAATCAGGTGCAATTAATATGAAGGGTATTTCCATGAAAGACAAAGAAAAACTAAAGAAACGATAGAAGAGGTTACCTATTGCTCATTTTTTCCAAAGATAAAAAAAGGGACCATCCACGAATTCTGACCAAACTAACAATAAGGTAAAGCTGAACTTTGAACTACCATTAATCGACTGTTCTTAACAAGAACAGTCGACTAATGGATATTTTTGGGTCCACCTGACCAACTTTGACCGAAGAATCAGAAAGAGGAGAAAATTAGAGCTCGACGATTCTGAGATTTAAGATTCGAGGAGTGTGGCTGGGACTTGGGAAATCAATGGTGAGACAGTGGTGAGGGAAGGTGGAGGACTGTGAAGTGTGATTTTGGGTGGATTTGGGTGAGTTAGTGTTTTGGGCATCGATCTTAGATCTAAGAATCGAGCCGTTTGGGAGGGATTCGAAGGTCATGTGTTGTGGATTCGGAAAGAGGAGCGTGAGGAGGTCATGTGGTGTAAAAATGGTGGTGTTTGGACCACCGGCGCTGCCGTGGACGATTTCCGGCGGGTGGTCGACGGCGGAGGCAGTGGAGAGAATTGGGGCGGCTAGGGTTCTTAGAGTTTAGAGAGGGAGACGGTGAAGTGAGGGGGTTTGGACTGGGGGGTCAATTTTCGGACATATATGTATTAATTAGGCCCTCAGTCCCGAGCCGCTGGATGGTCAAAATCCAACGGCTGTGATTAGATCGAAATGAGACGGGGTCGTTTGGGCATGGCAAAGGATTGGACTGGGTGTATTTGGTTTTGGGCTTGGGTTGTGGGTTATTTTGGACGGGTTTTGGGTAATTTTTTGGGTTTGGACAGATTTGGCCCAATTGCCTAAAATACCATTTCAATTAAACCCTTATTTTCCTTTTCTTTTCTTTTCCTTTCTTTTTTTTAATTAAAAATCCAAAAAAAATCCTAAATTATCTAAATTGTAAAATTAAACCAACTATCTAATTATAAAAATTATAAACATCACTTAATTCTAAATTAAAAGAGAAAAATCAATAAATTAAAAATTAAAAGACAAAAGATGTAAAAATGAGTTATTTTTTGGGATTTTCAAATTTCTATAAAACAAATAATTACTGATTAATCCTAAAAAAGGTGAAAACAAATCCTACGTGCGATGCATGAAATTTTTGGTATTTTTTCACGATTTAAATAAAACTTAAACATGCACAAAATGCAAACAATTAAATAAAATTCTACAAAAATTCCTAAAATGGGAAATAATTAACAGAAAAACCTATTTTCTTGGGATTTTATAGGAGTATTTCGTATAGGGCAAAAATCACATGCTCACAGCTGCCCCTCTTTGCTCGAAAACGCGAAGGGTTTTCGGGCAAAGACAAAATGAGCAATTAAGAGGGATTTTTGCCCGTTTTGAAACTCCATGGGAAGCATCTTTCTTTTTAAAAAAAGGTCTGACCGAACCCTGCTTCGGAGGTTGCCTACATATCCTTGGCTATAATGGAATCAGGTCAGTGTAGTTCTGAAAGTTTTGGTAGCTGGGACCACAGAGAACTGTGATTTCACTGTTGTTGCTGCTGTTTCTGCTTGCTGAACTCCTTATTACACCGAAATGAAAGATGAAAAGCTAAACTAGCTAAGCCTATCAGCTACGGGTTACAAGATTCCTATCTATAAACCTTCTGAAGCTTGATCTTAAGTCTTGGACGGCTCTTCCTGCAGACTCTTACCTGAATCTTGATGTTCGTTAGTTGCAGCCACCGGTTCATCTTCTTCGGCTTTTCAGACCAAGGCGGGACATGCAAAGCTTATGACTTCAAACATGGCTTGGGTAGTCCACATCTTTTCTCCGCTTCCACACTCAGAGTTCAACTTCTTTTCTTGTTTCTTCTTTTCTTTTATTTGGGCTGAGACTTCTTCTTTTGGTCACCTCAAACCTTGTGCCTCACGGTAAAAACCTGTTCAGGCACAAACGAACGAAATTTTCTGCCCCAGTTTTCACTAGGAAAATTTCGTGAGTTATTGCAACAAAATCTAAGCTATTTCTTTAGTGAAAGCAATAAAATCAGGATTGTGTATCCTTAGGGAAAAGAGATTAGGGAGTGGAGCCCTATATCTATAATGACATCAACTAGGGATGGGGGGCACTAAATTGGAAAGATTGCCAGGTTATGCTGGAAAGATGACCGGGTTATGCCGGAAAAGGTAAAAAAAAAGGTCCTCGGGTTATGCCGGGGAGGTCCACGGGTTATGCCGGGAAAGTCATCGGGTTATGCTGGAAAAGAAAAAGGTCCTTGGGTTATGCCGAGAAAGTCATCGGGTTATGTCGGAAAAGAAAAAAGGTCCTCGGGTTATGGCGGGGAGGTCCACGGGTTATGCCGGGAAAGTCATCGGGTTATGCTGGAAAAGAAAAAAGGTCCTCGGGTTATGCCAGGGAGTCCACGGGTTCTGCCGGAAAAGTTATCGGGTTATGCCGGAAAAGATAAAAAAAAAAGGTCCTCGGGTTATGCCGGGGAGGTCCACGGGTTATGCCGGGAAATTCATAAGGTTATGCCGGAAAAGAGAAAAGGTCCTTGGGTTATGCCGGGGAGGTCCACGGGCTATACCGGGAAAGTGAAAAGGTCATCGGGTTATGCAAGGGAGGTCCACGGGTTATGCCGGGGAAGAAAAAAAAGGTCCTCGGGTTATGCCGGGGAGGTCCACGGGTTATGCCGGGAAAGTCATCGGGTTATGCCGGAAAAGAAAAAGGTCCTCGGGTTATGCCGGGGAGGTCATCGGGTTATGCCAGAAAAGAAAAAAGGTCCCCGGGTTATGCCGGGGAAGTCATCGGGTTATGCCGAAAAAGAAAAAGGTCCTCGGGTTATGCCGGGGAGGTCCACGGGTTATGCCGGGGAAGGTCATCGGGTTATGCCGGAAAAGAAAAAGGTCCTCGGGTTATGCCGGGGAGGTCCACGGGTTATGCCGGGGAAGGTCATCGGGTTATGCCGGAAAAGAAAAAGGTCCTCGGGTTATGCCGGGGAGGTCCACGGGTTATGCCGGGGAAGGTCATCGGGTTATGCCGGAAAAGAAAAAGGTCCTCGGGTTATGCCGGGGAGGTCCAAGGGTTATGCCGGGGAAGGTCATCGGGTTATGCCGGAAAAGAAAAAGGTCCTCGGGTTATGCCGGAGAGGTCCACGGGTTATGCCGGGAAAATCATCGGGTTATGCCGGAAAAAAAAGGTCCTCGAGTTATGTCGGGGATCAACTAGGGAGTGGAACCCTATAATGGAAAAGACTACCAGGTTATGCTGGGAGCGACTAGGGAATAGGAACCTATATTGAGAAAATGTAGCTAGAGGTTGGGGACCCTAGGCTACCACGTTTTTGAATTTTTTCTTCTTCTTTCTTTCTTCTTTCTTTTCTTCTTCCTCTCTTTTACTTCACTTTTTATTTTATTTAGGAGAGATGAATGAAGAGTTTTTAAAAAGGACTTCCCTTTTTCTTGTCCACTTTTGCTGCAGAAACGTTTTGGTTTCTGCGTAACTTATTTTTATTGCACCTGCTTCTTGCAAAGTTGTCTTGGACTGTACCTGTTTTCAAATCAAAGAACCATTTGTCAGTTTGAAATGGTGGTTGGTTTTGTGTCCTTGAGTGTTTTGATCTCGGCCCAACTCTTTTGATGAAATCCTTTACTGCTCGCTGGCTTTCTTGAGACCGATCTCTCTTCTAAAACCAGGTATCTTGACTTTTCCAAAAATTTCACATGATGGTTAACCCGTGTGGGGATTTGGCCTTTCTTATTTTGCCTTTATGGGCGCTTGACTTTGGATTTCTTTCCTTTTCAATAATTTTGACTCTGGATCATCGGCCATCATGGCTAGTCGAGATCGACTTGATGCACCTGGTGAGGCTGGGTGCCTCTACTTGAACTTGGCTTTTGCTAAGCAGAACCCTGTAAAACTAATCTTTCCATCTTTTCTTTGTATTAGTTTCGGAGGAGGATTAAACCGAAAGGGATTCAAAGTAAAGGAAAGACAGGATAATGAGTTTAATGAGAAGTGTCCCTTTCGGGGGAGGAAAGAAGGACTTATCTGGAGTGCATGCAGACTTCAATAGACATGACATGCTTCTTGGACTGGATACCCGATCTGCACAACTATCCAATCTCTCATAAACCCACTATCCAGTCTCTCATAAACCCATTATGACTCGTGTTTTAAAACCGAGAAACCTTGCCAGGACTTTTTCAGTGCCAATGGTTGTAAGGAATTCCTTCTTCTCGATCAACGGCGCCCTTTTCGGGTTTTCACCAATTGACCTCTCTCATTTCTCTCCTTACCGTCGCCTTATAGTGCTCTTTGCGAGTTTTCACTAACAAGACTCTCTCATTTTCAGTTTCTCTACTAACCATTGCCTTATAGTGCCCATGTGGGTTTTTACCAATAAGACTCTCTCATTTTATTTCTCTCATTTGATTGTATCAGATCCAAGTAACCAACATCCTCCTATTTTGAACATCTTTACCGATTGATCAGAAGGACTTTGAACAGGATTTAGGGTAAAAAGAGTTTGGGTTGAATTACAACTTTGGAACCTTTCAGGCGAACCGTCGCCGAACCATTATAACATCTGCCCCAGTTTCACTTTTGGGGAAATTTGGATTTTTGTTTTGGTGTGACTGAACCCCAGAGAGAGGCTGCCTACGTATCCTTTCGGAATCAAGTCGAACGTAGTTCAGGGAACTTGTTTTTGATTTTTGATTTGATTTTTTTTACAAACATTTTCGGGTTCCAAAGAGGGTAATCAAAGAAAGGTAACCGGCTCAAAGGGTTAGCAAAGGGTAGAAGTGTTTTGGGGTAGCGAGAATGAAAACCTTCGTCATCCCAATCGGATAATATTGGTGCTGCAGATAGATTAAACATAATACCTTTTGACTGTGTCTGCATTTACAGCTGTTTCGGGATCATTTCCTTAAATGTCTCCCAAGTACAATGCCCCTTTTGGCAATAGTTTTCTTAGAATGTATGGACCTTTCCAATTGGGGGCAAACTTTCCTTTTGCTTCCGGGTGGTGAGGGAGAATACGCCTCAAAATGAGTTGCCCCACTTCAAAATTCCTAGGCCGTACTTTCTTGTTGTAGGCACGGGCCATTCTTTGTTGATATAACTGCCCGTGGCAGACTGCGGCCATTCGCTTTTCATCAATCAGGGTTAACTGTTCCAGACGGGTTTTGACCCATTCACTATCCTCAATCTCAGCTTCAACAATGATCCGGAGAGATGGAATTTCAACTTCTGCAGGTATTACGGCTTTAGTGCTGTAAACCAATAGATAGGGTGTTGCTCCAATCGATGTGCGCACAGTTGTGCGATATCCCAGTAGTGCAAACGGCAACTTCTCATGCCATTGTCTAGAACTCTGGATCATCTTTCTAAGAATCTTCTTGATGTTCTTGTTTGCTGCTTCAACGACACCATTAGCTTTGGGCCGATAAGGGGTAGAGTTCCGATGCGTGATCTTAAATTGTTCGCATATCTCCCTCATCAAATGACTATTCAAGTTTGCAGCATTGTCCGTAATTATAGTTGTAGGGATACCAAAACGGCAAATGATGTTGGAGTGTACGAAGTCCACCACTGCTTTCTTAGTGACAGCTTTGAGAGTGATTGCTTCAACCCATTTTGTGAAGTAGTCGATGGCAACCAATATGAATCTATGCCCATTTGAAGCTTTTGGCTCGATTGGCCCAATGACATCCATACCCCAAGCAACGAACGGCCATGGTGCCGACATAGGATGCAGTTCTGAGGGAGGTGCATGAATCAGGTCACCGTGTACCTGACACTGATGACATTTTCGGACGAAGCTGAAGCAATCCTTTTCCATGGTGATCCAGTAATACCCTGCTCGAAGGATTTTCTTTGCAAGGACGTATCCATTCATATGAGGTCCGCATACTCCTGCGTGTACTTCATTCATGATTCTTCCGGCCTCTTGGGCATCCACACATCTCAAAAGGTTCAGATCTGGAGTCCTTTTGTACAAAACTTCTCCGCTCAAGAAGAAGCCACCGGCAAGCCTTCTAATGGTTCTCTTTTGGTCTCCACTGGCTTGCTCGGGATATTCCTTTGTTTTTAAAAACATCTTGATATCATGGTACCATGGCTGAACATTTGGTTCCACCTCAACCGTATTGCAATAACCATGCCTTTCTCGGATTTGGATTTCCAACGGGTCAATGTGGACATTGCCTGGATATGGCAACATCGAGGCCAAAGTAGCGAGTGCATCGGCTAACTCATTGTGAAACCGAGGAACGTACCTGAACTCGACGGATTTGAACCGCTTGCTAAGATCTTCCACATGTTGCCTGTATGGAATAAGCTTGACATCCCGAGTTTCCCATTCTCCCTGAGCTTGTCGGATAATCAAGTCTGAATCTCCCATGATTAACAATTCTTCCACATCTTGGTCGATTGCCATGTTCATACCCATAATGCAGGCTTCATACTCGGCAGTGTTGTTTGTGCAGAAAAACCGAAGCCGGGCTGTGGCCGGATAATGCTGACCAGTGGGTGAGATCAAGATTGCCCCAATCCCGACACCTTTTGCGTTCACCGCTCCATCGAAGAACATTTTCCAAGCATTGGTGTCCTCTGAAATTACCTCAACTGAATTTACTTCCTCGTCCGGAAAGTAAGTACTCAAAGGCTGATATTCATCATCAACAGGGTTTTCAGCTAGGTGATCCGCTAGAGCTTGAGCTTTCATTGTCGTGCGAGTGACATAGACTATGTCGAACTCAGTGAGCAGGATTTGCCATTTTGCCAACCTCCCTGTGGGCATCGGCTTCTGGAATATGTACTTTAAAGGATCCAACCTGGTGATGAGATAGGTGGTGTAGGCCAACAGGTAATGCCTAAGCTTCTGAGCGACCCAAGTTAGGGCGCAGCAAGTCCTTTCCAACAGGGTATATTTGGCTTCGTAACTAGTGAACTTTTTGCTCAAATAGTAGATTGCCTGCTCTTTCTTCCCGGTCACATCATGTTGCCCGAGGACACAGCCGAAGGAATTCTCCAAGATTGTCAGATACAAAAACAAAGGCCTCCCAGGTTCGGGTGGGACCAAGACTGGCGGATTCGACAGATATTCTTTGATTTTGTCGAAGGCTTCTTGACACTCATCTGTCCATTTAATCGCTGCATCTTTCTTCAACAGCTTGAATATGGGCTCACATGTGGAAGTCAACTGAGCAATGAACCGGCTGATGTAATTCAACCTTCCCAACAAGCTCATAACCTCTTTCTTGGTTCTCGGAGGAGGTAAATCCCGAATAGACTTTATCTTCGTTGGATCTAGCTCAATGCCCCTCCGACTGACTATAAATCCCAAAAGTTTCCCAGACGGAACTCCAAATGCACATTTAGCCGGGTTTAGCTTCAAATCATACTTGCGCAGACGCTCAAAGAACTTTCTCAGATCCCGAACATGGTCATCCTGCGTCTTGGACTTAATGATCACATCGTCCACATACACCTCGATTTCTTGGTGCATCATGTCATGAAAGATGGTAGTCATAGCTCTCATGTACGTTGCCCCGGCGTTCTTCAAACCAAAAGGCATGACCCTGTAACAATAGGTGCCCCAGGGTGTGGTGAAGGCTGTCTTTTCCGCATCTTCTTCATCCATCAAGACCTGATGATATCCAGCATAACAATCCACGAAAGACTGTATCTCATGTTTGGCACAGTTGTCAACGAGGATGTGGATGTTTGGCAAAGGGAAGTTGTCCTTGGGACTTGCTTTGTTCAGATCCCGATAGTCAACACACACTCGGGTTTTCCCGTCTTTCTTTGGCACTGGGACCACATTAGCCAACCATGTGGTGTATCGGACCACTCGGATCACACCCGCTTTTAACTGTTTGGTGACCTCTTCTTTGATCTTGTCACTGATGTCAGTTTTGAACTTTCTCTGTTTTTGCTGGACAGGGGGACAATCGGGGTAAGTTGGCAATTTGTGCACCACTAGATCAACACTTAATCCTGGCATATCATCGTAGGACCAAGCAAACACATCTTTGAATTCAAACAAAAGTTGGATCAGTGCATCCCTAGTTCTTTCATCTGTGTGAATGCTTATCATGGTTTCTTGGACCTCTTCTGAACTACCCAAATTAACTGGCTCGGTTTCATTTAGATTTGGCTTAGGCTTATTCTCAAATTGTTCCAATTCTTGATTTATTTCCCTAAAAGCCTCTTCTTCATCGTATTCCGGTTCTTGATTCATTATTTCACAATTAGACAGCGTGTTTGGATCTGGGCATGAAGTCCGCAAGCATGTCATGTTATTTAAAGCCGCATTATTAGAACTGAAAGAAGAAATAAGAAAAAGTAACAAAAATCAGAAAGAATAAAGAGAGAGATTCATGAACGATGAAATATTGATTTCATTTCATTGAATTTTGAAGATAACAGGGTTTACATTGGAATTTAAAGACAGTAAACTAAAGGAAACATCCGAGTTACACCCTGGAATAACTCGTGATGTAGAAAAGGTGGCAAGACTGGACTACCGGGATTCCCGCCTGACTGGGAACGGAGTAGCCTTCCAGTTTTGCAACTTGGCATTGGGCCCCATATACAGCACCTCAGCGGTGCTCGAGCCTTCTCCCGGCTGGACCATGTGGGTTTCATACAACATCTGCCTCATAGCTCCACATATTTCTTCAATTTCTTCGGCCGTGAAGGCCTCATCTTCCTCTTCTGTGTACTTGGGCTTGACGAATGTTTCGAACAGATGCGGGATTGGCTGAGGCAAGACCCAACCATTGTTCTTCCGCTCATTTGCCCATGTTTCATCAGCTGGCGTGGCCTGAAAACCCACACCAAAGAACTTCTTGCTAGCAGCCAGAGTGATAGGTTCTGTGATACCTTGCAATGATGTCCCGAGCCCCTTCCCGGGCTTATATCCATGCCTGATCATTTCCTTGGCAACCATAATTGACGCATTTGAGAGAAAGGGTTGAGGACACGGGCTTCCTTCTTCACATTGGTCTGCGACCACAACCTCGAAAGCTTGATAGACTATATGTTCGCTACCTTCCCTTGCTTCAAGACATGGGACTGACGGGTCCCGATAAATTGATTGCTCGTCCTCTCCGTGGACCACGATCTCCTGATCTTCATATTCAAATTTCACCATCTGGTGGAGAGTGGAAGGTACGGCCCCTGCCGCGTGAATCCAAGGCCTTCCCAAGAGGAAATTATAAGAAGTGTCCATGTCTAGGACCTGAAATGTCACCTCGAAATCCACAGGACCAATAGTCAAAATCAAATCGATCTCGCCTATGGTGTCTCTCTTGATGCCATCAAAGGCACGTACACAGACATTGTTAGGCCTGATTCTCTCAGTCCCAATCTCCATTCTTTGCAAAGTTGAAAGAGGGCAGATATCAACTCCGGATCCGCCATCCAGCATTACTCTTTTCACATAATACCCCTCACATTTAACTGTCAGATGAAGGGCTTTGTTGTGGGTGGCTCCTTCTGGGGGTAAATCATTCTTGCTAAATGAGATCTGGTTGATTGCGAAGAATCTTTCCGCCACCCTTTCCAGTTGTTCAATAGTGATTTCAATCGGAACATAAGCTTCATTGAGGGTTTTTATCAACACTTTCTGATGCTCGGCTGAGCTCACGAGTAGAGATAGGAGTGAGACCTGTGAAAGAGACTTCCGGAGTTGGTCTATTACCTCATAGTCTGTAGTTTTCATTTTACGGAAGAATTCTTCGGCCTCCTCAGCACTAACAGACTTCTTTAGTGGGAAACACTTCTTCTTGACTTTGTTCAATTCCTCTAAGTTAAGGTATTTCGCAGCTGGGTTAGTTTCATTTGCTTCCCCTAGGACCTCTTTTCCCTTGTATGTCACTACCGCTCTATTGTAATTCCATGGGACGGCGATGGGGTCTGTCATGGGCTTCTGCGGTGCGCGGCCAATAACCACGGGCTCATTCAGCCTTGGTGAAATTACTGGCCCCCGTACCACATAGGTCCCTTTAGGCACGTACATCTTAGGTCCCTTGTTCAGCTCGAACCTTCTTGGAGGGCTCAACGTTATTTGTTATTTCCTATGACCCCGAGGAACATAAAGAATGGCATCTTTTGGGGGTACTGCCCCAGTTTTGGTTTCCACTTTCTTTTCTGCACTTTGAGGGGTGGGTTCATTCTTCTTCTCCCCCTTGTCTTGCTTTGTAGTAGCCTTTGGTTTCTTTTCGACATCAGCGATGGCAATGATAGCTTTCAAAGCGGGATCAAACTCCTTATCTTCACAAATCATCCCAATAACAGGCCTGTTGTTGTGGTCCGGTAACGGGTTGTTGGTCACATTAGGAATTTCTTCATCCTTCAGCACTATCCGTTTTTGCTCTATGAGATTCTCAACTGCCCTTTTTAGGGTCCAACGGTCTTCAGTGTCATGTCCTTCCACCCTAGAATGATAGGCGCATCGGGTACCGGGTCTGTAGGAAGGTGACTCTGGGTTTTATCTATTCGGGGGCACGAGTTGTAGCAAACCCATTTGGACCAGTTTAGGGAAAAGGCTAGAGTAGGATTCACCAATAGGCGTGAAGTTTGTTCTCCTGGGTGGCTCCCGAGCACGGGCACTGTAGGGGAAATTATTTTGTGGAGGTCGGGGATTATACTGAGCTTGGTGGGGAGGGTTGTTTCTAGGAGGTGGAGCTCTGTTTTGGTTAAACTGTTGTTGTGGCCAAGCATATGGCTGGGCGTTCATCACTGCGTAAGGTTGGGGGCCATAGCATAAGCCACATCCTGGTGGGGATAATAATGTTGTGGAGTACTTGGAGAGAAATAACTTCTGGGTGGACGGGGGTTTCTTGGACCTGAAGCCGCCATTGCCACTTTTTCCTTTTTCTTTCTGTTCGCTACACCTCCGGACTCGCTTTGAATTGCTTGGGACGTAGTTCTTATGGCAGATTGGCTAAATATACGCCCTGTTTTCAGACCATTCTCGACCATCTCACCAATCTTGATGGCCTCAGCAAACGGTTTCCCCATTGCAGGCATCATGTTTTGAAAGTAGTCAGCCTCTTGGCCTTGTAAAAAAATGCTAACCATTTCCGTTTCATCCATCGAGGGCTTGACTCTGGCTGCTTGTTCGCGCCATTTAACAGCGTATTCCCGGAAAGTTTCTGATGACTTCTTTTTGAGATTCGATAGAGAATTCCTGTCGGGAGCTATATCTATGTTATACTGAAACTGCCTGACAAAATCCCAAGCTAGATCATCCCAAATGTGCCTACGGGATATGTCCTAATCCATGTACCACTCGGATGAAATGCCCACTAGACTCTCTCCAAAATAAGCCATGAGAAGCTCCTCTTTTCCGCCTGCCCCTCTCAGCTGATTGCAGTACCTCTTGAGGTGAGCGATGGGATCCCCATGCCCATCGTACTTCTCGAATTTGGGAGTTTTAAAACCCAAGGGTGGGTGGACATGTGGAAACATACACAAATCAGCGTAGGATACACTCTTTTGACCACTTAAGCCTTGTATATTCTTAAGGCTCTGTTCCATGCTCCTCATCTTCCGAGTGATTTCTTCTTGCTCGGGGTTCTTTGTAGTTTTCTCCTGTCCCGTGGTAAACTCATACCGGGGCTGTTGGGGGTAGGAATTGGTAGTGAAATGGGTCATTTCTGGTGGGAAGGATGGTACTTGAAAAGTGAAGGATGATGGATCAAAGTTTGGCCTGGGCAAAGTGGGTTGTGCCGTGGCCGGGGAAGGTGGCGCAGTGAATATGCTGGAGGCCACACCCGAAATTAACACCTGGGGGCGAACCTCAAAAGGTGTTCCGGCAAAGTGGGCTGAGATGGTAGGATATCCAAGCGGAGTGTTTGTGTAATTTATTAGGACATTGGAAGTTACACTTGCCCTAGGAAGTAGCTCAGGGAAACCAGGTATCGTACTCGATGGCTCTCTACCATTGGACCAGGCGTCCCACATTTCCAACATGCGGAGACGCAGAACCCTGTTTTCTTCAGCAGCCGCTGATTCTGAAGTTGGGATGGCCGAGCTCGGGCTATCCTCTTGAATAGGAATTGTTGGCAGATGACTCTCTGACGACATTTCAACACTTCCTTTTGATCTTGTGAAGTAGGGATGTGAAGCCAGATTACCACAAAACCAACCACCTTAATATAGAACCTACTCAATAGCAAACACAACGAACCGGTTAGTTTGAGACAATTAACACATAGGGAATAGCACGTTGGGGAGTGATGCACCTATAAAGTTAAATGTGTTTCTACATGTTTTCCAATGGTTGCGTGTTTCATCCCGGCTTTTGTTTATCTCCCCAAACCTATCTTTCTTTTGGCGCTTTTCATCTTTTACTCTCTTTTGCGCTTTGTCATCATATTTCCTCCTTACTCTTGTCTTTCTCTCTTTTTTTCCTTGTTTCTCTTTTTTTCTTTTATTCGAATTATTTAAAAACATGACCGGATCCGATTAGGATTGCCTACGTATCACGACGCCACGTGAATCAGATCATCACGTTGTTCAAGAAATAAATGCGAAAAATAAAGAAACAATTTTTGGGGTTTTTTTCTCAAATTTTTATTAATAAAAACTTCTACCTTTCTCTATTACAAAAGACACCACCATACTTTTCTAGGGATTTAAAACTAAAAACAGACTCGAAATCAACTTTAAAACTAGAAACTGAAATACAAACTCAAAAAACAAAAATCAAGAGTACATAAGTGCTTCTAAAGTTGATTCAGGGGCCCGAGGGACATCAGTCGGTCTCGCTACGGGCCTGTGTGCAAGGTCTCCTTGAAGACGATCCAGGTCATTCATGATTTGTCGAACAAAGGTCATTACTGCGGAGAAAAAGGTGGTTCGAGTCATGTCTTCACATTCATGGCACTTTGTGACGATGTAGTCAGCAATTGCTCTAACTCTTTCCCTAATGATACCCTTTTCTTGGAGCAAACACCCGATTTGTTGAGACCTAGCTTCTAGCACTTGGGCATCATGATGGTTTTGACCCTGCAGCTGTTGCATATCTTCTTCTAGTTGGGACATTAATGCGTAACAATGTTCCCTTTCCGCCTTAAAGTTCTTAGCTTGTTTGGCCATCTCATTCTCGAGGGAAGTTACCCTTTTCTTCATGTTTGTGACTGTTCCCTCATATTACCTTCTCAACTGTCTTACGAACTCCGCCCATCCCTCTGCGTTCTTTTTCAATTGTGCCTGGGCCCTTGCCAGATTATCCTCGGATTTTTCCAAGTCATCCTGGTATTCAGATATTTTTCTTCTAAGACCATTTATGAGTCTTTCATCCGCTCGGCTTCTTTCCTGATTCTCAACAGCTATCTTCATTGTTTGGATCTGGGCTCGAAGGGCTTTGTTTTCTTGAGCCAGCTTCTTCTTTTCCCCTTCATCAGCAGCAGCTTGTACACTATTGTCAAATTTAAGATCTCGGATCTGTCCCTCCAATTTGCTTATTGTGGCTCTGTAGTTTGTCTCTTTTGCCAACCAATCCCATTGCTCCCGTGACTCATCAGTGAATAGCTGGACATGAGGTCTTTTAGCAGGCTGTTCGGGCTCTTGATGGACTTGAAACCTTTTGCCAAACCATGTTGTGTAACTAGGCTCTAGCTCGCCTTTAGATAGATCCCTTACCCGAGTCTGGCTCTAGAAACCTACACTGATTCCAAATCTGACGAACTTTTGCTTCTGGGAACAAAGCTTTTGGACCCAATTCGATGACTTGTCGGCTCAGATCTTCATCATGTGGAATAGTTTGGTACCTGCCTAGCTGGCGTAGCACCCTGTGCGGAGCATATGGCTGAATGCTCCGGAGGCCCATTAAGAGAAGATAACACACCTCGGCTGACATGTAAATGACTTCAGTGATCGGGAGCCAGCCGAATGTCCACTCAATTTTGTTTGAAGTTAAGGAGCTCAAATGTGTGAACCAGGCCTCCGTACCTTCTGGAAATTCATGACCCTCTAACCGGTTTCCATGTTCTTCAATGCAGTTTAGACCAGTCATACCATAGTTCATGTACCCTTGACGGTGGCAAAGATGTTCTTGTATCCAAAGTTGTAGAAGCAAGTTACGGCCCTCAAAACTTTCTCCCCCTTCTCGGCAAACAGTTAGAGCTCGATAAATCTCTGCTAAAATCATTATAACAAGGGTGCCATTAGCCTTTTTAGTCATGACATCGACCATTCCCACGAGGCCCAATTCTATATTTCCATCCTTTCTTGGGCAAATTAAGACACCCAAGAATGCCACTATAAAAGCCAGTCCCCGACGTGCTTCCCATTTATCTTTGTTTCCTGAATGAGTTCGACCAGTATCTGGAGCCTCAAAACCGTGGGGATCGCCATAACGCCAGTACAAGAAGTAGAATGTGCAAAATCCCTCGGATAGATTTTCATTTTTAACCTCCTGACTGATGCTCAAAAGGTCCAAAAGCTTATGAGGAGTCACTATTCTTGGTGCCACTGGGTACCGACTTCTGAGATTCCCAATAAGACTAGCATAGCCCGCTATTTCCTCAAGCGTGGGGGTTAGCTCAAAATCAGAAAAATGGAACACAATATGTGTCGGGTCCCAAAAAGGTATTAAAGACTCAATTATATTCAACCTCGGTTTAATCTTCAGAAGACCAACAAGACCGCCCAAAGCTTTTACCACAGTATCTCTACTGACTTTCCCTAAGTCGTTCCACCACATATGGAGTTCTAATGGGATTTCTTCAAGGATTGTGAAAGGTTCATTTTCAATTGTGCTCATCCTGCACATTTATTTAGAGTGATTGGTTAAAAAAACCATGATTTATTTTGACCTAAAAGAAAATTATCAGTTTTCAAAAAATTTCATTTCAAAACAAAACCGCCTTTGCAAATACGGCCCTTCAGCACCTTAGGAAAGAAGATTTTAGGGTTGTGTTCGCTAATCGGCCAAAAATTAAAAAAGGAACCATAGGTGGCTATTCTTGCAAAAGCAGCCTTCTGGCGCCCTTTTGGGAACATTTCGGCTATTTAGACAAGAACGACACTACCTGACTTATTTTGTGACAAAATAACAACGTTTTTTTCTTTTTGGGGTATTTTTGCAAAAAATGGAGTTGGACCCGGTGAGGGTTGCCTACGTATCCCACATCCGGTGAGAATCAAACTTGCGTAGTTCGGGCAGTTTTGACATAATAGAAACAATACCAAATATTTTTCTTGAAACAATTTTCCTTTTCTCTTTCTCAAGATTTCGGCAGAGTTTCGGTACTTTTCGGATACCAGATTTTCAAAGACGGGTAATTACCTCTCTCATACCTCAACTTGATTTTTTCCAAACTTTCTCCATTATTTTAGAAGCCGGTCAACATGCAATCCGGAGAAAATAAATGCACAAGTAGCAAGTAGAATGCATCAGGATGGTCTGTTAATTTCGGGTACTCCTGTCCTAGACGGACCCAACCCCTGTGTTGAGTCTCCTAAGTCAAATGCACGTGATGAAAACAAGCGTTCCTACTAGGGATCCGGCATGAGGCTTTGTTATACTAGGTTTAAAACCCTGGGTGTATTGTTCTAGACTTGGCTTACCCGAGCGGACAGCTCGAGCCGAGGGGGGCAGTGTACCGGGAATACAGAAGCTTCACCGGCTTTGCAACTTGTCTGAACCTCGTTCTAAAATTGGAATATGACTCTAACAGAAAAGAAGTTACACGAAGTGCACACTTCCCAGATGATTTAGAAGACTCAGAGAGAAGAGGGTTTCGTAACAGTTTTATATACAATCAACCAATATCAAAGCGGTAAAAACAGCATTTAGCACATTAGGTTCAAACATGTAAAATCAGATAATAAATAAAGCCAAACTATAACAGTTATTCTAAGCTCGAATTCTTAAACCCTGAACAAAAGTTCTGGGTTCTCATCCCCAGCGGAGTCGCCAGAGCTGTCACACCTCCTTTTTTACCACCCCGAGGGGGGATAAGGGAGTTTTTCCAATTAAAGTGATATTATTCAAAATGGAATTATTTTATTTATTTCAGAGTCGCCACTTGGGATATTTATTATGGTGTCCCAACTCACCGGTTTATTTTAAATCCCAAATCGAGGAAATTTCGACTTTATTTAAAAGTCTGCGAAACTAGAAATTCTAGATAAGGAATTTTGTTAACCCGGGAGAAGGTGTTAGGCATTACCGAATTCTGTGGTTCGAGCACGGTCGCATAAACTATTAAAATTGGCCTATTATCTGATTAACTACATATTTTAGCCTATTGTGCATTTTCGCTTCTATAACCGCTTTTAACTAATTTAAACCGCTTTTAGGAAGATTCAACGTTATTTAAAATACGTCTTAAACCACGCTACATGAAATGCACCCGCGGTTCGCGACACGTTCTATTTAACATTGTTGAGGAATTGAAATTGGGTTACATGAAATGTACACCCGAATTTATTAATTAAAAATCACAACTACGTCACGGGAACCGTACCCGTAGCAATGATTGAATTAATTAATAAACGCGCCTAAGGCAACTTCGAAGATTCAAATTAATAACAACATATGTGAGGGACGTGGAGAGTTTAATTGATGGCACACCTCAATTTTTAAAAAGAATTAACTTTAGAGTTAATTTCATGAGGGCCATGGGGTTAAAGGGGTTTTATGGCACACCTCAATTTGATTTTAATTAAAGGAGATTATTATAAGGCTAAGATCCTAATGGAAGTTTGAACTAGAATTTCCTTAACTTAAAGCCAAGCTTTTGGATTATTGTGAGCAGCTGCTTTGGGCCAAAGCGTCCACATTGGACTAAACCCAATAAAAGCTCAATTTTGAGAAAAGCTGGACTTGGACTCCAGACTTGGGCCCGGCGGAACAAAAGTTCAGAGATCTTGCTTCTTTTGGGTTTTAACTATTGCCCGCATTGGGCTTCAGGCGGGCCCAAATGCTATATGCGTTCTAGTTGGGCATGTCTACCTTTACAATTAACTAAATCTATCTATTTATAACCAAAGCAGTTCAATTTATTGCTTAAGTAAAGAATTTAGGACATTTAAAGATCAAAACACATTTCTAATCTCGAAAGTTAATCAATGATTCACAAAAATAAAAGAAGCATACACTTGTATCATGGAAAAGAGAGGCTTGGATTTTGGGCTTAGGTCCCAGGCCCAAAGGCCTAGGTCCAGATTCCTTTCATGGATCGATATTCGATTGGGCCTCAAGTTTAGCCCCACTTGATCCAAGGATAGCCCCTTTTACCCTTACGGATTGGGGCTCTCGACCCCAGCCCATTGTACCACCACAATTATGAATACTCTTATTAATAATTCATACAAAACTGAAAGTCTTACTTATTACAGCACTTCATACAAAATCAAATTTTCTAAGGGAAAATCTATGAATATTACATGATATCCTATTAAGTACATATAATACTATTCTAATTACTAATCTGCTATAATTCTCATTTCATTGATGAACCAATAGACAGCCTGCCGCCCTTGGACATTGTTTATCCATCAAAGCTAAGCCTCTCACATAAACAAACTAAATTTCAGCAAGTTCAAACAATGGAAATTTTAGACTTTTAACCTTGGAACCTACTAATTTGGTCAACTAGTGACTCAAATCTGTAGGAATTGGCTAGTAGTTTGCAAATAGAGCCCAAATGACCTCAAAACAATAAAAAACATCAATCAAAAAGAGAACAAGAGCAGAAATGAGTCAAACACAATGGCTACCAACAACAAACTTTCAATTCTTATCCCTTTAACCTGTTGATTTGGCCAACTAGTGGCCAAACTCACAGATTACAGCTCATAATTAGCAAACCAATCTCAGGTGACATCAAGTAAACAAGTTATGCATTTAAATAGAAGAAAAGGAAGGGGAAGACATGACTCTAAAAACCAGAATCATCATTATTCAAACAGAGTATTTAGCTATAGAACATCTTTAAACAGGGTCACTTTTTAGAATGATGACTGCTAAACAATCATGTATTAACTCAACTTGTTTATACCACATTAATTCAAGCTTTAAGCTCACATAGTAGCAAATAACTGGGATACACATCATTGCAGTCAGAACACTAACATGAAAAGAATAACCATTCATCATAGGTAACTTGCAATTTTTGATCCCCATACCATTTTAACAAAAGCTCATTACATGAAGAAAAGTTGAGTTCAAATACCTTGAACAAACAGCAATAAGAACCAGCGAGTGCTAAAACAGGAAAGTACTGGTTGAAAACACTTGATAAGAGCAAGGAGCAACAACAGAAATTAAGCAGCAACAAACAACGCAGCTACAGCAGTCCACAACTGAATCAAATTTTAGACCCAAAAACCAGCAAACTTGAACCCAGAAACCCCAAACAAAACACCTAAGAAGGATACTCCAAACTTCAAACCATTATCCTCTAGCTTGTAAAGAATCAGAAAAGAAGTTTTGAAGTTTTTGTCAAGGTTTTTCTGGAATCTAAACTTTTTCAGAAAAAAGAAAAGGGAGCTTTGGTGCAGTAAAATGATGCTAAAAAGTGCTGATGGTTGCTAAAAATGATTGTCAATGATTGATTGTGAGAGTGAGGGAATATTTTCCTTTTATAGAGTGCACAAACAATGGCATCAAAAGGGAATATTTTGACCTAAATTCCTAAATTTCAGAATAGTACAACATCTTTTGACAGCTGTATGTCCTTTTTTCTCATCCAATATCAGCATTTGCTAAGGACAGGGACAACTGTCCTAATTTCTAGAACTTTCTGATTTTAGCCTCAGTAAAAATTCAATTTTACCCTTTAAGTTACTGGTTATTTCATTTTTGACCTATATTCTGACTTCAATTCAATTCCAGCCATTTTTCTAGGGTATTGCATCTTATTTTCTGAAATTAAACTAAAGTTGAGGTTTCAAATTTGGAGGTTTAAACCTACAAGAAAATTTAGCCAACTAATCCTAACAACTGATAAAATGCAGAATGCTTGATGCAAAGAAAACCTAAATTACCCTAATTATCTTCAATTAAACAGATCAAACAGACTAAAGCTAAGGTTTTCTATGGTTAAACAAGAACAGGTCAAACAAATAGCCGACTAACCTTTGGGAATTTAGTAAACTATTCTAATTGACTTAAAACAAGCAACTAGGTGTAAACTCATGAAAAACAATCCAGGAATATATAGAAAAGAAAAACAAACATGCAACTTTCTAAATTTAGACCCTAATTAATCTAAGTCTGATGCAATTAAAACTGGGCTTCTAACAGATTTAACATGCTTATGCAAAGAGAACAAGAAATCAAAACTAACTTATTTTAAACAAACGAGATGGAATCTAAAGCTAAAACAATCAGGATTTAACTAAAGTAGGCAATCAATTAAACCTTAACCCTATCTTAATTACCCTAATTAACACTGAAAACAAACTGGCAAGAGGAACAAACATGAAGAAACAAAACAAACGGATTTTCAGGAACTTAAAACGCTAAACCTAGGCAAATGAAAATCTAAGAAATGCAGTTAATGAAAATAATAGTAGAAGAAAAGAAAAAATAAAACCTAAATCAAGTGGCTAAATCAGGTGCAATTAACATAAAGGGTATTTCAACAAAAGACAAAGAAAAAATAAAGAAAAGATAGAAGAGGTTACCTATTGCTCTTTTTTTCCAAAGATAAAAAAAAGGACCATCCACGAATTCTGACCAAACTAACAATAAGGTAAAGCTGAACTTTGAACTACCATTAATCGACTGTTCTTAACAAGAACAGTCGACTAATGGATGTTTTTGGGTTCACCTGACCAACTTTGACCGGAGAATCAGAAAGATGAGAAAATTAGAGCTCGACGATTTTGAGATTTAAGATTCGAGGAGTGTGGCTGGGATTTTTGGGAAATCAATGGTGAGACAGTGGTGAGGGAAGGTGGAGGACTATGGAGTGTGATTTTGGGTGGATTTGGGTGAGTTAGGGTTTTGGGCATCGATCTTAGATCTAAGATTCGAGCCGTTTGGGAGGGATTCGAAAGTCGTGTGTTGTGGATTCGGAAAGAGGAGGGTGAGGAGGTCATGTGGTGTAAAAATGGTGGTGTTTGGACCACCGGCACCGCCGTGGGCGATATCCGGCGGGTGGTCGACGGCGGAGGCAGCGGAGAGAATTGGGGCGGCTAGGGTTCTTAGAGTTTAGAGAGGGAGACGGTGAAGTGAGGGGGTTTGGACTGGGGGGGGATCAATTTTCGGACATATATGTATTAATTAGGCCCTCAGTTCTGAGTCGTTGGATGGTCAAAATCCAACGGCTGTGATTAGATCGAAATGAAACGGGGTCGTTTGGGCATGGCAAGGGATTGGACCGGGTGTATTTGGTTTTGGGCTTGGGTTGTGGGTTATTTTTGATGGGTTTTGGGTAATTTTTTTTGGGTTTGGACAGATTTGGCCCAATTGCCTAAAATACCATTTCTATTAAACCCGTATTTTCCTTTTCTTTTCTTTTCTTTACTTTTTTTCTAATTAAAAAACCTAAAAAAATCTAAATTATCTAAATTGTAAAATTAAACCATCTATCTAATTATAAAAATTATAAACATCACTTAATTCTAAACTAAAAGAGAAAAATCAATAAATTAAGCATTAAAAGACAAAAGATATAAAAATGAGTTATTTTTTGGGATTTTCAAATTTCTATAAAATAAATAATTACTGATTAATCCAAAAAAATGTGAAAACAAATCCTAAATTAAATGCATGGTATTTTTGATTTTTTTTCATGATTTAAATAAAACTTAAACATGCACAAAATGCAAACAATTAAATAAAATTCTACAAAAATTCCTAAAATGGGAAATAATTAACAGAAAACCCTATTTTCTTGGGATTTTATAGGAGTATTTCGTATAGGGAAAAAGTCACATGCTCACAAGCCCTTTTTTGACTTAGTCTCTACTTGAGAAAGAGGGACTAAGTCTAGGAAAACTAGGCTAACAAGAAAATGGGGTGAACTCAAGAAATTGATATCCCCAATTAAAGGGTTAAACCTAGAGATAGTAATACCCGACTTGAGCTAATATCACTTGTATTGCATGAATACCCATTTGGACTTGAGAAGGCCAAATTGAAAAAAATTACTCACACTACCGAGAGGTATAGAGTGAGTACTCGGGTGTGATAGCTGTATTACGACCCCAATTAATCACATGATTGCCTAGATTCTGCTACCCGTTAGATATCCATCTAGGTAGAAGTCACTACCCTAGTCTCTTTAACCCTTTAAAATCAACAACAAAAATATTATACTTAGTTTTAAATATTAGCTTTAGAAGTAGAATCAAAACAAACATGTGTGGAAGTGTAATTAAGAGCAAAACCCGCATCTAGACTTAGATATAAATATAATTTCAAAAAAATTAACTCCGGATTCGATCCCGACCTAGTTGGGCAAAACTGCATCGACTACCCTCGCTACTCAATAGTAGTGCAGGCTTGGACCCGATCATTGCTCCACTAAATTCTTATCATATAGTGGACGGTGCAACTTATTAAAAGTGTGCTATTTGAGATGCAACCTACAAGGCTCAGGCATTTCTAATTCCTAAGAAGGTTATTCAACTCATAACTAGAGTTTGGAGAATATTTCTATGGACAAGCAGTTATAAGAGCTCAAGGAAAGCTTTGGCTGCATGGGAGACATTATGTAAACCACATTCAACAGATGGTCTGAACTTCATAGAGTTCCATACATGGAATAGAGTAGCTATCAGTAAATTACTATGGACTGTAACAATCAAGAAACATGCACTCTGGATAAAATGGATTCATACCTTCTATATCAAATGGAAAGAAGTGCAGCAACTAAATACTCCTACACAAGCCTGCTGGCTAGTAAGGAAAATATTGGATGCAAAAAAATGGTTCCTGAACATGGACTACAATGTGACATTATAGAGTTGATGTGATAAAGATAAGTTCAGCATTAAAAAAGCTTACTTATTCTTTCTTCCATAGTTTCAGAAAGTTCAATGGAAAGGGCTAGTGTTGGGACCAACTACTATACCAAAACACAAGTTTATCCTTTGGCTGGTACTACTGGGTCGATTAGCCACCGTTGATCGATTGCAGAAATGGGGCATACATGTCCAAATTGATTGTGTCTTATGTACTACTGGAGCTGAGGAAAACCTGCAACATTTGTTCTTCCAATGCCCTTACTCATCCCAAATTTGGAGTGCACTACTCAGGTGGCTAGAGGAGAATAGGAGAATTAGCAACTGGGGGGAGGAGATTGATTGGATAAGCAGAAAAATGAGGAACAACAGTCCACGAGTAGAGATCATGAAGTTCCTATGCGCTGCTACTATTTACCATGTATGGAGTGAAAGAAACGCAAGGAGATTCCGAGCTGAAAAGAAAGAAAGCTAACAGAGACTAAAAGAGATAGCCATACAGTTGCACACAAGAGGGCAACACTTCAGCAAATAGAAGAGAGTCTTAGAGTCCTTGAATAGTTACCATGTGTAGAGGTATTTGAGATACTAGAAAGAGAAACTTACACCTTCACAAATAGGTAGTGAGATTATGGAGGACTAGTTATAGAGTCAAATGTAACTAGTGGATGTATATAATTATATTTGGTTAAAATATAACTTTTATTTTTGATCCAAAAAAAAATAGGTTATACTTCGATAAAATACTTCTAAATCTAATGGAGTCCTCTAGTACGAAATTTTGTTTCCTACTTGGATTATCCTGTTTTGGTGTTTACTTCTTCAAATTTTGATTTTAATTTCTTAAATAATAGAAAAGTAACTTAAGTTACAATTGTCTGCAACATGAAATATATGTTTAAAATATAAAAAATGCGTAATGACCTTAGAGTATGCGTATTGCACGTGTACACTATATTAATGTGTTCAAAATTGTAAAACATCACATATATTATTAAAAAGGTATCATATTTATAAAATAGAAAGTAATAATAAATTTATGTAAGCTTTTAAAAATGATAAATGCCGAATCTCAATAGAGAAAATTTTCTACCCGTATTTTTCCTTATTCTACATATTAATTGTTTACCTTGAAAACGGTAGTTACAATTAAATTTGATTTTGTGGTTCTAAAAATATATGATTTATTTTTATGCTAGTTTTTAAGCGATAGATGCTAAGTGTGAGTTAGAAAAATGAGATAGGAGCTCAAGGACAGTATGTTATGCAAACCGAATGGCCGTGAATCGATGTCTCGAGCTGGCCTAAGCTGGGCCTCGAGGTTGAGCTAATGAACTCGACTGGGGATGAACGATGAAGGACTAATAGTTTCAAGGGCCTCAATGATGGCTCTTTATGATCAATTATGAGTAATAAATGAAGAACAATTAATGAAACACAATAAATGTAAGCAATAAAATCAAAGGAGAGACAATGGAGAATGTTTAAGTTAGAGAGCAGAGAATGTTCAGGCTCTTGTCTTCAATATCATGTGTGCAAGAAATAACAAGGGTCCCCTTTATATAGGAGGGGGAATCCCAACATGGTACATGTGTAATTATTACAAAGAAACATAGCTGGTACAGCTACTTAATAGTCCGGTACAGACTTGTACTATTCTTGTAGGCGTTGTTAGTTTCGACCACGTGCCTAGGGAATTTTCCGATTGTCCATGATAGCCACCGATTTGCACTGCCCCAAGGTCGAACATATGGAACCCTCAGGGTCAAACCTCGAGCTGTTCCTCGAGCCTTCTGGAGATGGGCTATGGAGCGTCATAATGATCATAAAATTGGACTCTCCAATTTTAGCCGTATACAGATAGTCCCCGCGTTTCTTAGAGTGAAAATGATAAGAAACGGTCTTGAATTCTTGCCTCTTCAACACTTCCATCATGATATCAGTCACGCTATGTCAAGCGATTGATGTGACCGAAAAGGGTGTCTAAAGGTCGCGTTCACAAAGTTCTTGAAAAGCCTTTGAATTGATTACAGCGGTTGGCTATCTTTTGGCCTGCTCCAACGCACATGACGGGCCTCTATAAATACTTCTACTTTTACCCCCTTATTTTCCATTGCATCATCAAGCCTTCAAAAGAGTCTTCTTACTTCTCTCTTGTGTTCTTTCTCTGATTGCAATTTCTTCTTTCCTCTGAAATCTTTTAACAAGAATGGCGAAGACTTCCACCTCTGTCCCTTAGGAAGATGTGCCTTCCTCTTCTTCACGCTGAGTTGGTTGTTGCGCTATGCGGGGCCAGGGCTGAAGCCAAGGTGCTCGTATCCTCGTACAAAGAGGATGTTGTTGCTGCAAATGCTCTGGCCAGGAAGGTGTCCGAGGAGGCCGAGCTGCGACTGACTCGAGCCGTGGAGCATGCCCGGTTAGAATCTCGGAGGCAAGATCTGCCCGGAGGCATAGAGGAGATGCAACCGTTGAGGTAGATCATGTACCTATCGGTCGTTGTTCGAACATGGTGCAATAGAAGGGAGCGACAACACATCGATGGCTTGAGCCGAGAGACCTCTCGGGGCAGCTGAGCCTGCAATACCCAAGGTTTCTAGCCTCAAGGGAGTGTCTCCTCTTTTGCCATCGTCTTCTTCCCTGGTCGAAGGTACTTCGAGGGGCAAGGATCTTTCGCAGCTGTCTCCTTCTCCCGTCGAAGGTACTTCGAGGGATACATATTTTCTGCCGCCATCTTCTTTCCTGGTCAAAGGTACTTCGAGGGACAAGGATCTTTCGCCGTTGTCTCCTTCTCCCATCGAAGGTACTTCGAGGGATACAGATTTTCTGATGCCGTCTTCTTTTCCCGTCGAAGGTACTTCAAGGGATGTTCGAGGCCAGGGGCCGCCTAAATTAATCAGGGTCTCGAGCGATCATGTCCCCACCGAGAGCGGTTCGACTGGGGCCGATGAGATCAGGCCAGTAGATGTACGCTCAACCTTCGAGGAGGCTCAGCGGCTCTGTTCTATGGTGAGTTTTGGTTGACTTTGTTGGTTTTATAGTTTTGCATTTTCATTTTCTCAATGTGCTTCTTTTTAATAGGCCTTTGACAAGCTCAAGTCCAAGCTGCTCCACCGTGAAGACCGGTTGCGGAAAGCCTTGGATGGGGAGAAATCCCTCAGGCTTCTTTGTGATAAAAGGGCAAATGAGTTGATATATATTCGGTACGAGACGAGCTGAAGCGTAGACTACGAAGATCGCCTCGAGAGACAGGTAACCTTTGCTTCGAGGGGGTGCACGTTTCTTCTTCCATCCTCAGAGATTAATATTTTGATGCTTCAGTTGCAGAGTAAGGCGAAGGACCTGGAACACCTTTGGGGCGAAGTTGGTTAGGCCAAGTATGAGTGTAATGAGCTAAGGGCTCAGATAGATGCCCAAGTTGCGGCCAAGAAGAATGCTTTGGCCAAGGCCTCTTCCCTCGAGTTGCAACTTCGGAATGCTCGTGAAAAATGCTCGATCCAGACGAGCAGGATTGTAAGGCTCGAGTCTGACCTTTTGAAGATGAAGGCCGAGGTCGTGGACGCCCGGGCTAAAGCTGAAGAGATTCGAGCTAAGGCTGATAGGAAAGTGGTCGTCTATTTAAAAGACGATGCCGACGCTCGAGCTGAGTTGAGAGGGGCTTCCGATCGGGAGAGCAGAACCAATGAATATTCCCGATGCAGATCCCGAAGGGAAACCCTCGAGGAGATCCACGCTAGGGTCTTTGATCTCTCGGAAGAGGTAGAGCAGGCCAAGGCGGATGAATACAACGCCAAGTTCCTTGTATCCGATGTCGAAGATAATGGGGAAGAGGTCGATGGAGCCGTAGTCCCCGAGGGGAAAGTAGACTAGGCTTTTCCTTTCTGATTCTGCGTAGAATGCTCTTAGAGAACATTGTAAATGAGGCCTTGTATTATTTCATATATACATATAAAAAGAAGCCTTTCGGTTTTCCCCTTTCATGAATTTCCCGTTGCTTGTGTATGTCTTTCTTTTGTTTTGAATTTTGATGCTTGTCAATGATTAGACAGATGAATTGGATTTCGAGAAAAAACCCTTAGGTTTGCAAATCGTCCCTAGGGCCTGTTGAGCTGGCCTGTAGGCTCTTACGCATTTGCCCTTAGGCGCTTTTTAGTTAACCATTTCAGGCTCAGTCTTCGAGTCGGGTTTCGACTCGAGCTCATCGACCCTTAATTTTTTGAATTTTAAGCTGGCTCTTAGGCTCTTATGCGTTGGGTCGGTACGACCTCTAATATAGGCTGGCGCTTAGGCTCTTACGCGTTGGTTCGATACGACCTCTAATATAGGCTGGCGCTTAGGCTCTTACGCATTGGGTCGGTATGACCTCTAATATAGGTTGGCGCTTACGCTCTTACGCGTTGGGTTGGTATGACCTCTAATATAGGCTTTATTTTTCCCTCGTTAAAGACCTTTTGAAGTTTTTGTGTTTGTCTGACTCTTCGACGGTTCGATAAGAACCTCGAGTGTGAGCCGTTATGTAACGATAAATGAGCACCTCAGGATGTTTCGCTCGGTGGCTGAATTGTTTCGAAGCCTTTTCATTGTTTGGAGCTGACACGATCGAAGCTCTTTTGCTTGTGCCGAGGGTATCCTGATTAACCGGTTCTTTCGAAGTATTTTCGAAGTTATTGAAGGCCTGTGATTTTATGGAGACGATCGGGCATCCCCGAGTCGCGTTAGTTTGGCCGGAGCCTTGTGACAATAGTCATTGTGTTCGGCCGTAGCCTTTTAGTCCCCGAGTGAGGTAGCCTCAGCGTTTCTATCGAGAGTATGCCTTTTTAGGGGTCTTACAAGTTCGAATATACAGCCTTGACTTTAAGATCGGGATTATGCCTATTGTAAGGTCTTATAAATTTGGACATGCCTTACTTAAGGTCTTACAGATCCTTTGGTTACTTGGCACAAGTATAATTCATGCCTTGCTTGAGGTCTTACATATTTGGTATTGCCTTATGGAGGTCTTATGAGTTTGAGGTTGCCTCATGGAGGTCTTACATTTTCTAGCGTTGCCACATGAAGGGCTTTCGAGCTCGAGGTTGCCCGCTTGGGGTCTTATGGCCTTGAGTTTTTGATAGCTCGATGGGGTGACAGTCGGCGACAGTCCTCGAGACATCGAAAGTTTTTGGCTGTGGAGTCGTTCTTTGTGAACTATATGTTGCCTCATTGAGGGCTTATGAGCTCGAAGTTTCCGGCCCGGAGGTCTTACGGCTTCGAGTTTTTGATGTCAGTTTGATGGGGTGACAGTCGGCGATAGTCCCCAAGACATTGAAAGGTTTTGGCTCTGGAGTCATTCTTTGTAAACTTGATGTTGCCTCATTGAGGGCTTATGAGCTCAAAGTTTCCGGCTCGGAGGTCTTACGGCTTCGAGTTTTTGATGTCAGTTCCCGAGTGTTTGGGAAATTTCTGGCCCTGGGGCCGTTTCTTGTAAAAATAGCAAACTTCTTTGAAGCGCGAAGCGTTTTGATGGTAAAAGATACTCCTTGATTACTTGGTACAAGAATACATAACGCGAAGCGTTTTGATGGTAAAAGATACTCCTTTGATTACTTGGTACAAGTATACATGTCGAACTCGTCGAAGGTTAAACTATTCTACGCGGACACGGTTCATTTGACCGTTTGGCCCAATACATCATTTTCCTATCGAGGCCCTCTTTGGCTTATTTTGATCTCTCCGATGAGGTGACCTCCCAAGGGATTTCTAGCGTTGCCACATGGAGGGCTTTCGGTCTCGAGGTTGCCCGTTTGGGGTCTTATGGCCTCGAGTTTTTGATAGCTCGATAGGGTGACAGTCGGCGACAGTCCTCGAGACATCAAAAGTTTTTATCTCTAGAGACGTTCTTTGTAAACTTAATGTTGCCTCATTGAGGGTGTATGAGCTTGAAGTTTCCAGCCCGGAGGTCTTAGGGCTTCGAGTTTTTTATGTCAGTTCGATGGGTTGACAGTCGGCGATAGTCCCCGAGACGTCGAAAGTTTTTGGCTCTGGAGCCATTCTTTGTAAACTTGATGTTGCCTCATTGAGGGCTTATGAGCTCAAAGTTATTGGCCCGGAGGTCTTACGGCTTCGAGTTTTTGATGTCAGTTCCCGAGTGTTTGGGAAATTTCTGGCCTTGGGGCCGTTTCTTGTAAAAATAGCAAACTTCTTTGAAGCGCGAAGCGTTTTGATGGTAAAACATACTCCTTGATTACTTGGTACAAGTATACATAACGCGAAGCGTTTTGATGGTAAAAGATACTCCTTTTATTACTTGGTACAAGTATACATGTCGAACTCGTCGAAGGTTCGACTATTCTACGCGGACACAGTTCATTTGACCGTTTGGCCCGATACATCATTTTCCTATCGAGACCCTCTTTGGCTTATTTTGATCTCTCCGATGAGGCGATATCCCAGGGGATGCCCCCTAGTATTCGAGGGTAATTGGAGAGAAGCCTTGAATACTTGTTGAGTCCTCCTTAGGTAGCATATAGATGTAGCCTCGTTAAAAACCTTGCCAGTAAAACCCTTTTGGGATAAAATCCGATCGAGGAAAAAGAGTGCAATGCATGCTTTAAAACCCAAGGTCTTTGAGTCGGAGGATGTTTCAGTGTGTTCCATCGGACACCTTAGCAGTAATAGTGTTTGAGCATTTATATGTTCCAATTGTTTGGAAGTTGTTCGCCTTCCATGGTACCGAGCTTGTAAGACCTTTGCCGATCACTCCAAGGATGCGGTACGATCCTTCCCAGCTTGGGCCTAGCTTCCCTTCACTAGGGTTTCGAGTGTTTAGGGTGACTTTCCTTAGGACCAAGTCCCCGACTCCAAAATGTCGGAGGTTTGTTCTTCTGTTACAGTACCTTTCGATTCTTTGTTTTTAGGCGGCCATTCGGACCAGTGAAGCTTCTCGCTTTTCATCTAATAGTTCGAGGGCTGCAGTCATGCCCTTGTTGTTTGAGCTCTCGGTGGCATGTCGAAATCTGGCACCTGGTTCCCCGACCTCGACAGGTATCAAAGCCTCGGTGACATACACCAGAGAGAAAGGCATCTCTCCCGTGCTCGATTTACGAGTTGTTCGATATGCCCATAGCACTTCAGGTAACATTTCTCTCCATTTTCCTTCCGCATTTTCTAACTTATTTTTCAAGTTTTGGATGATGGTCTTGTTTTTGGACTCGGCCTGACCGTTTTCACATGGGTAGTAGGGTGTCGATAGGATCCTTTTGATTTTATGGTCCTCGAGGAACTTTGTTACTTTGCTTCCGATGAACTGTTTCCCGTCATCACAAGTTATCTCGGAGGGAATCCCAAATAGGCACATGATATGGTCCCAGATGAAGTTAATTACTTCTTTTTCTCTTATCTTCTCGAAGGCCTGCGCTTCCACCCATTTTGAGAAGTAGTCAGTCATAAATAAAATAAATCTAGCTTTACCTGGTGCCGTTGGTAGGGGTCCGACGATGTCCATCCCCCACTTCATGAACGGCCATGGTGACAAGACTGAATGTAGCTGTTCACTGGGTTGGTGAATCATTGGTGCAAATCTCTGGCATTTGTCGCATTTTTGGACGAATTCTTTGGTGTCTTTCTCCATGTTGTCCCAATACTAGCCTGCTCTGATCACCTTTCGGACTAAGGAATCGGCACCGGAGTGATTTCCACAGGTGCCCTCGTGGATTTCCCAGAGTACGTAATCTGTGTCCCCTGGTCCCAAGCATACAGCTCGGGGCCCATCAAAGGTTCTTCTGTTTAGAGTTCTATTTTCGTCGAGTGAGAATCGGGCTGCTTTGGTTCGCAGGTCCCTCGACTCTTTTGGGTCTGTGGGTAGCTTCCCATTTTTCAAATAATCGATATATTTATTTCTCCAATCCCATGTCAGGCTAGTGGAGTTGATCTCGGCATGTCCTTCCTCGATCATTGATTTGGATAGCGGAACAATAGCCCCGGGAAGTATGTCATCTTCCTTGACAGATGATCCCAGGTTTGCGAGGGCATCAGCCTCGCTATTCTGCTCTCGAGGTATGTGGACCAGAGTCCATTCTTTGAAGCGGTGCAATGTGACTTGAATTTTGTCTAAGTATCTTTGAATCCTGTCTTCTCAAACATCGAAGTTCCTATTTACCTGATTTACCACCAGAATGGAATCACATTTTGCTTCGATGACTTCCGCTCCTAGGCCTTTGGCTAGTTCCAGACCTACAATCATAGCCTCATACTCGACTTCGTTGTTAGCCAACTTTGCAGTTTTTATAGATTGCCTAATCATGCTGCTCGTAGGTGGCTTCAGAACTATGCCGAGCCCGGACCCTTTCACGTTCGAGGCGCCATCAGTGAACAAGATCCATACCCCCGAAGATGTGCCCATTTTTAGTAGAAGTTCTTTCTCTACCTCGGGCACGAGGGCAGGCGTAAAGTCGGCCATAAAATCTGCCAGAATTTGGGACTTGATAGCCGTTCGGGGTTGATACTCGATATCGTACCCGCCGAGTTCGATGGCCCATTTGGCCAGTCGGCCCGATAATTTGGGCTTATGCAATATGCTTCGAAGAGGATATGTAGTTAAAACACAAATACGATGGCATTGAAAATAAGGCTTTAATTTTCGAAATGCGCTTATCAATGCAAGAGTTAGTTTTTCTAGGTACGGATACCTGGTTTCGGCATCTCCCAGGGTCTGACTTACATAATAGACAGGGAATTGCATACCTTGTTCTTCTCGAACCAGCATACCACTTACCGGTACCTCGGATACAGCCAGGTACAAATACAGCGTTTCATCCTCCTTTGGGGTGTGGAGTAAAGGTGGGCTTGTCAGATATTGCTTCAACTCCTCTAAGGCACGTTGGCATTCTGGAGTCCATTCGAAGCTGTTTTTCTTTTTGAGTTAGGAGAAGAAATGATGACTCCTGTCTGATGACCTCGATATGAATCGCCCAAGGCTGTTATTCGCCGGGTCAGCTGTTGCACGGCCTTCACATTGTTTACCACCGTGATTTCTTCGATGGCTTTGATTTTGTCGGGGTTGATCTCAATCCCCGTGTTTGACACCATGAAGCCTAAGAATTTGCCCGAACTCACTCCGAAGGCACATTTCTTGGGATTGAGTTTCATGTTGTAGATTCTGAGGATGTCGAATGTCTCCTGCAAATGAGTCAAATGGTCCTCTGCGCACAGGGGCTTAACTAGAATATCATCAATGTAAACTTCCATGGATTTGCCTATTTGATGTTCGAACATCTTATTAACTAGGCGTTGGTACGTGGCTCCTGCGTTTTTTAGCCCGAAGGGCATCACATTGTAGTAGTACGTACCGTACTTCGTGATGAACTAAGTTTTTCCCCTATCCTCGGGGTTCATCTGAATTTGATTATACCCCGAGTAGGCGTCGAGAAAGGTGAGGATCTCGTGGCCGGCCGTGGCATCAATCAAGCGATCGATGTTGGGCAACGAGAATGAATATTTGGGGCACGCTCTATTTAAGTCTTTATAATCTACGCACATTCTTAACTTATTCCCCTTTTCGGGAACTACCACCACATTGGCCAACCATTCGGGGTATTTTACCTCCCTAATAGACCCTATTTTGAGGAGTTTTGTTACCTCATCCTTGATAAATGCGTGTTTTACCTCGGACTGAGGTCTCCTTTTTTGCTTCACCGGTTTGAAACTGGGGTCGACACTTAGTCGATGGGTGGTTATTTTCGGCAGGATCCCTATCATATCTAAATGGGACCAAGCAAAGCAATCAATGTTATTAATAAAAAATTGAATGAGTTTTTTCCTGAGTTCGGGGGTTAATCTCGTTCCCAGGTATACCTTCCGATCTGGGAGGTGCTTGATCAAAATAGCTTGCTCCAATTCTTCAATTGTTGACTTCGTTGCATCCGATTCTTCAGGGGCAACGAAGGTTCGGGGAGCGAGGAAGCTTTCTTCTTTGTTCTCGGGGGTCTGTTTGCCCTCCGGCTCCTCCGAGGTGGAGGGTATGGAAGTTGGTGCTTCCCCGTGAACCACGAACATCTCCTTCGCCACATGATGTTCTCCATATACCGTTTTTTACCGTCTTTTGCTGGAAACTTCATCATCTGATGAAGAGTTGACGGTACTGCCCTTATGTTGTGTATCCATGGCCTTCCAAGCAATGCATTATACCTTATGTCACCTTCGATGACATGAAATTTGGTATTTCGAACTGTACCAGACATGTCGACCGGGAGGGTGATCTCCCCCTTCGTTGCTTCGCTGGCCATGTTGAAGCCGTTGAGGACTCGGGAGGTGGGTATGATTTGATCGAGCAGCCCGAGCTATTCTACCACCTTTGACCTGATTACGTTGGCCGAGCTACCTAGATCCGTGAGTATACGTTTAATTTGAATGCTATTCAAGAAGAACGAAATTACCAGCGCACCGCATGTGGTTGAAACAAGGTCTCGAAATCCTCTTCACTGAACGCAAGGATGTCCTCGGGCATGCGGCCCCGAATTTGCCCTTCTATTGCAACGGAAAATTTTGTCCGCTTGATCACGGGTCCTTGAGGAACGTCGGTCCCCCCAATGATCATATGAAAGATGTGCTGAGGGTTTCCCGTTCCGTTCCTCCTCTCTACCTCTCTTTCCTCCCGGTCTGGAGTTTTCCGGGCTTCCTGTTGGTTTTCTTGGCGTATACTCCTGTTAGTGTGGGAGCTTATATCGATGTGTTGGTGTTGCGTGAGCCCACATCCATGGAGATTGGTTCTGGTGCATCCTCAGAGTTTCGTAGTGGTACACCGGCACCTGGAACAGCTACACCATTCTCTCCATGGTCCTCAGGATCGTAGTTTTCATGTGCATTCACTAAGTTAGACATTTTGACCTGAAAAAGATTCTTGGACAAGAAAAAGTATGAAAAACAACTTGCGTTTTTCAGTAAACCAGCACGAAAACAATCACTATTATTTTTAGCCCCACGGTGGGCGCCAAACTGTTTGCCTTGAAAATGGTAGTTACAATTAAATTTGATTTTGTGGTTCTAAAAATACGTGATTTATTTTTATGCTAGTTGTTAAGATATAGATCCTAAATGTGAGTTAGAAAAATGATATAGGAGCTCAAGGACATTATGTTATGCAAACCGAATGGCCGTGAATCGAGGTCTCGAGCTGGCCTAAGCTGGGCCTCGAGGTTGAGCTAATGAACTCGACTGGGTATGATCGATGAACGACTAACAGTTCCAAGGGCCTCAATGATGGCTCTTTATGATCAATGATGAGTAATAAATAAAGAACAATTAGTGAAACACAATAAATGTAAGCAATAAAATCAAAGGAGAAACAATGGAGAATGTTTAAGTTAGAGAGCAGAGAATGTTCTCGTTCTTGTCTTCAATATCATGTGTGCAAGAAATAACAAGGATCCCCTTTATATAGGAGGGGGAATCCCAACATGGTACATGTGTAATTATTACAAAGAAACATAGCTGGTACAGCTACTTAATAGTCTGGTACAGGCTTGTACTATTCTTGCAGGCGTTGTCAGTTTCGACCACGTGCCTAGGGAATTTCCCGCTTGTCCATGATAGCCACCGATTTGCACTGCCCCGAGGTTAGGGAACCCTCGGGGTCGAACCTCGAGCTGTTTCTGGAGTCTTCTGGAGATGGGCTATGGAGCGTCATAATGACCATAAAATTGGACTCTCCTATTTTAGCCGTATACATTAATATTATTGTATTTATTTTCTTCTTTTCTTAAAAATTAAGAAAAAAGAACTTTAAGAATACCTAATCCACGTGTTTATATGATTGTGTCATAATCTATTTATCTTTTAATCTTGTTCCATGAAAACAAAATTCAATTAAATTGAATGTTGCTATAATTAATTTTTATAAGTAAAATTTTGAGAATCTAGATCTATTTGAAAGAAAAAAGTAGCATCTAACATCTCTTTTTTTGGTCACTGCTTCGTTTGGGTTTTACAAAAATTTATTATAAAGAAAATGGTTGATTGTTGTAAACCAAAAAAGATAGTTATTTGTAATATATTATAAACCATTGATTAATAAATAGCCCGTTTGGACATAAGAATTTTTTTACTTTTTTTCGAAATTAGTGTTTGGCCATAAATTTTCAATTTTCTCTTGAAGATAAATTTTTGAATTTTTCGAAAATTTGAAAACTCCAAAAAACTGTTTTTCAAAATTTTCACTCAGATCACTCACAAAAATTCAAAAACAACCAAAAATTATATTCATGTCCAAACACAAATCTAGTTTTCAAATACCATTTTCACTTTTTTTTTTTTTTTTGAAATTTTACAATTCTTATGTCAAAAACGCCCACTAAGTTTTCAAAAAGGATTCAAACTTTAGAAAATACTTTAATCTCACTGTAGTGATGCTTGAAAGACTTCTTCGTTTATCAAATCTAACAGATTCGTCCTTATATAATCAAAAGTATTGAATTTAATTCCTTTATCAAAGGTATGAAATTATCTTTCAATACTATATTATTTTGCGCGAAATCAATTTTAATTGGCTTCAATAGAAATATCAGACATCAAGTAGAAAACCGTAAAAAAAATGAGTAGCATACTTATACTATTAGATTTATAATTTTTGGGAAAACTACCTTGAGTTACAAACATAAAGAATTTTGTTATGTTGATTGTGCAAAATATTTTATAAGATTTATAAATTCTTGAGAAAGTTAACTTTACTGACAAAGAATGTTGTTGTGTAGAATTTTTTTATTAGATTTATAAATCATTATGGAAGTTAATGTATTTTCTAAACCTAGAAGGAGTTAAAAACGCTCGAAAATTTGACCTAAAATACTTAAGCCTTGTGTTCTATAGATAAATAAATATATACCAATAATAGAATACTGATGTGTATTAAATTGAAATAGTGTTCTACCTATTGAAATTCCAAAGCGATGCAATAATTACTTATAGAAAAGACCACCTTGAAGAATCTTCTTTCTACTTTGACGATTCTTCTAAATTCACACAAACCCAAAAAAACTAATGTGTTGCTGTAGACATATAAAATTTATTGGGTTTAATCCATACAAAATTTGGATTAAATTCAATTGGGTTAAATAATTAATTTGGGCTTACAAGTTAAATTAGTCCATTTTATTATTTTCAAGCCCAAGGTCCATTTCATCTTAAGGTCCAGACTCATGCCATGTGTCAAGTGACAGGGCATATCTAGTCAAACTGCAAGCCAAAAAGATGACGCCACATGTTAAATGATGTGGCGATCCAAGTCAAAAAGCAAGAACCACCACAAGTCGCCAAGTGGCTAAAATGACACGGGCCAATCAAAATCAAGCAAGAGAGTTCTTATGTAGCTTGACTGTCCATCCTCTACAACTATAAATAGAGGGGTTACATAACTCTCAAAGGACATTCAGAGTTGGAGAAAACACTCCGCAATTGGTGAAGACATCCACAAACAGAGAGATCAATCATCAAGTGCTTAGTTCTTCAACAAAGGAGTGATCAACGGAGTTCTTCCCGAAGATCAACCCGTAACAACAAAGTGTTGCTCGATGTTCTTGGCGATTAAATACATCACAAGGAGGTCTGCATCATCCTACATTCGAGAAAGACGCTTCTCAAGCCCTCGAATCACGGAGAATTTTAGAGAGGAGAATCAAGGGATACATAGAATTGTACTCACAAATATTTATCAATAAAATCTCTTTTTCTTTATATTATTTTTGTTGCAGTTTATTTTTCGTCATACGAAAATTTGTTGCGAACAAATTTTGGCACGCCCAGTGGGACCAATTCTGCCCTTCATCTCTCCTTCATTGCAAGTTGAAAACTACAAACTTCAGATCACTGCTACAATGGCCTTCTACAAATGTGATATTTCATGCAAAGATGCTACTGTTGCCGCATCCGCTCAGCTCAGTCATGTTGGCCCAATCACTCGAAGCAAGTTCAAGGCTAGTGGCTTGGATGGGTCCGAATACTTCGCCTCCTTGAAGATGGCAAAGAAAAGCAGATCTCATATGACGTTCGCAACCGCAATCTCTGGGGGCAACACCCCATTCTCGATGTTTGACGAACTTTCTCCAACAGCCTCAAACCTTGGCGGATTTGAGGATTTGGTGGATTCTTCAGTTTTAACGAAAGTCAATGCCTTGATGACTGATGCAACTAACGTGGACGAAAAGTTTGCCATGATGGAACAGACTATAGAGGTCTTGAAGAAATCTGTTGAAGACAAAGACCTTCAAATCGCTCAACTCATGAACAAATTGGAGGCCTATGCACCTGGAGAGTCGAGCCATGTCCCTCCTCGTTCACCTGTCTTCACCTCCCAGAAAACAGTTGTTGAGGAATCATTTTCAAAGTTAAACATCCAAAAGGAAAAGCAATCTACTTCAGTTGCGGCGTTATCTGACCAACAATTGCAAGACATGATAACAAACACCATCAGAGCTCAATATGGCGGACCATCGCAAAGTTCGTTGTACTACTCTAAGCCTTATACTAAGAGGATTTATTTTTTAACCATGCCAACCAATTATCAACCACCAAAGCTGCATCAATTTGATGGCAAAGGGAACCCAAGGCAACATATTGCCCACTTTGTCGAGACTTGTAGCAATGCTGGAACACATGGTGACCTTTTGGTAAAACAATTTGTTCGTTCTCTAAAAGGGAACACATTTGACTGGTATATTGACTTGGAGCCCGAGTCCATTGATAGCTGGGAGCAACTTGAGAAGGAATTCCTCAATCGTTTTTACAGTACCCGAAGAACTGTAAGCATGATAGAGTTGACAGGCACCAAGCAAAGGAAGGACGAGCCCGTGGTGGATTACATTAATCGTTGGAGGGCGTTAAGTTTGGACTGCAAAGATCGCCTTTCAGAAATATCTGCTGTGGAAATGTGCATTCGAGGAATGCACTGGGGCCTTTTGTACATCCTACAAGGGATCAAACCGCGAACTTTTGAAGAACTTGCAACACGAGCGCACGACATAGAGTTAAGCATCGCAAGTCATGGAAAGGCATATCCATTTGCTGATCAAAAGGAGTTCAAGAAAAATGTTGCATCAAAAAACCAAACCAAAGAATCAATGGCGGTGAAAGCAACTTCTGTGAAGGTCACTACTAAGCAAAAAGTGAAGGAGGATAAGACCCTGAGTCAATATCCCAAAGAGGAGAAGCGTCGTCCCACCTTGAAGGAATTAGAGGCGAAGGTTTATCCATTTCCAGATTCAGACGTACCCACC
>NC_031999.1:15310792-15313453 GCF_001879085.1 Nicotiana attenuata
ATATATCATTGTTGCGGCGTGCAACCCGATCCACATATACAATCAACAACAACCATAACAAGAGTCCCGACAAGGGATCAATAAGGAACTACACTATCCTGGCAAGGGAATCAACAGTATAAGTAAGTACCTCCCGGCAAGGGAAACCCAGCTATTACCAAACTTGTTCCAACATCTACTACCTCAACTAACAACAATGTTCAACCATAAGTAATCTCTACGAGAATAATTATAAACCTTGCTCATCACATAGAGTCAACAACTTGGGCATTCGTAGTATTTCTCAATAACACAATGATTTCAATTTAAGACTCAGGGTCATGCTCGACACCGAGGTATAGATACTCTTCACCATGCCTATATGTCGTACTCAACAAGAAACAAGTAGCAAATAGGACACAACTCCTAATCCCTCAAGCTAAGGTTAGACCAAACACTTACCTCGATGCCACGAGCATAGTTCAAGCCTCAACTATAGCTTTACCTCGTGATTTCACCACCAATTCGCTCGTATCTAGTCACAAGTTACTTAATTACATCAATGAATGCTAAAAAAACAATTTCTAATCCATGGAAATAAGTTTTCTAAAGCTTTTCCCAAAAAGTCAAAAATTAGCCCCGGGCCCACATGGTCAAAACCCGAGGTTCGAACCAAAACCCGACTACCCGTTCATCAGTGAACTCAAATATATAATTTGTTTTGAAATCGGATCTCAAATCAAGGTCCAAATCCCCATTTTTGAAAAACCTAGGTTCTACCCAAAACACCCAATTTCCCCCATGAAAATCATTGATTTTGAGTTGAAATCATGTTAAAAGATGTTAATGATTGAAGGAAACTAGTAAAAATTGACTTACAATCGATTTGGAAGAAGAGTTGTTCTTGGAAAATCGCCCTAGGGAGCTTTTGTTTTGAAAAGATGTGAAAAAGGGTTGTTTTTCGGCTAAGTATAAAAAGTTGTAGGCTGCAGTTTTGGGACAAAGGAAATGCCCAGGCAGAAAGATGTCGCAATCGCGAACCCTTCAGAAATTGGGGACTTTCGCATTTGCGAGAAAGATGTCGCATTTGCGACTGGGTTCTCGTATTTGCGACAAAGGAAATGCCCAGGCAGGTGTCGCATTTGCGACAAGTACTTCGCTTTTGCGAAGAGAGCTTCCCAGGCCTCCTCTCGCATTTGCGATACATGGCTCGCATTTGCGAGACAATGCGAAGCCTGCAGGTCTGAAACATACCAGCATTTCCTAAGTTGAAATTTTCACTCTGTGGCCTATCCAAAACTCACCCGAGCCCTCGGGGCTCCAAACCAAATATACACACAACCTCAAAAATATCCTACGGACTTATTCGTGTAATCAAATCACCAAAATAACGTCATGAACATCGAATTAAACCTCAAGATCAATGAAATTTCTCAAAACTTCTTAAACATCAAATTTTGTATTTAAGGTCCGAATCACGTCAAATGGATTCCATTTCTTACCAAACTTTACCGACAACACATATAAATCATATTGAACCTATACCGAGCTCCGAAACCATAATACCGGCCCGATACCATAGGCTTCACATAACATTTCACTTTCAAAAACCCTTTATATTTTTCAGAAAACAATTTCTTTCAAAAATTCATTTCTCGGGCTTGGGACCTCGGAATTCGATTTTGGGCATACGCCCAAGTCCCATATTTTCCTACGGACCCTCCGGGACCGTCAAATCACGGGACCGGGTCCGCTTACTGTTGCTCCAAAACGCACACGCAAGTATACGTGGTCGACAAGTAATATAGGATTATAAGTCCAGATATCGTACCCACAGGGACTTGTGATTAACTATCAACTAAATTAAACCAAACAACTAATCTATTCAAGCGATTCCTAAAGTGTGAATATTTAACTAAAATTAAACTAGAGTAACAAATTAAGAGATCAAAGAAAATAAATTGGCGATTATAGAGACGAATTCAATATGAGTGAATATTCTAGATCTATGGGTTAGCTAACAATCCCGTTGAGATTTCCACCTAAATCGTCTAATTAATTTATCTGGTTTATTGATTGACAGGGTTAGTATTGCTCGTAGCCTTCTCCCGAAGTACAACTCGCCTATTCAAGCTAACCTAACGCCTATATTCCTATGGAATTAGGATTAACAAGAACGCATTTATAATTCCCGTATAATAACCAAGCAAGGCGATTAGGTATATTCCTATCCTAACCGCAAATCCGCTCCCCCTAAGAGTTAAGATCTTGCTCTACTCAATCTTATATGCAATCTAGAATTCCCTCTCCCGAGTTCAATCCTAGATTCGTAGATAGTATTCAATTGGTGATCAAGCAATCAAATAATTAAGCGCAAGATTGAATAAATAAACCAATATGATAAAATAATAAGAACAATTCAAGCTTCAAACTACAACGTTCATGTAGCACCCAAAACTCTAGAACTAATAAACTATGAAATTAAAGGAAGAGAAGAGAAGAAAAACTAGTTGAAAGCCTCCTCCAAGCGTGGTGTGTGTTCCCCCACGTGAATTCTCCTCCAAAGTATGTTAGATATCACCAAAGTGGCGTCCTCCTCCTCAAAATACCGTTTTTCCATGTATATATACCAAGTAGGGTTGGGCCCAAACAATTATACCTTCTCCAATGTGAAAAAGGACA
>NC_031999.1:15314367-15325026 GCF_001879085.1 Nicotiana attenuata
GTTGCTCGTCCTCGAGCAATGGGACTATCTAATAAACCCCCCAACTACGTACAAGTATCAATTATAGAGGAGTACTTTATCTTTTACCCACACACTATACCCTAGACTATGATCAATACCGGCACACAAGCATGAACACACAAAAATTCACATTATTCCCGTCTAAGCATGCCCAAGTATAATATTTCACTTCAATCAATTCCAACAACCTATTTGTCACCACCCAACCTCAAAAGCCGACTTGTAACCACTGAGCATCCTTAATTCATGCACTTACCTAACAAGAAAGTTTACAACATTACCAATCATTCATGAGATCATGTGCCCCTCACCAACAAACAAAAGAGTGACTATTTATAGTCCATACATTCAAATATACTTTTGAATATAGATTAAGAACATCGCACAATTGAACCAAATTCACTCACTCTCACAAAGAGTTCATATGCATCCCGTGGTCGTACCATAAGCTTACCCGTAGTGTATATCTCTACTAATTTAAGCTAGCCAAATCTAGGATCAATTAGGACTTTTAAGGTTGTAATGTAGGCTAAGGGACGGGTAGGATATATTTTGGAATAATGGCTAACCCTCCTAAGCACTTTAATACACTACATTTACAATTCAAGCTCATATTCTTCTCAACCGATTCACTCTCCACATCCAACATATCCCTCTTTTCAGTTACGCACTTCTCTATTTTTCACTAGCACAAATCAATACGAATTGGAGGTGTTTTATGTTTCTACATACTTTCACTATCCTTTTTTTTCTTTAAATTTTTCTTTCTCTTTTTTTTTCTTTTTCACACACTCCATACAATAAGGTTCATCGGCTAGTGACCTTTAATTTCAACTTTAGTGCACCAACGGGCCCTTCCATGGTTCCACTCGAAAGCTACTCCCCAATCTCTAACCTTACTTCTTTTAGCGACTAAGTGCCTTAGGAGGTACAGGTTCAATCAATATAAAATTAAGAATAAAATAGGGGTATGGCTTGTAACGTGGGTGCCAAAAGAAAGCACTATAGGCTCAAAGGGGCTAGCAACGGAAAATTTTATTTTTATGTGACAAACACATCCATGATCAAGCAAGAAAATGCCTACGTCATCTCCTAGATTAGCACACTTACAATTTCGCTTTAATTAACACAGGAGGCAAGTTCTAGACTACACAGGATAGCATAGAAAATCACAATCCCTCACACACACGTTGCACATGACTCAATCAAGACGGTTCTATTCAACTCTCAAGTCAAGTAAGCACACATAATTAAGAAATTTAAGCAATATTGCACTATGTGGCATACAAGTCAAACAACTGAGAAAAGGCGTCACAAAATAGGTTATTTACTTTACTTAGGCTTCACAATTCAAACCAAATACACGGGAAAACAGAATGTATGTCATAGCCTAATGTGCCAGCATCAACCATGTCAATGAGTATCTCGGAGCGACTCAGTTTCTTCCTAAACTACTCCTAAAAAAAAATATAAAGTACCCGGTTCGAGCTACACCCTTGGAAAAGAACCGGCGCCCAAAGAAAAACCAAGGGATACTACTTAACTATCCTAAAAAAAAAAAAAATTCTTTTTGGTATTTTTAATTGGACTTTTATCCCTCAAGAAAATTGTCCAAAAGATCCATCGTCGGGAAAAGTCCGAACTTTTTCTAATTTTTTTTTTTGTTTTTAACAAAAACTACTACACTAAGAACGAGTACTACAACTAAGCTAAGATAGCACAGAAAATCACCCAGACAATCTCCTCACCCCATATTTAAAATTCTGCAATGTCCTCAATGCCCACTAAAAATAATAAGAGGGTAAAAGAGACTCCCTGGTAGGCCAAAGGCCGAAGAATTAGCAGATCACGGGATACTCAGACTTCTCCCACGTATGATCCCTTGTGCGGGTACCTCACACAAAGTTTCAACCACCTGCTCGCTTTTACACATGCCTATTAGCTTTGATTCCATGCTCGTACTCCTACAAAATACAAAAATAATACTACAAAAAAAAAATATTAACACAATAAAATAAAATAAAAGAAAAGAAAAAAATTTGGGTTGCCTCCCAACAAGCGCCTTATTTAACGTCGCGGCACGACGCTATCACTTTCACAACTTTTCCTTCCACTTTGAAGATATGAATTGCGCCCCCAATGTTGCATCAATTTTTGTGTCACGTTCTTGAGGCGGTGGTGTGAAAATAAAGAAACCAAGTAAATAATATCGCATCTTGCACTTCTTGGCTTTTAAGTGCGGGATGTCGTTTTGTCTCCTTGGCATCGCGAATTTCAGAATATAAACACTTTGTTCCTCATCCATTGACTCCTCCATATGCTCGACTGGATCAATTCCCATATCACCAACTAAACACAACGTTGAAAAATGTTTAGAATGAGGTCCAATACGCTCCAACTCCAAAGTTACATTATTTTTGACATCCTCAATTTCGCACTCTTCAACCTCGGCAACATCAACAAAAGCATGGTCTATTGATTGGTATTCTCGTTTTAGCTCCTCAATTTGACCTAGAAGATCTTTTTTAGGTTCACACAACTCATCACTAAATTGTTGGGCGTTACACACATCAACTTTTGCACTCAATTGAGCCTCTAAGTCGTGAATAGAACTTCCAAATTGATCGATCTCTTGTCCCAGTTCAGCTCTTCCTTCTATAAATTGTTGCATCTCATTCATAATTTTCTCACGGAAACCTCCATATTCCTCTAATAATTTCCCGTGCATATCAAGAATGCGAACATCGTGTTCTACATCATCCAATTCGTTACTCCTGTCAAACTCACAAGAATTATTAGAATCAACATAAGAAGGGATTGAAGTAGGATAACAACACTTAGGACAATTATTCCAATTTCCATCACAAATCGTACATGATGGAGATGGTGCACATAACTCGGTATTTGGAATATTTTTACAATATTGCCACAAGTGGGGTCCTTTACAATATGGACAAGGATCACAAAAACAAGAATACTTACTATCCCACCACTTTTCGTTCAAAGATGCCATGTAAAAAAAATAAAAATATAATACTAACTACACTAGACTAAAATTAAAAATATTTCGAAAACTTAAATAGATAATAGTAAAAATCTAATCTAGTAAAATAGTTAATTTCTAAGTTCCCCGGCAACGGCGCCAAAAACTTGTTGCTCAAAACGCACACGCAAGTATACGTGGTCGACAAGTAATATAGGATTATAAGTCTAGATATCGTACCCACAGGGACTTGTGATTAACTATCAACTAAATTAAACCAAACAATTAATCTATTCAAGTGATTCCTAAAGTATGAATATTTAACTAAAATTAAACTAGAGTAACAAATTAATAGATTAAAGAAAACAAGTTGGCGAATTATAGAGACGAATTCAATATGAGTGAATATTCTAGAGCTATGGGTTGGCTAACAATCCCGTTGAGTTTTCTACCTAAATTGTCTAATTAATTTATCTGGTTTATTGATTGACAGGGTTAATATTGCTCGTAGCCTTCTCCCGAAGTACAACTCGCCTATTCAAGCTAACCTAACGCCTATATTCCTATGTAATTAGGATTAACAAGAACGCATTTATAATTCCCGTATAATAACCAAGCAAGCGATTAGGTATATTCCTATCCTAACCGCAAATCCGCTCCCCCTAAGAGTTAAGATCTTGCTCTACTCAATCTTATATGCAATCTAGAATTCCCTCTCCCGAGTTCAATCCTAGATTCGTAGATAGTATTCAATTGGTGATCAAGCAATCAAATAATTAAGCGCAAGATTGAATAAATAAACCAATATGATAAAATAATAAGAACAATTCAAGCTTCAAACTACAACGTTCATGTGGCACCCAAAACTCTAGAACTAATAAACTATGAAATTAAAGGAAGAGAAGAGAAGAAAAACTAGTTGACAGCCTCCTCCAAGCATGGTGTGTGTTCCCCCACGTGAATTCTCCTCCAAAGTATGTTAGATATCACCAAAGTGGCGTCCTCCTCCTCAAAATACCGTTTTTCCATGTATATATACCAAGTAGGGTTGGGCCCAAACAATTATACCTTCTCCAATGTGAAAAAGGACATTTTACCCGGGTTTGACTAGCGCGGTCGCGCATCTGGGCGCACTAATGGCCGCGCTAGTTGGACAACTTTCTGTCTTGGGCGCGCTAAAACTAGCGCGATCGCGCATCTGGGCGCGCGCTTTTCACCCTGTTCCCTTTGGAATTTGGGAAAACGTAAAACATGAAAGTTGTAGCCCTTTGAGTTAGCATTCCAACCATATATTGTGGAGACCAAATGGAGTTATGAGCAAAAAGTTATATCCATTTTACTAGACATTGCGCAATATGCCTGCTCGATTCTTCGTTCGCTCTAACTAGCATCCGTTGACCCCAAACGCGATCCCGGATCGTATCCTTGGGCTTTTACAAAGACTTCAAAGCTCCAAATCACTTGAATTCATTCCATAACATCTACATAGCTCGGAATCACTCCTACAAGGCATAAAACACACAGTTAGTGCAAAACACTAGCGATTAAAGCGCAAACTCAACCAAAGTGCAGTAAATTTGAGTGTAATAATCGACTAAAATAAGTAATTATAGCCTATCATCACTTACCCAAAATGTTGATCGAAGTCAACTTAATTCATTTTTAAAGCCAAATTTAATTATTTTTTTTACAGATTTTCACATCTAGACTTTTCGGCTACGCGCCCGGGCTGCGCACGCAAATCGAGGTGATGTTGAAAGAGGTTTTTAAGTCCTCGAAACATAGAATTTAATTTAAAAATAAGTGATGACCTTTTGGATCATCACATCCTCCACCTCTAAAACAACCGTTCGTCCTCGAACGGACATAAGAAGGAAGTACCTGAGTTGGGGAAGAGATGGGGATAACGGCTCCGCATATCTGACTCGGACTCCCAGGTCGATGCCTCAGCGGGCTGACCTCTCCACTAAACATGAACAGAAGGAAAACTCTTTGATCTCAACTGGCGAACCTGTCGGTCTAGAATAGCTACCGGCTCCTCCTCATAGGACAAGTCCTTGTCCAACTGGACAATGCTGAAATTTAACACGTGGGATGGATCACCGTGATACTTCCGAAGCATGGACACGTGAAACACTGGATGCACGGCTGATAAGCTCGGCGGCAATGCAAGTCTATAAGCCACCTCTCCCACTCGATCAAGAATCTCAAACAGGCCAATGAACCTAGGGCTAAGCTTGCCCTTCTTCCCGAATCTCATCACGCCCTTCATAGGCGACACTCGAACCAATACCCGCTCGCCGACCATGAAAGCCAAATCTCTAACCTTGCGGTCGGCATAACTCTTTTGCCTGGACTGAGCTGTACGAAGCCTGTCCTGAATGATCCTGACCTTGTCCAAGGCATCTTGTACTAGATCTGTACCCAACAACGGAGCCTCTCCCGGCTCAAATCATCCAACCGGCGACCGACACCCCCTACCATATAGAGCCACATAAGGAGCCATCTGAATACTCGACTGGTAGCTGTTATTGTAGGCAAACTCTGCTAAAGGCAAGAACTGATCCCATGAGCCTCTGAAGTCAATGACACAAGCTCGGAGCATATCCTCCAAAATCAGAATGGTCCGCTCGGACTGCCCGTCCGTCTGAGGATGAAATGCTGTGCTCAACTCAACCCGTGTTCCCAACTCTCACTGAACTGCTTTCTAGAAATGTGAGGTAAACTGCGTACCTCGATTCGAAATGATAGACACGGGCACACCATGAAGACGAACAATCTCCCGGATATAGATCTGAGCTAATTTCTCGGAAGAATAGGAGACTGCCACAGGAATGAAATGTGTTGACTTGGTCAGCCTATCCACAATAACCCACACTGCATCAAACTTCTTCTGAGTCTGCGGGAGTCCAACAACAAATTCCATAGTGATACGCTCCCACTTCCACTCAGGAATCTCAATCTTCTGGAACACACAGCCAGGCCTCTGATGCTCGTACTTGACCTGCTGACAATTCAAACACCGAGCCACATATGCAACAATGTCCTTCTTCATTCTCCTCCACCAATAATGCTACGGTAAGTCCTGATACATCTTGGAGGCGCCCAGATGAATAGAGTACCGGGAACTATGGGCCTACTCTAGAATCAACTCCCGAAGTCCATCCACATTAGGCACACAAATACGACCCTGCATTCTCAAAACTCTATCATCTCCTAGTGTGACCTGCTTGGCATCTCCGTGCTGCACCGTGTCCCTGAGGACACATAAATGAGGATCATCATACTGCCGATCTCGGATACGCTCCAATAAAGGAGAGCGAGCAACTGTGCAAGCTAATATGCGGCTGGGCTCAGAAACATCCAACCTTACGGACTGGTTGGCCAAAGCCTGGACATCCAAAGCAAGTAGTCTCTCACCGACCGGAATATATGCTAGATTGCCCATACTGGCTGACTTCCTACTCAAAGCATTGGCCACCACATTGGCCTTTCCCGGATGATATAAGATAGTGACATCATAATCTTTCAATAGCTCCAGCCACCTTCTCTGTCTCAGATTTAACCCCTTCTGCTTGAACAAATACTGCAAACTCTTGTGGTCCGTGAACACTTCGCATGCCACGCCATACAGATAATGCCTCCAAATCTTCAGCGCATGAACAATGGCTGCTAACTCCAAATCATGGATTGGATAGTTCTTTCCATGAATCTTCAACTGGCGCGAAGCGTAAGCAATGACCTTGCCATCCTGCATCAACACCGCACCAAGCCCAACACGAGATGCATCACAATAAACTGTATATGGGCCTGAACCTGTGGGCAAAGCCAACACTGGTGCCGTAGTCAAGGCTGTCTTGAGCTTCTGGAAGCTTGCCTCGCACTCATCCAACCATTTAAATTAGGCACCTTTCTGGGTCAACCTGGTCATCGGGGCTGCAATAGATGAAAACCCCTCCACGAATTGACGATAATAGCCTGCCAAGCCCAAGAAACTCCGGATCTCTGTGGCTGATGTGGGTCGAGGCTAGTTCTTGACTGCCTCTATCTTCTTTGGATCTACCTGAATACCCTCTGCTGAAACTACATGCCCCAAGAAAGCAAATGAACTCAACCAGAACTCACACTTTGAAAACTTTGCATATAGCTGACTATCTCTCAGAGTTTGAAGAACCACTCTCAAATGCTGCCCATGCTCCTCCTGACTGCGGGAATAAATCAAGATATCATCAATGAAGACTATCACGAACGAATCCAAGTAAGGCCTGAACACTCGGTTCATCAAATCCATAAAAGCTGCCGGGGCATTCGTCAACCCGAATAACATCACCAAGAATTCGTAATGCCCGTACCGAGTGCGGAAAGCTGTCTTAGGGACATCGGATGCCCTAATCTTCAACTGATGGTAGCCTGATCTCAAGTCGATCTTAGAAAACATTTGGGCACCCTGAAGCTGGTCGAACAAATCCTCAATCCTTGGAAATGGGTACTTATTCTTGATTGTGACCTAGTTTAATTGCCGGTAATCTATGCACATTCTCATCGATCCGTCTTTCTTCTTGACAAACAACACCGGCGCACCCCACGGCGAGACACTAGGTCGAATGAAGCCCTTATTAAGCAAGTCTTGCAACTGCTCCTTCAACTCTTTCAACTACAGCGGGGCCATGCGATATGGCGGAATAGAAATGGGCTGAGTGCCCGAAGCCAGGTCAATGCAAAAATCAATATCCCTGTCGGGTGGCATACCCGACAGGTCTGAAGAAAAAACCTTAGAAAACTCACGAACTACAGGCACAGAATCAATGGAAGGAACCTCGGTACTGGAATCACGAACGTATGCAAAATAGGCCAAATACCCCTTCTCGACCATTCGCCGAGCCTTCATATATGAGATAACACTACTGGTAGAATGACCAGGAGTCCCTCTCCACTCTAAACGAGGTAAACCCGGTAGGGCTAAGGTCACAGTCTTGGCATGACAATCTAAGATGGCGTGATAAGGTGACAACCAGTCCATTCCCAGTATGACATCAAAATCGACCATATTTAGCAATAATAAGTCTACTCGGGTCTCAAGACCCTCAATCATAACCACGCAAGAATGATGAACACGGTCTACCACAATAGAATCACCCACGGGGATGGACACATAAACAGGAATACTCAGAGAATCACTGGGCACGATCAAATACGGCGCAAAATAAGATGACACATAAGAGTAGGTAGACCCTGGATCAAATAGCACTGAAGCACCCCTACTACAAACCAAAATCGTACCTGTGATAACTGCATTGGAAGCCTCAGCCTCCGGCCTAGCTGGAAGAGCATAAAATTGGGGCTGGACCCCACCACCCTGGACTACCTCTTTGGGATGGCCTGCTGCTGGCTGGCCTCCACCCCTAGCGGCCTGAGCTCCACCTCTAGCACCTCTACCTCCACTTCTAGCACCTCTACCCCCACCTCTGGCTGGCTGGGCGGGCTGTGGAACACCTGGTGCCTGAACCATAGCACGGGAACCCTGCTGCTACGACTGAGTACCCACTAATCTCGGACAAGCCCTCCGGATATGACCATACTCACCACACTCAAAGCATCCACCAGAGTGCTGCGGCTGAGGAAACTGAGACTGACCCTGACGACCTGAATGACCACCCCGAAAACTCTGGAGCGGCGGTGCACTGATAGGAGCTGGTGGTGCACTGTAGGGCTGCTGATCAGAATACTGTGTATGAGAACCACGGCCACCTGAAGCACCGTGAGAAACCTGAAGCGCTGACTGAAAGGGCCTAGGAGGATGGCCCCTACCATACGAATCCCTGCCTCCAGACGAGGTACCACTGAATCTGCCTGAATGACGGGGCCTCTTGTCAGACCCCTGACCACCTCCCCGTGACAAAACCATCTCGACCCTCCTGGCCACATTGGCTGCCTCCTGGAAAGAAATATCGCTCCCCGTCTCCTTAGCCATCTGAAGTCGAATGGGCTGGATAAGTCCCTCAATGAACCTCCTCACTCTCTCTCTCTCTCTGTGGGAAGTATAAGTAGAGCATGACGGGCCAAATCAATAAACCTGGTCTCATACTGGGTAACAGTCATGGAACCCTGCTGGAGACGCTCAAACTGCCTCCGGTAAATCTCCCTCTGAGTAACGGGAAGAAACTTCTCCAAAAATAGCTGAGTAAACTGCTCCTAAGTCAAAGCTGGCGATCCGGCTGGTCTAGCCAAACAATAATCTCTCCACCAGGTCTTGGCGGATCCAGATAAGCGGAAAGTAGCAAAGTCGACCCCATTGGTCTCCACTATCCCCATGTTCCTGAGAACCTCATGACAGCTGTCTAGATAATCCTGGGGATCCTCAGAAGATGCACCGCTGAAAGTGGCAGTGAAGAGCTTAGTAAACCTATCCAATCTCCACAAGGCATCGGCAGTCATGGCTGCTCTGACACCGGTTTGGGCTACCACACCCGGCTGAACTGCTCCAACTGGCTGAGCTGCTGGAGTCTGAAACTGGGGAGCCACCTGCTCCGGAGTGCGAGTAGTAGGAGTCTGGGCCCCTCCTCCAGCCTGAGAGACGGCGGGGCTATAGGAAGCAAGCCTGCCTGGGTGACACTCTCCATGAGGCCCACTAGACGGACCAGAGCATCCTGAAGTATTGGAGTAGCAATGAACCCCTCTTGGACCTGAGCTGGGCCCACTGGAGCTGTCTGGGCCGGAACCTCCTCGTCAAACTCAACCTTAGGCTCCGCCGCTGGTGGTGCTTCTCCGGGCTGAGCTTTGCCCCTACCTCGGCCTCTAGCACGGCTTCGGCCTCTGCCCTTTGCGGGAGCTGTTGGGGGCTCGGGCTGCTGATCAGTGGATGATGAAGCGCGTGTTCTCGGAATCTCGAAAGAACAGAGTAGAAATTCGCTAGTATTGAGAAACCAAGCCGCACGATAGGAAAGAATGTATGCGAAGTTTTTCCTAACTCTGTATCCTCTGGGGATAAGTACAGATGTCTCCGTACCGATCCCTCAGACTCTACCAAGCTTGTCTATGAATTGTGAGACCTATGTAACCTAGTGCTCTGATACCAACTTGTCACGACCCGGATTTCCCACCCTCGGGAGTCGTGATGGCGCCTACTAGTGAAAGCTAGGCAAGCCAACTAACTGAACTATTTAACTTTTTTTCCATTTTCATTTTATTTAATGACCTAGCATCAAGAATTTATCGCAATATAATTTAACATGCGGAAGAAATAAATTTCAAGTTTAACAGTAATACCATCCCATAACGAAACCACCCAAGATTTGGTGTCACAACTTCACAGACTGTCTAAGAGTACTACAAATAAGGGTCTGAAAGAAATAACAAAATACTGTCTCTAGAACTACATAAGAGAAGCAGGAAAATAGATAGAGGGAGACGCCAAGGCTTGCGGACGCCTGCAGGACTACCTCGGGTCGCCTGGTAAGTAGGAAGCTGAAACCTCACTGCGGTCCGAAATCTGCAGCACTGGGATCTGCACAAAATAGTACAGAGTGTAGTATCAGCACAACCGACCCCACTGTGCTGGTAAGTGCCTAGCCTAGCCTCGGCGAGTAGTGGACGAGGCTAGAACCAGACTACAAACTAAACCTGTGCAGTTATATAATATACAGCGGAATATAAAC
>NC_031999.1:15328102-15360291 GCF_001879085.1 Nicotiana attenuata
AAGGATTAGACTCATGCAAATATGGAGGCAAGGATTAGCCTCATGGAGGATGGAGTCAAGGATTTGACTCATGCAAATATGGAGGCAGGGATTAGCCTCATGGAGGATGGAGTCAAGGATTAGACTCATGCAAATATGGAGGCAAGGATTAGCCTCATGCAAATAGGGAGGCAAGGATTAGCCTCATGCAAATATACGGGACAGGGATTGGTCCCATGCGAAGAGCAAGAAGCAAATAAGGGTAGCGTATGTCTTAGCTGGAGATGTATTCGGTGATTGATAGCGATCTTGATACATGAATGTTACCGTTACGTTAGATGTGCCTGCGTTCAAAGAAAAATTATAAGTTTTATGGGGAGGAGGGGGGGGGGGGGGAGGGGAAGGCTGGCTCGTGCTTCTGTTGGCTGGCTTTGCTTTGCTCCGTTCTGAAAGCTTTTCGAGTTTCCCTGGGTAATACCTGGCTGTAACGGAAATAGAGTTTTTCGAAAATATGCAACTATTGATGAAAAATAGAGTTATTATTAAAACATAGTGAAATATCACATTATTTTAGATGAACAAGTGACTGTGATGCATTTCAGGGGCATTGCAACTCTCTCATGTTGGAATTTTGAGGGTCCTCCTCAAAATTCTACCCTAGTTTGGTAGATGATCTTCGACCGTTTGCAGACAATAAACCTTGCTGAACCTTCTTTGGAATTTTGAGAATCCTTCTCAAAATTCTGCCCCAGTTTGCTAACTGATTTCTGACTGCCTGACATATGTTGGCGCTGGCTGGACTTGCTCCGAAATTTTGAGGGTCCTCCTCAAAATTCTGCCCCAGTTTCTGATCTTGGGGGGAAATGAAAATTTTATTATGATATGACCGAACCCATAAGGCTGCCTACGTATCCCCTCTTAAACGGGAATAAGGTCAAGCGTAGTTCAATTACGTCAGATGAAGAAAAATGTAAAATAATCTAGGCATAGTATCTTTTGACTACGTCTGAATTGATCGGTTTTGGCCAGATTTTTCCATCCATTTCTGCAAGTATAAGTACTCCTCCTGTCAGTACCCTGTGAACCATGTACGGACCTTGCCAATTGGGAGAGAATTTCCCTTTGGCTTCATCTTGATGTGGGAAGATTTTCTTCAATACCAGCTGTCCTGGTGCGAACTGTCTTGGTTTGACCCTTTTGTTGAAAGTTCTGGACATTCTGTTCTGATAAAGGTGGCCGTGACATACTGCATTCATCCTCTTTCGATTGATAAGGGCCAATTGCTCATAGTGACTTCTAATCCATTCTGCATCGCTGAGTTGGACTTCCTGTATGATTCTCAAAGAAGGAATCTCCACCTCGGCTGGGATGACAGCCTCGGTACCATAAACCAACATGTATGGCGTTACCCCGGTTGACGTGCGAACCGTAGTGCGGTACCCCAACAGGGCAAAGGGTAACTTCTCGTGCCATTGTTTGTGGTTCTCTACCATTTTCCTTAGTATCTTCTTGATGTTTTTGTTGGCGGCCTCTACGGCTCCGTTCATCTGAGGTCGGTAGGCCGTGGAATTCTTGTGCTTGATTGTGAAAGCTTCACATATAGCCTTCATCAGATCACTGTTGAGGTTGGCTGCGTTGTCAGTAATAATGGACTCGGGAACTCCGAATCGACAGACAATATGATCCTTGACAAAATCTGCGACGATCTTCTTGGTTACAGCTTTGTAAGACGTAGCTTCAACCCATTTTGTGAAGTAATCGACGGCGACTAGAATAAACCTGTGTCCGTTTGAAGCAGTGGGCTCAATTTGACCAATAATATCCATTCCCCAGGCGGCGAATGGCCAAGGTGAGCTTGTTGCGTTAAGCTCGTTTGGTGGTACTTTTATCATGTCCGCATGCACTTGACATTGAAAGCATTTGCGGAAATACTGAATGCAATCCGTCTCCATGGTCATCCAAAAGTAACCTGCCCTGAGTATCTTCTTAGCCGAGATGAAACCATTCATGTGTGGACCACAGGACCCAGCATGCACATCCCCAAGTAACTTAGAAACTTCCTTTTCGTCAACACATCTTAGTAGACCCAAGTCAGGAGTTCTCCTGTACAAGTTCCCTTTGCTGTGGAAGAAGTGATTTGACAGTCTCCGGAGCGTGCGTTTCTGAGTCTGATTTGCATGCTTCGGGTATTCTCCCTTTGATAAGTATTATTTGATGTCGTGGAACCAAGGCTTTCCATCTGCTTCTTCCTCGACATGAGCACAGTATGCAGGCTGATTGTGGATCTTCACCGGAATGGGATAAATATAATTCTTATCTGGATGCTGTATCATGGATGACAAAGTGGCCAATGCATCGTCAAACTCATTCTGAATTCTGGGCACATGTCGGAACTCTATCTTCGTAAACCTCCTTCTCAATTCCTGCACATGGTGCAGATATGGCAATATCTTGGACTTCTTGGTGGCCCACTCTCCTTGTACCTGGTGCACAAGCAAATCTGAATCACCGATTACCAGCAACTCCTGAACGTTCATGTCGACTGCCATGTTGAGCCCTAGTATGCAAGCTTCATATTCCGCCATGTTGTTGGTGCAGGGAAATCTGAGTTTAGCAGATACCGGATAATGCTGACCCGTTTCTGATACCAAAACTGCTCCAATGCCCACTCCTTTGAAATTTGCGGCTCCGTCAAAGAACATTCTCCAACCATCATATGCTTCGGTGATGTCCTCTCCTACGAATGATACTTCTTCATCAGGAAAATACATTTCCAAAGGTTTGTATTCTCCTCCCACCGGATTTTCAGCAAGGTGATCTGCCAATGCTTGTCCTTTGACCGCCTTTTGAGTTACGTAGACGATATCGAACTCAGTAAACAGTATCTGCCATTTCGCCAACTTTCCAGTCGGCATGGGTTTCTGGAATATGTACTTCAGAGGATCCATCCTGGATATGAGGTATGTAGTGTAGGCACAGAAGTAGTGTCTCAATTTCTGAGCTGTCCATGTCAGAGCACAGCAAGTGCGTTCAAGCAGAGAATACCGTGCTTCGTAAGGTGTAAGCTTCTTGCTCAAGTAGTATATGGCCCGCTCCTTCCTTCCTGTCTCGTCGTGTTGTCCCAAAACACATCCGAAGGCTCCATCTAGTACAGATAGATAGAGTAGCAAAGGTCGCCCTGGTTCTGGCGGGACCAGCACTGGCGGTGTGGACAGGTATTCCTTGATTCTGTCAAAGGCTTTCTGACAATCCTCTGTCTAGCTTGTTTCAACGTCTTTCCTCAGCATCTTGAAGATGGGTTCACATATGACTGTGGATTGCGCTATGAAGCGGCTGATGTAGTTGAGACACCCTAGGAAGCTCATCACGTCCTTTTTGCTTTTAGGTGGCGGTAACTCCTGAATCGCCTTGACATTAGATGGGTCCAGCTCAATCCTTTGACGACTAACAATGAACTCCAATAGTTTTCCTGCGGGAACCCCGAATGCACATTTCGCAGGGTTCAGTTTCAAGTTGTACCTCTTTAGCCTGTCAAAGAACTTCCTCAAGTCTGCTATGTGATCTGCGGCCCTCTTGGATTTGATAATGACATCGTCCACATACACCTCTATTTCTTTGTGTATCATATCATGGAAGATAGTTGTCATGGCTCTCATGTAAGTGGCCCCAGCGTTCTTCAAACCGAATGGCATCATCTTGTAGCAATATACACCCCATGGTGTAACAAAATCCGTCTTCTCTTCATCTTCTTCATCCATCCAAATCTGGTGATAACCTTCGAAGCAATCTACAAAGGATTGGAGTTCATGCTTGGCGCAGTTATTGATCAGGATGTGTATATTTGGCAGTGGGAAGTCATCCTTGGGACTTGTTCTGTTTAAATCCCGAAAGTCGACACATACTCGGACCTTCCCATCCTTCTTAGGAACTGGCACAATGTTAGCTAACCAGGTTGGGTACTCAACCACCCTGAGAACTTTGGCTTTGATCTGCTTGGTAACTTCCGCCTTGATTTTCAGGCTCATGTCTGATTTGAACTTCCGGAGTTTCTGCTTGACTGGCGGGCAGATGGGATTAGTGGGCAACTTGTGGGCCACTATAGATGTGCTCAAACCGGTCATGTCATCATATGACCATGCGAAAATGTCCTCATACTCTCTTAGGAACCGGACGTACTCTTCCTTCTCTGTTGGTGACAAGTGAATGCTGATGCGGGTCTCCTTGACGGTCTCGGCGTCTCCCAAATTTACTGCTTTGGTTTTGTCTAGATTGGACTTAGGCTTATTCTCAAAATTTTCAACCTCCCTGACAACTTCCTCGGGTATCTCATCTTCTTCCTCTGAGTCACTATCCTCATGTTGCGTTGCCTCATTACATGTCACAGTTACCGGTTCATCAGGAAAAGTAATAATAATGCTGTAGAAAAGAAAAATATAAAGATAGTAGTGAATAATAAAGAGCAAATTCATTTGATTAAAACTTGAAAATTATCCAGACAAAGTACGGCTCGATGAATCGAGCATTCATTTTGAAACAAGTAAAACTTAAAACAAAATTACGGGAAATCTTAAATGCCTAGAATGGCTTATAGAAGTAAATTCTGCCAAGCTACCCAGGGACTCGGCTGGCTCAGAATGGTGTGGCAGTCCAGTTCCTGAGAGTGGCTCCCTTCGCCACACTCTGAATAGTGAGGCCTTCTTCCTCCTCCTCCTCCTCAATTATGGCACTGCAATCCATGTCCTCATCTTCCAAGAACAAATTCCTCAACCCTGCTACCGTTTCTTCTTCTGCGGTCCCCCATATTGTGTCAGCTTGGTGAAAAGCTTGTTCCAGATGTGGCACAGGCTGCTTAAGTGGGTAATATGGTCCACGCCATGGAGGCGACCAATTCTTGTATTCTTGCCATGTGTACTGGTATCCGAGCCCAAAGGTAGTACCATGATTTTTTAGCTGTATTAGTTTGGTGATACCTTGTAGGTTCTTTCCCAATCCTTTGCCGGGTTCATATCCAGACCATGCTAATATGCTTTATATCTTGTTACTCTACCACTTGTCCTTTTCGACAGTATTGACCCGTTCGATGTGATGGTAGGTTTCCCCTCCTAGCCTTCTTCTATGTCCAATGGCCGGGATGGTCTGACTAGTGTAGATGGGGTTACTTCCATCTCCGTGAATGATTACCTCTTGGCGGTTCCATTCAAACTTCACGGCTTGATGTAGTGTGGAAGGCACGGCTCCAGCAGCATGGATCCATGGCCGACCCAACAGAAGGTTATATGAGGCTGGTATGTCGAGCACCTGAAATTCAACGTCGAACCAAGCTGGCCCCATCTGCAAGCAAAGGTTGTTTTCCCCGATCGTGGCCCTCTGGGACCCATCGAAAGCTTTCACATTCATGCTTCCTACCCTTATCTCGTGGAAACCTTTGTCCAACCTTTTTAGAGTGTCCAATGGACAGATGTTTAGGCTCGAACCTCCATCAACCAAGACCCTGGCAATGAACTTGTCTTCAAACTGCACCGTAATATGCAATGCTCGATTGTGATTCCGTCCCTCGGGTGGTAGCTCATCTTCGTGGAAGATGATTTTATGGCTTTCTAGTACTTGCCCAACCATGTTGGCCATTTCTCCGCCGGTTATGTTATTGGGTACGTAAGACTCGCTCAACACTTTCATTAAGGCGTTCTTGTGTGCCTCTGAGTTGTGCAATAGTGATAGGATAAATATCTGAGCAGGGACTTTATTCAGATGGTCAACAACAGAATACTCCTTCGCTTGTACTTTCCTCCACAGATCATCTGGCCCAGTCTTAGTGATAGGTTGCCTAGCAGCGGCCTCCTTACTTGAACCTCCTAGGTGTTTAGGTGTATAGACTCTTCCGATTCTAGTCATTCCCCGTGCCACGTCAGATTCCTCTACCTTGGCCTTCCCTTTTTGCCGAGCCTCGGCGACATAATCCCAAGGTATTGCTTTTGAGTTGAATGGGGGTGTGGTTGATACCGTCACAGTGAAGGGTGTGACGACCTCTACTTTGAATGGAGTGGGGGTGGCTGCGGGCGGAGCCACTTCTACCTCGAATGAATCTGATGTAGTTACCTCAACCTCGATCAGTGCCTGAGTCTGAACCATAATAGGGGTAAGTGTGACCGCGACCTTAGAGTCATCGCCTTCCTGAATAAGCCCGATCGACCCCTCAGGGGTCCCATTCTTCATTTGTCTCTATCACATGTATACCATCACCTCTGTGATCAGGAAGGGGATTGTTGTGGACATTAGGTGCGGCCACCTTTGCTTGTATGACCTTGTTGTCAATTAGTGTTTGGATCTTATCCTTCAATGTTCGGCGCTCAACAGTGGTGTGCCCTTTCATACTGGAATGGTACGCACAAGTCTTGTTCGAATTGACCCACTGGGATGGATTTTCTAACGCCATTGTGGGAAAGGGAGTGACATAACCGGCGGCTTTCAACCTTTCATATAATTGGTCAATAGGCTCAGCAATGGCGGTATACTGTCTGGGTGGCTTGCGATCAAAGTTGGGTCATGGTCTCGGATATTTTTGACGGGCTGGCGGTGATTGGAAGTGGGATGGTTGGGAGTCATAGGTGTGATGGACAGAGGCTGGTTGGGAGTATCTAGGAGATGAAGGTTGATATGTGGGCGGTGATGCTTGGTACGTGGGTGGAGGTGTTTGATATGTGGGTGGAGGTGTTTGATAGACAAGTGGGGATTTTGGGCCCTGGGCTACCATTACTGCCCCAACATCTCTCTTCTTCGATATGCCACCTGACTGTAGTGCTTTATTCGTGGCTAGCAAAGCCTCGAAGTTTGTTACCATTCCGCTCTTGATCCCTTCTTCAATCCTTTCTCCGAGTTTGATGATGTCAGAGAATATGTGATTTTCGATAACCATCAGCCTCTCATAATATTGCGGGTCCTGTGCCTTGTCGAAGAATTTATTCATCTGTTCTTCGTCCAAGGATGGCCTGACCTTGGCCGCTTCCGACCTCCAACGGGTAGCATATTCACGAAAGGTCTCGGTAGGTTTCTTCTTAAGATTCTTGATGTAGAAGACATCCGGTGCATTTTCTGTGTTGAACCTGAACCGGTCCATGAAATCTGACGCCAAGCTTACCGAATTAGACCACTTCTTGGGATTTTGGCTGATATACCAGGACAAAGTGTCCCCAGTAAGATTCCTCATAAAGAGCTTCATTCGGATCTTTTCATATTTCCCTACCTCGACAAGTTTGTCACAATAAGTTCTTAGATGAACCCTGGGATCACCTGTACCATCGAACATTTCAAACTTGGGAGGTTTGTACCCCTCTGGCGACATCCGGCTGTATGCACAAGTCCTCATAGTTCAAACCCTCTATTCCTCTGTCGCCCTCAACACCCTGAACTCGGCTGGTCAACTTCTTGAGTTCTTCTGCCATGTTTTTGATGAGCAAATCCTTTTCGGAGGTTTCCGGTGTACAGGAGATTGGTTGGGTAGAATGAGGTATGGTTTCTACATAGATGGGATTGCTTTGATGGGTGTAGTGGTGGTCATTGGTGAAGTTTTGTGGATCAGGAATGAGTGGTGGTGTATTTTGGGGAATGTGGTAAGTGTTAGCTGGTGGGTAATGAATTGGTTGATGGTGTTGTTGCGGCGGAGCTGGCAATGGGTTGGGATTCTATGGCGGATTTGCGTATTGATTTGGTGCGGGAGTATTTTGTGGGTGTTGGTTTTGTGTGCTTTGAGGAGGTGCTGGGTTCTTAGCATTCTGTTGATTGATGTCAGGGACATTCAGGGTAAGTGACAGGTTTGCCAGGTTGCGAACTTGCTCAAGTTGTCCTTGTAGTTCCAATATCTTTTGTTCCAGCCTTAAAACCAGATCATTTGGGACTGGAGTACTACGACCATCAGAGGTTTCCGCATTCTCAATATTCTCCTTTCGGATACCACTTAAATCATCCATCTTTGCCTTTCCTTTGCCCTTTGTGTTGCTTGGAGGAGGAGGAGGTGGAGGGCCTCTGGATCTGGTGTGATATGCTGATGAGGCCAGTATGATCGAACCAACCTAAGGGGATGGGAATAATAATAAAAAATAAGCAAAAACAAAAAGGTAACAAGTCAGTGAGGATCCCGAGATGTTTGCAGTATTTAAACACATATTGCGGAAATATAAATTCGCGTCCTAAGGGAGCCTCGTTGTGCCCGAGGTAGGCCTAGCGACAAATAGATTTGGAGAACTTTTAATGCCAATAAATGCTTTATTTCATAATGTAAAAAAATAGACGAATCCCCAAAACGACACTAAAATAATGATAAAAGTGAGTCACTACTGGCACTTGGCCTCATTACATTTTAGAAAAAGCAAAAATAAACCTAGCCTATTTGGTCCCAGAAGGACCTTCCCCAGATTCAATCTTCCAGACTCCATCATAGAGATTTCCCAGCTCGCGCAACCCCAGCAGCAAGTAGGCTCTGGCCAAGTGTCCGCCTTCAGGTCCTTCAACGTTCCGGTAATTTTCAATCCTCTTGATGACCTTACCTTCCAGCTCCACTATTCCCCGCTCCAGATATTCTAGTTTCCTGTTGGAAGTGACCGCCATCTATTTCCACTCCTCGATCAACCTTACATTCCTCTCATGTATTTCTCGGTGTTCATTCTCAGAGTCGTAGACCCTCTTGCGCAGCCTGTTGTACTTAACCTGAGCTTCAGCTTCCTCATCTATGATTCTGTTCCCTCGATTGGCCCCCGGTGTCACCATTCCTTTCAAGCTGTCCTCCAACCATGCTGGGTAGTGAGGCTCGTACCCTGCGTGATACCTGTCTGGCTCGACGGTGTTCTTCTCCACGATAATCTTGCAGTGCCACATGTGTTGAGCCTGACACTTATAAGGGACGTCGTTGTCTTGAAAGTCTTCCCTGAAGTGACTCATCTTGACGACCCTTGGTACGACCTGCTTTCGGCGTGCTTGCCTCATAACTCACATAGGGACATATGGGTATATCCCTCTCAACCCCATCAGCACCAAATATGGAGCGTCCCTGGATCTGATAATAAACTCGTCCGTGGGGAACCATTCAACCATCCATTGCACCTGTTCCTCGATTAGATTTTCGAAGAGCTCTACCCATTCCTTGGAGCTTTCTGGCTGAGCAAATCTATCTGGAATATAAGTCATCTGCTTGGGATGATGGAAAGCAACGTGGTCGTTCCAGGCCCTCCTCGGAAATTCTTGGTGATAGTGAGCCCTTTGGAAATGCTCCAACAACCATAACTGCAGCAATAAGTTGCAACCCTCGAAATGATTTACCCCTCTTTCACAATGCTCCAGAGCCCTATAGATGTCGGCTACGATCATGGGGACTATGGTATACGCCTGTCCATTAATCCCTTCCATCAAAGTTTTTGCAACAATAGCCAACCTAGTGTTAATTCTTCCCTTTTTCATTGGGAACACTATCAGTCCTAGGAAACATACCATGAATACAAATACCCTGCGGTGGATATGACCAAGAGAAGTGAGCGAGATCTCATTGTGGTAGGTGCGGAAAGATTTGCTATGGCCATACCTCTCGTATATGCATTCGAAAGGTATGTAAGATTCCTTCAAGCACACTAAGTCGACATTCTTCTTCAACCCCATCATTTTCAAAAATCCCCTACCCGTACGGTTTTCTGGTACCAATAGCCCAGGACTGTCCCAAGTTAAACCCGCAAGCCCTCCAATTTCCTCCAAAAGCGGTGTCATTTCTATGTCACCGAAATGAAACACTGCCCTTTCACTATCCCAAAATAAGGTGGCAGCTTCGATCAGTTTGTTGTTTGGCTCAATATACAGCAAGGAAGGCAGGTTACCCAGGTACTTCCTCACATGTTTCTTGTCACTTGAGGAAAGGTCCTCCCACCTATCTAACAGTAAAGATGGGATGTTGCTAACCATACCGAATCTGGGGACCTCGTGCTTCATTTCCTGCAAAACAAAAGGTTAGACCTTACCTCCACCAGACTCGACTATTTATACATTTGTGATCAACCTATCGGCATTTAGTTCTCCAAATTAATGCACAGAACGTGGTTGTGTCCGTTGGGATTATGGAAAACTCGATGGACTTTGGATAAGGCTTATCTTAAAGGATCATTATGCAGATAACATAACTGATCCGTCTAGGTTTGACCATGATGCATGCACAATTTTGACCAGAGTAAGGTTTCTATGGGGTTTTAGACTGGTACCCTCGAGCGGATAACTCGAGGGGGGAAGGCACGGAACCATCGATTGCACCGCTGATCGACTGGCTTTACCGCAAATAAGCCTTTCCGGATTTAAGGGTAGTAAATAGGAAGAGCGCAACCACTCATTAAAGCGTTGCTATAGGATTTGATACGCACGAGTGGAATACGATGTGGAGCGTGATTTATGCAGCAGTTAGTAACATGTAGTCAAGTATTTTCACGTAAGGAAAAATAAATACAGTATTTAACAATTGAAAGAGAGTTACAGGAAAAGGAAACAATAAGACAAGTCAGTTTCAAGAATAAAGAACCATAAGTGCTTGAAAGCAAACAGACAGTAAAAATTAAAATAAGGGAAGAGGGTACGGGATAAAGCATGCTTGGACTAATTTATAAGAGCAAGTTCGTTATGGTAAGAGCCTAATTATCCCCAACATAGTTGCCATGCTGTCGCGCCCCTTTTTTCCCCCTCCCTTGCGGGGGAGAGAAGTCCTGGTTTCGACATTCATGGGGGCAATAACTCATTTCCTTTTGGCAATTGGGTATTTGAAGAGTCTCCACCTAACGATTTTTAAGGTGCGTTAGGGCACCTAGAGCGGTTATATCTTAGATTTGTTTGCACTACTAGAGATCAGGGTAAGGGCTCAAAATAACCTCGAGGGGAAGGTGTTAGGCACCCCTCTTGGTCCACAACTGTGGGTCCCGGCCGAACTTATACTTACGAATTAGTCCATAAACAATTTAAGCAGATAATTGCAAGCAGAGCGTGTTGGGTACTGTACAACTCAAACGATAAAACAAGAATTTAAACAGGTTATGTGCATAAAAAAAGGGAAAGTAAAGCTTCAGGTAAAGAGAATTTGGGAAGAGGGAGGTCCTAGGTTGGTTAGCTTATAGGATCACATCAGTACAATGCTCAGTAATCACTCCTTGGAAAGGGGCTACGCGTGGCATTAGCGCACCGATCATCATATCCATAATTACCCTCCCATCCCCTTAGTGGTCATGCAAAGCGAGTGTTTGGTCAAAGATCTCTATTGCGTGCTGTTACCCGTCCCTTCTTAATGGTCCTGGAGGGACTTAGGACCTCTACCTATAGGTGGTTCTAGACAAACCCCTAATGGTTTTAAAGGTGAAAATTCTAAGGCGACAAGCAAAATAATTAGGACTTTTAGCACATAAGATAAAGGGAGCAATTAGAGGCTCAAAATTTCCTCCTCAAACAAGACATAGAAACAGCACGACTCAAACACAATTAAGGGCCTTCTATTAAATAGTATCCTAAGGCAAGATGCTTAGGTGAACATGCAGGAGGCAGGCAATTTATTTTTTTACCAAAAACTCAGGAGTAATGACCCTAGCAGTTGCCTATTGGGTTTTTAAAGCCGGTTAAGATCAGAAAAACATTAAGCAATAAAACAGTTTCAGAGTTGCAGAAAAACGCCCTAAGGCTTGCCTATACGCGGAGCACTGATTAGTACATTTATATAGTGAAAACAAAGCAGGTTTTGAAACGGATTTCTATAATACTTATAGGCGTGATATCTAATGATAGATTGAGGCATTTTTAAAGAACCTGTTTCAGGAAATATGAAATACTTAACCAATTCAGAAGTGAACTAAACGATAACCGGAATTGAGTCCTTTAAACCAAACTTAAGCGAGATCCATAGACATGATTTGGTAGCGTTCCCTATGGGCATGACATCTAGGTTCAAATTTGATTTTAAAGACTTGTAGGCATGGAAACATACATAAACACTTGTTATAATAGAATCTGGATTAAATTACATCCTATAGGCATGGCTTCTACTTCTTAGGCTGATTTTAAGGCATTGAAGACATGACTTCTATTACGGAATTATTTGAGACCTATAGGCATGGTTTCTAGCATGGCGAGATAAACACGACAAGATGCAAAGCCCTATCAACATGATTTCTACTTGTTAAAGCAATCAAATCAGAATGTAAAGTCCTATGAGCATGATTTCTACCCGTATTACTCCACAAACATGTAACTACCCATCCCTTTTTACTAATTACCCCAATATCTGTTTAGAAATTATTACAAACCATATGAATGAATTACATAAGTAAATAAGAAAATGAGAAGCTATTCTATAGGGAGCCTTCAATTAGGCCCGAATTTCCAAAGCCTCCAATGGACTCAAATGCCTCATTTCCATAGAGAATTTTATAGTCCAGGTGCATCAAAGTTCCCTAAGGACCTCAAGGATCCCGAGCAGTGCTTACACCTTGACCTGGTAACCAAATTGAATAAGTGCAGTGTGGAAGGTCCAGCCTCAGTATGCCAGAGTTCAGAGGGTTCTCAAGAGGATCCCAAGGCAGTACACATACTGGAGGGGGCAGAACTTATTAACCTAGGAGTAAAGTGGAAGTGCTTGACACAAGATGAAAGGTTTTTTTAGTGAAAAACGTATTAAAAGAGGTTTGTTCGAAAGTAATTTAGTAAAAACCATAGAGGCAGTTTGAAAAGAGGTTGGAGTAATGACAGAAGTCCAAACATAACCCTTAAGACAGGTTCATACATAGCCAATAGTCACAGAACCAAAGTAAATTTAGTAGTCACAAACAGGGGTCAGGGGGTTTGGGATTCATGAACACTTGATTGCCAACACATAATCAAGCAAAGGTCTAGGAATGCTCAGAAACAAATAAAGGGGGTAATACACTGATTCTAAAAGAAGGGAAGTTCATAACATGCTAATAATGTAAACATATTAACTACAAATTTCACAGCAAAACCACAACTAGAAACAAACTAGAAACAAAATGAACTGAAGCAACAAAAGAATCATATTGTTGTTGAAACTTTGAATTGAAACTAGAACATACCAGTAAAGAAGACAGCAAGCAAAGTGAAAGAGCAGGAGAACACAATGGTTAGCCTTGGCTTGCAGCCGGCTAACTTAGAGTAGTAGCAAGTAGCACAAAAGAGAGCAGAAAGTTTTAAGTGTGTGAGAGAGTTTTTGAACCAAGAGTTCGTCTGTTAAGACCGTAGAATAGAGCCATTTATATAGTAGTTTGAAAACTGGTTAAAAATAAGGCAAGAATCAAATTGTTCAGTAATTATATAACTAAGTATAAAAATTGGTTCGAATCTCCCTTTAATTAAGGGAATCAGTGCAAACGGTAAAGAGCAGGTGACAAGTAAGGAAGGAAATCATACACAACTGGAGTATAACAAATAAGGAAAGATTTCAAAATAGTACAAGTATAGAACAAGTAATTAAGGCTAGGTTCAGAAAGTTTTAACTAAGGAATCAATCAGTAAGAATCAAGTAACAATGCAGACAAGGCAAGGGAAAATTAATTCAGGCAAGCAAATTAATCAAATTATGTGGAAAGGTAGTAATCGGGGGGTTTAAAGGAAGGTGTTCAAATCAAACCAAGTAACAGGGAATTCAGAATCAATCAAAGAGAAGGTCATGAAAAAGTGTCAACATGTTTAACATATAAATAGAGTAAGACATGGATAGTCAAGAATTGGCACACAACTCTAGCAAACATGAAAGTTAAACAATACCGAATCAATGAGAAAGATGCAAGTCTTGATGTGAACAGTCAAGATGAACACAAACACACAGAATCAGTGTAAGTTTTAGGCTGAGAAACTCAGTAGAAGCAAATCAAGGCGAGGCAGTCACTAGAAATCACAAGAACTCAAAAATGGGAACCTGTCAGTCATGCTAATACACAGAAACCAAACGAAGAACCTTAAAAATTAGGGCTTTCAACATAGGCAAGTTGAAAAAGCAGTAAAACATAGAATCGGTCTAGATATACAAAGGATAGAAGTTAAAACATAAAAAATCGATGTAAACAAATCGTAGAAGATGTTCTGGAAAAAAACCCTAACTTTAGAAGAAAGTAAAAACAACTTGAAATCGATGATTTTTGCAAAAGAGGTTCAAGAACAGTGTAAAACATAAAAGGAACGGACTTGAATCGTTTAAAAATAGCACAGATCTAAGATACGCAAACAAAAATTAGGGTTTCAGAAGAAACCCAAGTAGAGATGGAAGAACCTGTTTAGAAACTCAAAAATCGCAACAAATACAGTGCGATTTTGCTCGAAATCACACCGGAGTAGCCATGAATATACAAAACAGCAAACCCTAGATACAATTCGACTTGGCCCAAGGCCCTTGAAGGCCTAAGAGAAGATGAGCATGACAATGGAGGGGCCATTGGAGGCTTAAAAGTTGAAAGATAGTCACCGAAGACGACCGGAGAAGGGGGGCGGCGGTTGAAAGGGGGTTGGGGTTAGTTTGAGAGAAGAGAGGAGACGAGAGAATAGAGAGGCGGCGCCCGTTTGGAAATGAGGCTAGGGTTAGGGTCTAAGGAATTAAAAAAGGAAGGAAGTAATACGGGCCGTTGATCTGGGAGATCAACGGCCAGGATTTAATGGATTCCGAGTCGGTTAAGTGTGTATAGGGTCTGGGTCGGGTATTTTAATAGGAAATTGGGCTGGGGTTGGGTTCAATTTAGGCTGTAATTGAAATGCCAATCTGGCTATAATTTAAATAGCCAATTTTTCCTTATTTAATTTATAATAAATAATCAACAATTTCTGGAAAATAATTTTATGTACCAAAATGATTTAAAATATATATTTATCATGTTAAAAATATAGGGACCAATTTTACGCATAAAGAATGTAATTATACATTAAATGGGCTAATATTGCAATTATATGCAATTTTAGATTAAAAATACCAAATGCGATTATAAAAATGCATAAAAAATATATTAACCATATTTTGGCATACATATAGAAATTAAATGACTAAATCATCATAACAATAATTTGGGAAATAATTATTGGGATTTTTATGAATAAAAGGGGAGGAAATAAGTCAATTAAAAAGCATAAAAATGTAGGAAAATTATATAAAGCTTGTGCATGCTTATATATGCATGTATATGCTATTTTGAAGGTATTTATGCATATATAAAAATATAGGGAAAAATTGGGTATCAACACATCAATCCCGATATCCCATCCATCCCGGCTCGACAAAGATGTATCATGGCGTTAAGGAGCAGTATCGTAGGATAACATGAAGAAGTCTATTGCAAAATTTGTAGCCCAGTGTCCTAATTGTCAACAAGTAAAGATTGAGCATCAGAAACCTGGTGGATTGATTCAGAATATAGAGATTCCGATCTGAAAATGGGAGGTGATCAATATGGACTTCATTATTAGATTATCTCGCTCTTATCATAAGTTTGACTCCATCTGAGTGAGAGTTGATCGACTTACAAAATCTGCCCATTTTTTGTAGTTATGACAACTTACAATGCTGAAGATTATGCAAAGTTCTATATCAAGGAGATTGTTAGGCTTCATGGTGTGCTGGTATCTATTATATCAGACCGAGGAGCTCAATTTACGACTAGCTTTTGGAGGTCTTTTCATAAGGGTTTAGGCACACAAGTGAATCTCAGCACTGCATTCCATCCGCAGACTGACGGACAGGCTGAACGTATGATAATAGATGGTAATCATTCGAGTTAGCTAATAATTGCACTCTAATTTGGCCACACATTACCTATGTTTGATTGTAAAAGATAACAAAATGCTCTAATTACGAGTTTATTGCTTTGCATGAGTCACTCCAAGCTAGGAGAAAGCTAAAAGAGTATTTTGGAGTCAATATGGATCATAGAAGGCCAACCGAAGGACAACACGATCGAAAAAGAGAAGAAAAAGCAAAGGATGAAGCCCGCGCCCAGGTCCCCGGTCAATCCGCAGCCGCGGACAGAACATATGCTGAATCCACGGTCAATCCGCGGTCCATCCGCGGCAGCGGACGGGGTGTTCGGAGCCAAACATTGCAAGGTAAATTGTGTAATTTCCAGGACGACTCTCCTTGACCTATAATAAGCCCAACTCGCCCAAATAAAGGATATCGAGGTTTTTGAAGTTTTTTCGAAGAAAGAACAGGCAAGAAGCGAGGCGGAAGATTCGACATAGAGTTTTTTACCTTTCTTCGTCTTGTTTTTATCATTGAGAATGAATTATATCATTATGATTGTGAAAACAATTATGCGTAGCTAAACCTCTAATCTAGGGTTGATGGAACCAGTTGTTGGATGAAGTCTTGATTACGTTTTGATATAATTAAGCCGTTTCTTAATCTATAATTGTTCAACTATGTGTTTTCCTATGATTAATTGAAAGGGCCCTTGATTAATCGTGTCTAGTTACCTTGTGTTGCTTGAGAAAGAACACTGGTTTAGATTATCGGGTAAGTTAAGAGATTAGTTACTTGAATTTAAAAGCAGGGTTAGAGATAACGAACCTTTGGTGGAATAATTCTGAGTTGCTTAAATTGTTAACTAGAGTAGTTCGAGAGAATGCTTCTAGTAAATTATCGTAATTGATCAAGAGATAATTGCGGTAACCTAGAACTCATATTTCTTATAGAGTATTACGGCGAGATTATAGCTAATGTGTCAGGAATTAATCCGACAATTGGGGAAATCAATAACCCTAGACCATTTTACCATTGAATTCAACTCTCTAGTTTTATTATTATTTTTCCTTAGTTAACTAAATTCTACTCATTATCTATTAAAAATCTTGCATCCGGGGATTGTTTGAGCAATTCATTAGCAGTGTTAAAAGTTGTAGTAAATAGGTTAGTTCCCTGTGGAATTCGACTCCGGATGGAACCAGATTATATATTTGCAGCGACGGCTTAGTCCTTTTTATAAGGCGTAGTTGGGCGTGATCAATTTTGGCGCCGTTGCCACGGAGCTAACGGTGTTATTTATTGTAACTTTGAAGAATTGCTAAGATTATTAGTCTTGATAAAATTTCTGTGGTGTAAAATATTTCCTTTGAAATTCTCAAGGTTTAACTCTTCAGTAACTCAGGTGCATGCCTAGAAGCTCTTCGAGAACTGGTGAACTCTTTGAAGGACTCTCAGATCCCGAGAAAGCATTCCGGACATTGAACCGGGCTAACAAGAAGAGCAAACACCTGAAACAAAGCGAACAAATTGAAATTGAAATGGATGACGTAAACAACATCAACGGGAACAACATAAATGATCGAGATGACCCAAACGTCAGAGTGGTAGCACCTCTTGTGCAAGAAGCTGCTCTTTATGATTGGGCGCAACCGACTACTGATAACCTGGCCACAGCAATTGCGGTTCCGCCCATACAAGCGGAGACATTCTAGATTACCAACAACATGCTGCACCTGTTGCAGAATAAAGGGCTGTTCTCTGGGTCATACATTGAAGACCCACAACAACATCTGAACAACTTCCTATCAATATGTGTCACTCAAAGACAACCGAATGTGACTCCTGAGGCAATCAAATTATTATTGTTCCCATTATCAGTAACAGGGGAGGCTCAAACTTGGCTGAATTCGCTCCCAATAAACTCCATTGCTTTTTGGGAGGAACTAGTCAAGCAGTTCTTAAACAAGTTTTATCCACCCAACAAAACTGCGAGGCAGATTGATGAGATATTGCAATTCAGGAAAAAATCGACTAAGACCTTGCAAGAGACCTGGGAGAGGTTTAAGGGCATGTTGGTGAAGTGCCCTCACCATGGCATTCCGGATCAGATGCTGGGACAAAGATTCTATATGGGTTTGGCTGACATTCTGAAGGCCAATGTAGATGCTTCTGCCGGGGGTGCATTCTTGAGCAAAACTTTCACAGAGTGCAGGATTCTTCTTGACAAGATGTCTCAAAATTCAGGCTGGATGGCGAGAGACACCACACTCACTCCAATAGTGCATTCTGTCGCTCTTGACCCCAACAACACACATGCAGAAAACATAGCCACTCTTATGACCCAGATGAGCTTGCTGACAAAGAAAATCGATGAGCTAGGTACCAAACAGGTGCACATTATGTATACCACAAATGGAGGCTTGTGCACTCCTTGCATAAACCAGTCATATGTGTGCTCGTGGAGTGGAGAGAATGACAACCAGGGATTCATAGAAAACATGAATTATGTCAATAATTTTGGAGGTCAGAGGCAAGGTCGGAAGCAATGGGGACCAACAGCAAACCAGCAGTACAGACCGAACCAGCCACAGCACATTCCCAATCCAGGAGGAGCACGACCACAAGGCCAAGTCATACCTTACCAAAGGCAACATGTCTATAATCAGCAACACCAGCAACGGTTGACCTACCAACTACCTCATCAGCAGCAGGATAGTAACATGATCGAAATCAGGGGTATGCTGCAACAACTCATTGGGACAAATGGAAGGATGCAAGAGAAGTTAGCTGCACATGATTCAACAATCAAAGGCATTGAAACTCAATTGGGATAGCTATCGAGTCCATGGTGTATGTTATTCGCTGACGACATAGTCCTGATTGATGAGACGGGGGACGGTGTTAATGAGAGGTTGGAGGTTTGGAGACAGGCTCTCGAGTCTGAGGGTTTCAAATTGAGCAGGACTAAGACAGAGTACCTGGAGTGCAAGTTCAGCGCCGAGTCGAGGGAAGTAGGCATGGATGTGAAGCTTGGATCACAGGTCATCCCCAATAGAGGTAGTTTTAAGTACCTTGGGTCGGTTATTCAAGGGGATGGAGAGATTGACGAGGACGTCACTCACCGCATAGGAGTGGGGTGGACGAAATGGAGGCTAGCATCTGGAGTCTTATGTGACAAGAAAGTGCCACTGATACTCAAAGGTAAGTTTTATAGGGCGGTGGTTAGACCGGCCATGTTGTATGGGGCAGAGTGCTGGCCAGTTAAGAACTCTCATATCCAGAAGATGATGGTAGCTGAGATGAGGATGTTGAGGTGGATGTGCGGGCACACAAGGATAGATAATATTAGGAATGAAGATATTCGGGAGAAGGTGGGTGTGGCCTCTATGGAGGACAAGATGCGGGAAGCGAGGCTCAAATGGTTCGGGCACATGCGGAGGAGAAGCCTGGTTGCTCCGGTGAGGAGGTGTGAGCTGCTGGCTTTAGTGGGTACGAGAAGAGGTAGAGGACGGCCTAAGAAGTATTGGGGAGAGGTGATCAGGCAGGACATGGCACGATTGCAGATTTCCAAGGACATGGCCCTTGATAGGAAGGTCTGGAGGTCGAGCATTAGGGTTGTAGGATAGAGTGCTAGTCGAGCTTCTCCTTCGCCATTCCGGGGGTGAAGCGAGTTTGAGTAGGTTGGTCCTTGACGGCTTGTGGTTAATGTAGAGTTCACGCTAACCTTACTGTTTTCCATAGCTCTGGACCTTAGTTGCGGGTTATTGTTATTGCATGTCATCTATTTTATGGTTTTTAGGATGCTGTCATTATTTCTATGGTTATGTTGACGTTACTGATGAATTATCTTTTCTTGTTTCTTATTTTATTTCCATATTCCTGAGCCGAGGGTCTATCGGAAATAACCTCTCTGCCCTATCGGGGTAGGGGTAAGGTCTGCGTACACTCTACCCTCCCCAGACCCCACTTAGTGGGACTTTACTGGGTCGTTGTTGTTGTTTTATCTATGGCCTTGAACAATCGCCCACAAGGAACATTGCCTGCAGATACAAACGTTAATCCAAAGGTGCAGAACCCGAATCAGCTCATGGCAGTGAGTCTCAAGAAAGGGAGAGATTTAGGTAGGGAGCAAGAAGTTGCTCAATCCAGGAGAGAGACAACGCCAACTACTCCAGCTGCTCCAGTTACATTAGAGACCGATGAGTCGGCAGAGCTCAGCGAGGTTGTAATTGAGCGAGCACAGGTTGACAAGGGTAAGGAGAAGGAAGGTGAACAACTCTCAGAACAGGTAGTAGAAAAAGCTTCCAGTAAAGAAAAGACGCAAAGCAGTGGCCAGAGGTTGATCCCTGCACCATTCCGTCAGAGGTTGGCAAAGCAAAAGAAAGATGATCAATACAGGAAATTCATGGAAATGCTCAGAAAAATTCAATTGAATATTCCACTGATGGATGCTTTGAGGGAAATACCAGGGTATGCAAAAATGATGAAGGACCTGATGTCGCAAAAATTTGACTTCCAGGACCTGTCCACTGTAACTATGACGCAGACCTGCAGCGCGGTAGTGAAAAGACCTATGGCTCAAAAGGTGTCTGATCCAGTTAGTTTCACTATCCCATGCACCATTAGGAGTTATGATTTTGCTAAAGCATTGTGTGATTTGGGAGCCAGTATAAACTTGATGCCCTTGGCAATTTATACAAAACTGGGCATTGGCAGAGCTAGACCGACCTCAACATTGCTGCAACTGGCTTATCACACAATGAAAAGACCGACCGGAATTCTTGATGATGTTCTTGTTCAAGTGGGGAAATTTGTATTCCCCGCAGACTTCGTCATTCTTGACTGTCAGGTGGATGAAGAGATACCAATCATTCTAGGCAGGCTGTTTTTAGCCACTGGGAGAGCATTAATTGATTGTGAGACTGGGGAATTGAAAATGATGTTGAACAATAAAGAAATCATATTCAATGTTCAACAATCTATGAGAAGACCCAGCGAATTTGCAAATTGCTCACTAGTGGAGGCCGTAGATGTGATACTACAAGAGGAGGATGAGACTATTAATGTCAGGGATCCGTTAGAAGCTTGCTTCATGAATCTGGAACATGTGGATGGTGAGGAGTTGGCAGAGTGGGTCATGGCTCTCGAAGGTCAAGGGTCTGGGAAAAGGAACCCCAGTTCGAGCTCCTACACTTAGAAGAAAGAACAACACCACCTGTGAAACCATCGATAGAGGAGCCACCACAGTTGGACCTGAAACCGCTTCCAGCTCACCTCAGGTATGCTTTCTTAGGGCCTAATTCTACTTTACCTGTTATTATATCATCAGGTTTGCTATCTGTGCAGGTAGAGCAACTCCTACAGGTGTTACAGGAATGTAAGACTGCCGTTGGTTGGACCATGGCGGACATAAAGGGTATCAGCCCAGCTTTTTGTATGCACAAGATTCTCCTGGAAGAAGGGCACAAACCATCCAGAGTATATCAATGAAGGTTGAACCCGAATATGAAAGAGGTGGTGAAGAAGGAAGTGATCAAATGGTTAGATGCGGGTATCATCTTCCCCATCTCTCACAGCAATTGGGTCAGTCCTGTCCAGTGTGTACCAAAAAAGGGAGAAATGACGGTAATACAGAATGAGAAGAACGAGTTAATCTCAACTCGTACAGTCACGGGGTGGCGGATTTGCATGGACTATCGAAAACTTAACACAGCCACCCGAAAGGATCATTTCCCCTTGCCGTTCATTGACCAGATGTTCGACAGGTTAGCTGGGCGATCCCACTTCTGTTTCTTGGACGGATACTCGGGGTATAACCAGATCTCAATAGCCTCGGAAGATAGAGAGAAAACGTCCTTCACTTGTCCGTATGGCATCTTTGCCTTTCGGAGAATGCTCTTGGGACTTTGCAATGCACCGGCTACATTCCAGAGGTGCATGTTAGCCATTTTCACTGACATGGTTGAGGATATTATGGAGGTGTTTATGGATGATTTCTCCATGGTGGGGGATTCATTCGAAGATTGTCTTCACAACCTAAGAAGAGTGCTCAAAAGATGTGTGGAGACAAATCTAGTGCTTAATTGGGAGAAGTGTCATTTTATGGTACAAGAAGGAATAGTGTTGGGGCATCGAGTGTCCAAAAAGGGAATTGAAGTTGACCAAGCCAAGGTTGATGTGATTGAGAAGCTGCCGCCACCCCCTTCGGTAAAGGCAATGAGAAGTTTCCTTGGGCACGCCGGGTTCTATAGGCGGTTCATTAAGGATTTTTCCAAGATTGCTAACCCCTTATGTAAGCTGCTTGAAAAAGACCAGCCCTTTGTGTTTACTGATGATTTTAGGTTGGCCTTTGAGGAGCTGAAAAAGAGATTGGTGACTGCACCCATCATTGTTGCACCCAACTGGGAGCAACCGTTCGAGCTCATGTGTGACGCCAGTGATTATGCTATAGGAGCAGTCTTAGGGCAACGCAAAGACAAGATGATGCACCCGATTTACTATGCAAGCAGGATGCCCACTGGTGCACAAGATAATTACACTGTCACGTAAAAGGAAATGCTTGTCGTAGTGTTTGCCTTCGACAAATTCAAGTCGTACTTGGCTCAAAAGTTATTGTTTATACTAACCATGCAGCAATTAGGTACTTGATAGCAAAGAAGGAATTAAAGCCACGCTTGATTCGCTGGGTTCTTTTGCTACAAGAATTTGATCTAAAAATCCGTGATAGAAAGGGGACGGACAATCAAGTGGCAGACCACCTCTCGAGGTTGGAAGGAGCAGAAAAGAGAATGGAGGTTGAAGATATCACAGAGACATTCCCGGATGAACAATTACCGCTATGACAATAGAGGAGGCGCCATGGTATGCTGATATTGCTAATTACTTAGCAAGCGGTATTGTACCTTATGATCTCTCCTCAATTCAAAAGAAAAAGTTCTTCCGTGATTGTCGATCTTACTATTGGGATGAACCTCTACTTTTTAAGATATGTGTTGATAACATGATCCGGAGGGTGTATCCTCGAGAAAGATCAATATTCTGTTTTGCAGGCTTGCCATGCTTCACCATATGGTGGACATTTTAGAGAAATTCGGACAGCGGCTAAGGTATTGGAATCGAGGTTGTATTGGCCAACTCTGTTCAAGGATGCCCACGCTTGGGTCAAAAGTTGTGATGAATGCCGAAGGACATGAAACATTTCTCGCCGTCACGAGATGCCAATGACCACAATTCAATAGGTGGAAATTTTTGACATGTGGGGGATCGACTTTATGGGGCCGTTCGTCAGCTCGTATGGTAACAAATATATATTGGTAGCGGTTGACTATGTCTCCAAGTGGGTCGAAGCGGTGGCCCTCCCAACCAATGATGCAAAAGGGGTAACAGGCTTTCTAAAGAAAAATATCTTCACACATTTTGGCACCCCGAGAGCTATAATCAGCGATGGTAGAACCCATCTTTGCAATAGAGCATTCGCATGGCTGTTGGAAAAGTACGGAGTTCGTCATAAGGTGACCACCCCTTATCACCCACAGTCAAGCGGGCAAGTTGAAGTGTCAAATAGGGAAATTAAAAGTGTCCTTACAAAAACAGTGAATGCAACAAGGACCGATTGGGCGAAGAAGCTGGATGATGCATTATGGGCGTACCGCACAACATTCAAAACTCCAATTCGTATGTCACCGTACAAGTTGGTGTTTGGAAAGGCATGCCATCTTTCGGTTGAGCTCGAACATAAAGCACTATGGGCATTGCGGCAGTTGAATTTGGATATGGAGACAGCAGTCACCAGCAGAATCACTGGGTTACATGAGCTCGAGGAATTCAAGTTCCAGGCATTTGAGAGTGCTAGACTATACAAGGAAAGGATGAAACTAATGCATGATAAGCACATCTTGGATCGGGACTTCAAACCCGGAGATCTAGTGTTGTTATACAATACGAGATTGAGATTTTTTCCAGGTAAGTTGAAGTCCCGATGGTAAGGACCCTTCAAAGTGGTGCAAATGTTCTTAAGTGGAGCTGTGGAGAATAAATCAGAAGATGGGACATATAAGTTCACGGTGAATGGGCAAATGCTGAAACATTACCTTCGCATGGCCGAAGAAAAAAGGGATAGAGTGGTAATAACATTGGATGAACCCCAATACGCGAATGAGGAGTGATGATCAAAGCCTGCGTTGTGCTGCGATGTTAAATCAAGCGCTTCATGGGAGGCAACCCATTGATTTATTGTATTCGTCGGAGTTACGTAAGTAGCCCAGAGGTAGGTACAAACATAAAAATTAAAAAAAAAAGAAAAGAAAAATTTGGACGCCTAATTCGCGGCCGCAGATTGACCGCAAATTTGACAGGTTTTCTATCCGCGGCCGCGGATCCGGCCGCGGATTAGGCGACGTCANCCCCCCCTTATCTTTAACCCCCCTCTACTTAACAACACACAACACAACAGAACAAAAAAACAAACACAACCCTCCCCTTCCCCTCTAACGATTTCCCTCAACTTCTTCACCAAATTCCTTTCTTTTATCCCTCTTCTCCACTCACCCAATCTTCCATCTAAGATCATCACAAGGTTCTCAAGTAAGTCTATGATTCTACTCTCTTCTTTTAGTTTCTTTTATTTTGTTTTTGTTTCTTTTCCTTTTCATTCTTTATTTCTTATTTTATAGTTGTAATAAAGTAGAATTTTAGGTACTCTTATTGATGTGTATTTGTTGATATAATTGTGATATGTGAAGACATTAGGTTGGTTGGGGTTGGGAAAACATTGTTGAGTGGTGAGGAATGAGGGTTTAATTGGGTCCTTTGGTACATTGGGGGGTATATGCACATGAGGTATTTGTTGAATTGCCCCAATGAACTTTATAGTATAAATTGTGACCCAGGGGGCGCGTGAAGTCTGAGTAACCACTCTTGGGTCACCTATTCTGCTGATTTTTGATAATTGTGGTTGTGGTGTAGGTACAATGAGATCTTCAAAGAAGAGACTCACTACCGGTGGTTCGTTCCGAAGACGGGCATCATCCAGTTCAGGGAAGTTTGATAGTACCCGGTTTGTCTCTAGAGATGCCCAAGACCGATTCGTTGAAAAGAATATTAGAAAGCCGGTACCAGAATGGAGAATTAATAGGGGTTCCCTCCAGGCTGAGTGCCCCAATATGTTTAGGGAGCTGACAAGGCGCAGGCTCGACATCTTCTTTGAGGAGCCGGGGGATGGTAATTTGTTGCTAGTAAGGGAATTTTACGCCAACTGTCCCGAACATGAGGATCACGTTTGCATGGTGCGACAAAAGAGGGTGAATGACTCAATTGAAGTTATTAGGAGAGTGTATCGTTTGCCTGCATTTACTGGGGAGAGGGATTACTATAACGCTTGCAAGCGAGAACCCACACAATGGGAATTGTTTTTCCAAACTATCTGTAAACCAGACAAAGCGGTAGTGTGGGTTACTGAGGGATCTAAGTTGCACTCCTCCTCACTCACCTTTGAAGGCAAGTGTTTGTTGTACGTTATTAACAATCGACTGCTACCGTCCCACAACAACACTGAAGTCAATGGACCGCGATCTGCTTTGATTTCGTGCTTTATGAATGGCCACGATTTTGATGTGGCCGAGATTATTCAGTTGGAGATGTTCATCCGTTCACCACTACGGAGGTATGTTTTTTTTTCCATCTCTGCTCACTCGATTGTGTCGGGCTGTAGGGGTAGCAGAGAACCCCCATGTAGACGGCAAGGTGAAGAAAGAAACCATGTTCCGAGCTTCCAAGGTGACCATTGGGAAAGAGGCAGTGACAGCCAGTTCAACTGATAGTGAGGATTCTGAGGCATCTGAGGAGGGGGATGATGAGCAGGATGNAAGTGGGGGCTGCGTCCCCCCCCCATGAGCATGTTGTGGAAGCCGAAGGGCCATCTGGGGTTGGTCGGATTACACGACTGGCAGCATTAGAGCAGGAAATGGCAGGGTTACAGACTACAATCACAGTTTTTATCACCTTGGCCATGTACAGTGGCTTTGTTCATACTTTGGACATGACCTTTTAGTAGTTATACTCCTCCTAAGTATGAGTTTTTCTGGTTTGCTTCTATATAAAGTTGAAAGCCTTTAGGTTTTGACTTTATTGTATAAAAATAAGTTGGGGCTTTTTCTGTAAAGGTATATACTTTTTTCAGTTTCCGTTAAGTGGCTGGTTCTTGAATAAAGATGTTGAGAAGCCATTTTGTTCCTCTAAGTAAAGCATCATTACTGTTGATGACCCATGAATACTCTGTCTACTCCTAAAAGGCTAAACTTTCAACTCTGAATTTGGAAATTGTTTATCTAATTGATAATTTTATTTAATATACCTTCACTATTTATCCTATAGGCGGTCATGAAAGTTGATGACTTGACTGGATCTTTTTTTTTTTAGGTTTGGTGAGCTGAATGGATCTTCTTTTGGTTGCATATGCAATTTCTGATGAATATTTTGGAGCAGTTGAAAGTATACATAACATGGTTTTCTGAAATGCACTTATAAGTTTGATCACTAAGATATTAGGCATCTGTTCCTGTTGCTAGTGTTGTGTCCAAGGGCGGACCCACGTTGGTTCAAGGGGGTTCAACTGAACCCACTTCGAAAATATTTTCTACTATTTTAGTGTGGAAATTATTTTTTGAAGAAAAAAAAACTGCTATAAGATGAAGCAGTTGAACCCACTTAACCGAAGCCGTGCCTTGGTCGGATGGTTCAAGCGGGGTCAAATTCTGCTGCTGGTCGCGTGTTCGGACACAGCAGTGCACTATTTTGTGTTTTTTCACCTGTACAATATTTGACATCTTAGCTGGCCGCCCTCCTTTATCAGAACTTTCTATGAAATTACTAATTTAGCTTAGCTCTTTTATATTATTATTTTTAACAGTTAGTGCAAGTTAAATTAAAATAAATAAATAAATAGACTTTAGTATTTTAATATAGATTCAACTTATGTTTGTTACAGTAAAATTTGTAAAAAAAAATTGAAGTTCAATAACTTGTTAAATTGTAAAGGTATATATATATATATATACACGTATGTATGTTTGAAAACAGTATGGCTTGCAAACAAAATAAAGAGTCACGGACAAATTTTCTTTAACGTTTTGTTAGAACCAAAATAAAAAGCACTAGGTAAACCCTATTTGTTTGTTAACTCAATATCATATTTACTGTCGATTAATTTTTAGGGCTTCAGTGTATGTTTCAACCCGCTTGTATATAAGTCTGGGTCCGCCCCTGGTTGTGTCTCTAAAGAACCGAAAAATAAGGATAAGATGTTTGTGTTCAAATAAATTATTCTGTTCTCTAATTTCTTGTGCAAACTGTTTTGAACCTTAGTTGATCACTTCTTGATTTATAGTGATTCTGTTTCATTGCTGTAAAGAAGTTCTCTTTCCCGCAGCTTTTCAATTCAATTCTTGATATCATATTATCTGAGTGCATTTCAGAAATCTATTGGGGCAGGCTTTGATCTTTCTGCAGTTTGTTTCAAATGGGATGGCACAACTGGTTATCCCCTCTTTTTTCTTGTGTTGAACAATTAAGTCTCAAGGATGTCTTTAGAGTAACAACTCTTAGCGTCTGTTAGCGTAGCTGATAAAAAGTAACAATAAGCATAAAGAGCTGAAAAAAATAACCTTGTATCTCTATTTTTGTCCAATGGTTTTCCCCTTTTTGTAGCCATCAAACAGATGTGCATTTCCTCCTATTTGATATGTGATTGAATCTAATGTCACCAGAAGTTCGTGTTATTGCTCCATCGTCCCTTCTCACCATGACCCCCTCTCCCGTCTTGTTAACTTGGGGATGCCCCATTTTGTTTATTTTCACCCAATCTAATTGTTATATATGGTTCGTAACATGTTTAATTCTTGCAGTCTGGTTGCTGCAAGCCGTCAAATGACTGCAATTTTATTTATGTGAGCCCGACTAACTGGACCAAGAATTCAACCTCATCCTTGAACAATCCAGACTGTAGCCTGTGGAGCAACGATCCGAATGTCTTGTGTTACAGCTGCCAACCCTGCAAAGCCGGGCTGTTAGACAATATCAAGAGTGACTGGAAGAGGGTAGCTGTACTCAACATCATATTCCTCGTCTTCCTCATCGTCGTCTACTATTGAAAATTAAGAATGTAATTTGAGAAATTTTATGTATTTCTGAATGAATCATCTGTACAAAGGACACTCTATTTATACACAGGTATTCCTAGAAAAGAAAATAAAAAATAAAAGAATAGCCTATTAGATTTGTACACTTGTCCTAATATTACTAATCTATGTCTAACAAAATAACTAACTCATTGTTCCTTCTTCAGATGACATATTGTGTGCATGTGAGAATCTTCCAGAAATTGAGTGCTCTTTGAACGGACCAGATTTAATCCATCAGTGCAATTTTGAACAGCTGAGATGAGGCCACGTGGCATCCTATGTGGCTTATTAGAGTCAAAGTTAAGACTATGTCTTAACTTAGTTTTGTCCGCCATTTGTTCATTTCTGAGCTTCAACCTTAGCTCTTCTTCTTCATCATTTATCTTCTGTAAATCATTTTCTTCTTCAAAATCTTTCTTCTCACAAAACTTAGATTGATGTATTCCAACATCCCCCCTCAAGTTGGAGGGGGTAGAAGACACCCCCAACTTGCCAAGAATCATTTTATGAGCAGGCCCTGGTAAGGGTTTGGTGAATAAGTCAGCAAGTTGCAATTTTGAGGGAATAAAAGAAAGAGAGATGAGACCAGAGAGAAATTATTGCCGCACAAAGTGGCAATCGAGTTCGACGTGTTTAGTCCTTTCGTGAAACACGGGATTCCGGGTGATATGGATGGCAGCTTGACTATCGGAGAAAATGGGAACCGGAATTGGAGGAGGAACTGAGAGATCTGTGAGCAAACGAGTTAACCAGGTGAGTTCTGCAACCAGACGTCGTATGGAGTGATATTCCGCTTCTGCGGAAGATAGAGAGACAGAAGCTTGTTTTTTGGATTTCCAAGACACAGGAGAACAACCTAAACTGATAAAGAAACCACTAACGGACCGGCGACTATCCCGGCAAGAGGCCCAATCTGCATCGCAGAAAGCCAAGAGGTCAATAGAGGGATGAGCATTGAGAAACAGTCCTTGGCCTGAGCTGGAGCTAATGTAACGAAGAACACGCAAGGCAACAGTGAAATGACCAATGCGAGGGCGTTGCATGAACTGGCTGAGAGTGAGAATGACAAAAGAGAGATCTTGGCGTATGTGAGTCAAATAGTTGAGCTTACCCACCAAACGACGATAAAGAGAAGCATCACTCAATGGAGGACCAGAATCAGCAACTAATTTGGACGATGGATCCAGGGGTGAAGAAACTGAAGGGAGATTGGAGCAGTCAAACTTGTGGAGCAAATCAATGGTAAATTTCCTTTGAGTAATAATCATACCCTTTTGTTCTCGCAAAATTTCCATTCCTAAAAAATAATAAAGTGGCCCAAGATCCTTCATTTTGAACTCAGAATGCAAGAATTCTTTGAGGTCTGTTAATTCAGCAATGTTATCCCCTGTAAGCAGTATATCGTCGACATAGACTGCAACAATAGAAATGAGATGACCTGTTCTCTTAAAGAACAGAGAATAGTCATTAAGAGAAGCAGAAAAACCAATGAAACTGAGTGCCCCGGCAAGCCTGGCATACCATTGCCTGGAGGCTTGCTTCAAACCATAAAGAGACCTCTTAAGTCGACAAACATGGTTGGGACTTAGGGAAGGTAAACCAGCATGAAACCTCATATAAACTTCTTCTTGCAACTCCCTATGTAAAAAGGCATTGCTCACATCAAATTGAGATATAGACCAACCTTTCTTGACAGCAATAGAAAGCAAACATCTGATTGTTGTCATCTTGACAACTGGAGAGAAGGTTTCTGTGTAATCAATACCTTCTCTCTGAACATCACCTCTTATAACCAATCGAGCCTTGAGTCTTTCAATAGTGCCATCATCATTTTGTTTGACTTTATAAACCCACTTACAGGGTAATGCCTTTTTCCCAGTAGGCAGTAGAACCACAGTAGAACCACATCCCAAGTAAGATTCTCTTCTAAAGCCTTAAGTTCTGAGTTCATAGCTTGCACCCAACCTGGGTTAGTACAAGCCAGAGAGTAGGAGGTGGGTTCTGTAATAGAAGAGACTGATTTGAGGAGGTGTTGATTAGAGCTAGTGAGGGCAGATAAAGCAAAGGGAGATGGGGAACAAGGAGAGGTGAGACAAGAAGTGGTGACATCAGTGAGAAATATGTTGTTGCAAACATAATCCTTAAGATAACTAGGTAGAGTCCCTATATTATCTCTACTAGATCTCCTAAGAGGAACAGGATGGGAAGGAGGGATAGGTGAGGTAGAAGAAATAGGAGAGGGAGTAGTCTGGTGAGAAGAAGAACTAGGTGAAGAATCAGGTGTAGAGCAATCTTGTGGTTCAGTGGAGTTATGTTGTGTGGGAGCATCAGAGGTGAAAGGAGGTATAGGGAATGTAGGACCAGGATATATAGAGGGATTATCTTCACACATATGGGAAAAGGGAAAGATGTGTTCAATGAAATGAACATCCCTGGAGACAAAGAAATTCCTGGTGGTGAGGTTCAATAATTTATATCCTTTTTGACCATTAGGATATCCCATGAATACACATGCTGTGGCCCTAGGATCAAACTTCCCTCTGTTGTGTGAAAATCTAGAGGCATAACAAAGACAACCAAAACTTCTTAAGAAAGAATAGGAGGGTGCCTTACCAAACAGCAAATGATAGGGAGTGTGTCCTTTGAGCACTCTAGAGGGAAATCTGTTGATGAGAAATGTAGCTGTTAGAATGCATTCTCCCCAATAACAAAGAGGCACCTTGGATTGAAAGAGTAGAGCTCTAGCAATTTCTAACAAATGTCTATGTTTCCTCTCCACAATCCCATTTTGCTGAGAAGTTCCCACACATGAAGTCTGATGTAAAATGCCTTGTGATAATAAGAACAAGGAAGCTGCAGTGCTGCTTCCCAACTCCAAAGCATTATCTGACCTGATAACCTTGACCTTAGTGTTAAATTGTCTGTCCACCATGCTCAAAAAATATTTTAGAACTGAAAATGAACTACCCTTTGTGCTCAGTAGATAAGTCCAAGTTGCTCTACTGAAATCATCCACAATAGTGAGAAAATACTTGTATCCATTATGAGTAGAAGTCCTATAAGGACCCCATGTGTCAATGTGTATTAATTCAAAAGGTTGCTTAGTTTTGATATGACTGAGTGAAAATGGTAATCTAGACTGTCTTGCTAATGGGCAAACATCACAATGACACACAGAATCAGAAACAGATGAAATGGAATTGATATATTTCATTGCATTGAAAGGCAAATGCCCCAATCTTACATGCCAGAGTTTTACATCAGATTCTGTTTTTGCTAAAATAGGAAAAGGAAAAGAAGCTGAAACTGAATTAGAAAAAGTTGCAGGCAACAATCTATTAGCTGAAACTGAATTAGAAAAAGATGTAACAGTTTTAGAAGACAAAGTTCTAGGTTCTGTGACACTAGGCTCCAATAAGTAAAGTCCCTCCTTAGCTTCACCAAAAACTTGAGGGCTCTTCATGAGAGGGCCCTGCAAAATACATCCAAAAGAAGTGAAAACTAAGAGACATTTGAATCTTTGACAAAGCCTACAAACTGAGAGTAAGTTATACTTGAAACTAGGAATATGAAGAACATTTTCCAGAACTAGACCTGGAAAGATAGAAACACTACCAGCATGAGTGACCTTTACCCTAGAAGAATTAGGTAATTTTACCATTAGAGGAGAAGGCAATGGTACGAAGAATAAGAATGTGTTGGCATTAAAACACATATGCTCAGTTGCCCCTGAATCTATAATCCAAGAGTTGGAAAGATTAGAATTAGAAACTGAATAACAGGATGGAGAATTAGTAAACAATATACCAGAAGCAGAATTTGCATTAACCTCTTGAGAAGCTCCCTGTCCTGTTTGTAGTTGATTCAGCAGATTAACTAATTGACTGAACTGATCAGATGAGAGCTTCTGAGAAAATTGAGGTCCTTCTGCCATGTTGCTACGAATTTCCCCTGTATCTTCTACTACAGTGGCTGAATTTCCTTTTGGAGGATTTTGAACCCTTTTGTTTTTAGTAAATTTGAAATCAGCAGGAAATCCCACAAGTCTGTAACAATTATCAATTGTGTGATTAGTCATCTTACAATAGGAGCACATCTGTGTGTTTTTCTTTCCTTTGTGTGCAAGATTTCCTTTATAAGAAGTATTTCCATTCTTCTGCTGTGGAAAATGAGATGCTGCAGGGTTCTGATAACTCTGAGGTCCTTGATTCTTCACCATGAAAGAAACACCATCTGTTGGAAATTGGGAACTGACATGGATTTCCCTTTGTATTCTCATCTTGCATGAGAAGTGATTA
>NC_031999.1:15360549-15401853 GCF_001879085.1 Nicotiana attenuata
ATCTTAGGAGTGCAAACTTTTAGAAAAGTATAAGTCCTCTTTAGAGTTCGTTTCTGGGTTTCTTCTCGAAGTTTTCGGGCTGTTTTAACATGGATTTGCTGCTGGTTTTCTGCTGTTTTGCTGCTGTTTTTATGCTGCTTTAGTTGCTGAGCTTCCATTCTTCGTTGTTGTATTTATTATTCTGCGACTCAGGTAACTCTTTAATCTTATGTTGCAGATATTTTCACATTAACAAGAAGATTGGAACTCCTCTTGATTGTTGGGAGCATATCCATTTAAATAAATGAGTGCTTAGCTAAATTTCTTTATTGTTTAAATATATCTTGTTGTAGTTCATATGTAAAAAATAAATCCTTGGTTGATCAAACACTCTTTATTCATGTGTTATTTGTCTTTACTATCTATTATAGTTTTGATGCATATAAAATGAGATGTTTCAAGTAGGTTGCAATGTGCTTAAAGACTCCTTTTGCACCTTTGCAATTCTGGCCAGTTTATGATAGGCTATTCTTTAAAGAAAAATAACAAAAGAGCCATGCTTGAAACCTTTATTTATTGTGATAAAATTCAGATTTTACATGTGACCATCTCTGCTAGGATTTTAGATTTTTTTTGGTAGAAAGTGGCTAGATCTTAAATAGGTGTTTGAAATTGCTAGTTAAAAATAAGGGTTAATGGCCTAGAACAAAAGAGGCCAGACTCGCAATTTACCCAAGGTGGGCTATCTTAGTAAACCGGCATTTGAAATTCATTGGGCTTTCAGCTTATGCCCATTTTCGGAGCTCAATAATGGGCCAAGGCATATTCTGTCCAATAGGCCCAATGCCTTTAAGAAGTCTATAAATATTTTGTCCATTTATTTTATAGATGTTGGCTCAATACCATAACTAAATAAGCAAATTGGCCCACTTTCTCAATAAATAAATAGCTGGCCCATCTTCTAAAATCCATAAGCTGGCCCATTTCTCCTTTTAACAAGAAGTTGGCATATTTCTTTAAAAAAGATTGAGTTGGTCCAACATTTATTTGCACAATTTTTCCAACCATAAGGCTAGAAGATAATAATAGAAATCAGATTTCTGTTATTAATTAATTAACACATTTTCTTTTTTTATTAGTTGAATTGCTAGGCAATCAGTAGGCACGCTTAAATCTTTTCATTCACGGATTCGCTTGCGTGGCGTGATATTTAACATTCAATAATTTAATTCACTAATCTCTTACTATATCTATAGTTTTAGTTAAATTTCTAATCCTTTCACCATACTCGCGGATTCGCTCGCGTAGCGCGATAGTAACTTTTTAATAGCGATAGTAACCTTTTAATAAATAATTTTCTCAAAAGCACAAATACAGTAATTTTTTCTGAAAATAATAGCGTGCTAATAATCCTTTGTCATAACTGCGGATTCGCTTGCGTAGCGCTGTTACGACAAAATTAATAAAATTCGTTTTGGTCGCATATTCGCTTTCGTAGCGCGGTTAGGACAATTTTATACTGTTTATATCATACTTTTTTTTAACAACTTTAATAGTTAAAAGCGGATAGGTAAAACATGAAAATACATATAAATCACAGTTTGTCCAAAATTAGCTCAAGCCAAGTTTTAAGTCAATAAAGCGACCGTGCTAGAACCACGGGACTCGGGGAATGCCTAATACCTTCTCCCCGGTCAACAGAATTCCTTACCCGAACTTTGTTTTCGCGGACAGATAAAAATAGAGTCAAACTTTTCTTTGACTAGGGATTCAAATAAAAGGTGACTTGGAACACCGAAAACCAATTCCAAATGGCGACTCTATAAATAAAATAATCCCTACTCAAATTTGTCACTTCAACTGGAAAAACTCTTTAACCCACCATAATATCCATACACATACATATTTTCCGGGGAGTAGAAAAGGGGTGTGACAATATAGAAGCTTTCTTATTAAGAGGAGGAAAAAAAGAAACAATTATGGGAGTAACTGAGGGTCAGGTGCTTGATAATCAGGTAAATTGGATGAAAAATAAAAAGAGAATGTAAAGTTCAGTTTTAACTTCTTATTTCCTTTCTATCTGGGAGAAGAGGGGGCATACTCAATTTTTAAAACCCAAGTCTATCACCAGCAAAACGAGATGATCATTCACTGATCTGGGTACGATGCAGCTAAGTCAGAAAACATAGTTATACTCCACCTATATGCACAAGGAATGTTCCGATTCTATAGATAAATCAAGTCGGGATGAAGTAGAAATAATCTCTGTCCTTACAGGTGGTTTGAAGCAAGTATTACTCGTTATTAAATCCCAGAAGTACCAAGTAAAACCATGCAATAAAGAAAGGATTTTGAAAGAAACATGAGATCATCACCATTAGTATACAACGAAGGTTTAGAATTCGAACTAGCTCAGGATGTACAGGAAGCGAACATTCACACTAGTACGAATTGGCTAGGCACCAATAGTATTACTTACTAATTTGCAAGCATCAACACTTACACTTGCATCCATTCCTAATTAACAGGGTTAGTTTGAAATGGTAATATCTCTCTGGAAAAGGAGATGTCACTGCAATCGGGGTATGTTACAACAATAATTACGGGCTGTCAACCAGTGCAAGGTTTCAAATATTAGCAAGGAGAGCTACTTTATATCGGCTAATGGTGTCTTAAAAATCAAAACTTACTAGTCAAAATTTGCAGGAATGTCAATTTCAGTTTTGGGAGCATTTCCAATATCAACTAGAGTTTCCTGCAGATCCAAGATTTCAGTGACAAAATGCATTCTAATCATTTCGAGTAAAAAGATTCAAAAAATCTATCATGAATATTATTAAGGAAAACAGTGATAATAAGGCTGTGATAACTCTCTAACTACTCTTACCTGCTCAACAAGATTACTAGAAGGACTAGTGATACCCACAGGTATCTCATTTGCATGATTGCTCCCAGCGCCGAATAGATTCTGAACCAAAAACAGCAAAAATACTGTAAGGTAAAAACATTTAACTAAAAATAGAGTTGCCTATTGCCATTCAAAGTATTCATGTTGAGATCCTCATCCAGTGTCAAGACAGTAATGTACTCCCATGTGACACCCAAATGGTAGAGCATCATTGCAACAAAATGATCAAATAGACACCATCTGGATAATTGGTTAAGTTGAAATTTAAGCCATATGGTGACAACTCCAAATCAGTTGGACAAAAGAAAATCAGCTGGACAATTGGTGAAAGCATACTATAAAATAACACTGCTACAGTGTCCTGTTTTTACTGACAGATTGCGTCAGTGGAATTAGAACAAAACAAACTTATTAAATTTTTGTTACTGAAACTGTTGGTTCTTGATAAAAGAAATTAAGGGAAATAACCGGGGAAGATGACAGGAAAATAGAAAGAGTATACTGGAATAGATGTAAAAGGAACTGAAGTTGAAAATTCTATGTGATTTTACTGCATTTGGACTACAAGTTATATGAGAAATACTAACTTAAAAGACCTAAAAATCAGCACAAAATCTGCTGAAAATAACAAACTCGTAGAGACTAGTTCACTCTTAAAGACAAGTTCAAAATTATTTCAAATTCAAACTAAATTACTGCAGTAAATAACTCTTAAGCTGAAACGGTAAAATAATTTTACTATTTTCAGCTTCTAAAGCATATTTCTAACACTCCTCCTTGCTTTTGAAGCTTCAAATTCTGAATTTATGCCTTGTAAACCTTTAACTGGAAGCGACTTTGTACGTAAATCTGCCAACTGATCTTGGGACTTGCAGTAAATTGAGTTCAATTTTGTATTTTGCTGCATCACATGATTGTCAATGAAATAAGTTGGCTCTTTTATCGGCTTCATTTTGACTTGAGGCTTGTCAACTTTCTTCCACATTTGCATTTTTCCTTGAGGCTTGTCAACTTTCTTCCAAATTTTGTTTTTTTGAAATATTGACAACTTCTTTGTCTAATTTTCACATATGTCCTCTTTTGGAGGATTATCTGCACTTTGTAGATTCTTTGGGCTCCATTCTTCATCTTCGGTTGGATCAAATGAGAAGTTTTTTACCTCTCATTTTAACCCTTAAAATCTCAAGTCCAGTTGCATCATAAATGGAACAATATTTATCTTCAAAGGATACTTTAAATCCTTTTTCCATTAGTTGTCCAACACTTAATAAATTTTGATCAATATCAGGAACATAAAGAACATCTGAAAGTTTCTTAGTACCTGACTTTGTTGGGATTGCAATAGTTCCTTTTCCCTTAGCAAAAATATAATCACCATTCCCAATTCTGACTTTCTTATTTCCCATAGACGTGAACTCTTTGAAAAGATTTCTGTCATATGTCATGTGGTTTGTACAACCACTATCAATCAACCAAAACTCAGATTTTTTTATTGAAAGAATAGTTGCCATAAACAAGTGATCTTCTTCTTCTTCTTCATTGGCGACTTGGGCATCTACTTCATGCTTTTGAAATTTGCCTTTGCAAATTACAGCTTCATGACCAAGTTAGTTGCAAATTTTGCACTTTGCATCTGGCCTCTTCCAACATTTGAACGGTGGATGACCTTTTTTGCCACAGTGCTGACAAGGTGGGTAATTTTTCTTTGCATTATTACCCTTGCTTTGAGTTCTGTGGTTGGCTGCCAAGACTACTTCAACCATACCATCTTGCCTCATAAGCCTCATTTGCTCTTGTGCCTGCAATGCATTTAACAATTCTGCTAAGGTAATCTTGGATAGATCCTTTGTATTTTCTAAGGTAGTTATGGATACTTCATATTTTTCAGGCACCGTAACAAGAATATTTTCAACAATTCTTGAATTTTTAAATTTAGTGCCAAGCAACGTTACCTTGTTAACAATGCCAAGCAACCGATCTGAGTATTCTTTGACGGTCTCAGATTCTTTCATTTTCTGCAACTCGAATTCCCTTATTAAATTCAGCACCTTCATGCCTCGAATTCTTTCATCTCCTGTATATTCTCCCTTCAGATAATCCCAGATTTCTTTTGCTGATTTGAGAGCCATAACTCTCGTGGAAATTGTTGCAGATACACCAGCAAACAAAGTTGCTTTCGCCTTTGATTTCCTGGTTTTCTTTTCCTTGTGACTCTTGATCTGGGCCACCGTGGGATTGTTAGGCAGCGGAAGAACATCCTCTTCCACGGCCTCCCAAAGATCTAAAGCCTCCAAGTAAGTCTCCATTCTCACTGCCCACAATTAAAGACTGGATGAGCCAATTGAGAAAAACTCGTTTCAGTCCCCATCTCACTCAAGAAAAGATTTACTTAGGTCCCTTAAGAAAATGGCTCTGAAACCCAATTGTTGGTTCTTGATAAAAGAAATTACGGGAAATAAGGGAAGATGACAGGAAAATAAAAAGAGTATACTGGAATATTCTATATGATTTTACTGCATTTGGACTACAATTTATATGAGAAATACTAACTTAAAAGACCTAAAAATCAGCACAAAATCTGCTGAAAATAACAAACTCCTAGAGACTAGTTCACTCCTAGAGACTAGTTCAAAATTTTTTTCAAATTCAAACTAAATTACTGCAGTAAATAACTCTTAAGCTGAAACAGTAAAATAATTTTACTATTTTCAGCTTCTAAAGCATATTTCTAACAGAAACTCATAAAGTGAATTCGTTGTTCTTTCTCGTTCAACCTTTCTTTTAATTTTAACATTATACTTCAGTGTAATTCCAATTTGAATTTAATGTGTACTACGATATAACCTATGAGGAAATATTTCAACCATTGATATTATAAAGTGTGTGCTAGAATATAGCATATGAGAAAATATATAACATCGTACACATAATTGAAAAAAAAATCAAAATTTACCTTTTCTACATCAGCACACTGATCAAGAGATCCTTCAGCAAAGGCCTTCATGGGATTGTCCGGAGTTCCCTGCAAGCAGCATAAGATGCCTGAGAGAGTATTTTGTAATAAAGTGCTTCCATATATGTTCATCCTAACAACTGGAGAAGTTTTGACCTTCTAAATTGGACGTGTGACATCCATGGATGTCTACCACATGTAAAAAACAAAACTTCAGTTTTCTAATGTATCAGGAACACTAAGGTGGATGAATGAGTTAACATTTTCAAGAGGTCCTTTTTGTGAAGGAGAAATAGCACGTATACACAGCCAATAACAGTATACTAGATATAGCATGTAGGAATATAGTTCTTCACACCACTAACAAATTTCTCATTCTTGCTGATGAAACATACCGGTTCTTTTGGTTCAACAGATATTTTCCTCGCTCCCTTGCTTAGATCTCTCAATGTTCCCTATACATCCAAATCAGCTGATTTGATTAGGCGAAAACAAATCCATTTGGTGCTTGCGCAATTTTTAATGTATTGGCCCAGAAAGTAGGTGAAAATAGCAGTTCATTTGAACTTCCCACCACCAAAAGAAATGAGAAGAAAATTGTGCGAAGAACCAAAAGATCAGGAAACTTCATGATCATTAAGATGAAGAGAAAGAAAAGATTGTCTTGCATACCTTGTTTGCCCACTTTAGTCCACATGCATTGCAGAGTGTCCTTGGTCCATCTGGCCCACGACGCATTGCTGGCGTACAATTTTCACTCACACCACAATGGTGACACTTTACAGGACTAATAATTCAGAAAGAATCAAGCAGGAAAAAAGATTGGCACTTTTGCGGTCAGAGCAGAAGCAGATCAGTTAGTAGAGGCTGAAGCAATAAAAGTTGTAAAAAGATGTAGACTCACACAGTTTCAGAATGCTGAGTGCCATCTCCTGCAAGGCTACTCTTGGCTGAGTCGCAGCTAGAAGATCCAGAACTTGCTTTCAAAGATGCAAATTGACCATTCTTCCGATGCATCCTAATATACATCGCCAAGTAAGTTATACTCAAAACCTAGACATTTATACCCGAAATTGCTTCTTGTTAAACTAAAAAAATAAGTTTCTTTAAATTTTGCTTGAAGCTTCTTATTATTATTATTATTATTATTATTGGGGGGGGGGGGGGTTTGTGGAGGAGAAGAAAAGCCACTGTGTTTCAGTCTTTCAAGGACAAATTCTTTTAAGCTCTACTTTTCCAAAGCAAATCGACCAAAATCCATGTTTCCTCTCATAAAGACATGCTACCAGTTCAGATCAAAATTATTGTCCTTTTCATTTTCAGTGTGGATGAATACTACGGCTTCCACTATATGCAAAATCTTAGCATGAGAAACCATCGACACAGCCAGGAACCTAATCCAAAACTTAAAGAAGAGATGAGCATTTGGCTGATTGCATATCAACCAAAGAACCGATCTTGTAAATACACCATTACTATATGAATTCAATCACTATATGAATTCTATTACAGAAGAAGATTTGAGGACAAACGGACATCATGTGAAATTGGAAAAACAGCATCTGTAAATGACATTGATACCATGTTACTAACACTTGAACATGAAAGAGTTTTTAAAAAGAACATCAAAAGAAAGCGCGCAAACAGCAATTCCCGTTCTTTATGATTGACAAACCAGTATCATCTTTTTATTATTCATATCATTGCCAGGAAGGGGAGCCTTGGATGCTTGCATTAGGGTAGGGTTGTCTACATCACACCCCTTTGGGGGCAACCCTTCCCCAGACCCTGCGTGAATGTGGGATGCTTTGTGCACCGAATTTCCCATTTCAATATCATTGCAAGGTTAAAATCTCAAAGAAAACCAAAATAGTAACAACACATACCATTTTACCTTTGAGCAACCTCCTTCCTGACACTATATCTATTTTCTTGTCAAAACATCTCTCCTTTCGCTTCTCTCGGAATCTAACCAAGGAGGCAAATCTTCTTGAATGACTAACTTGCTTTGGAAAATCAACAACAACAACAACGACCCAGTAAAGTCCCACTAAGTGGGGTCTGGGGAGGGTAGTGTGTACGCAGACCTTACCCCTTCCCTGATAGAGCAGAGAGGCTGTTTCCGATAGACCATCGGCTCAGGAAGATGGAAATAAACCAAGAAAAGAAAAGACAATTCATCAGTATTGTCAACATAACCATAGAAATAATATGACAGCATCCTAAAAACCATAAAATAGATGACAAGCAATAACAATAACCCGCAACTAAGATCAAGAGCTATGGAAAACAGTAAGGTTAGTGTGAACCACAAGCCGTCTAGGACCAACCTACTCAAACTCGCTTCACCCCCGGAATGGAGAAGGAGAAGCTCGACTACCACTCTATCCTACAACCCTAATGCTCGACCTCCAGACCTTCCTATCAAGGGTCATGTCCTCGGAAATCTGCAATCGTGCCATGTCATGCCTGATCACCTCTCCCCAATACTTCTTAGGCCGACCTCTACCTCTTCTCGTACCCACTAAAGCCAACAGCTCACACCTCCTCACCGGAGCATCCAGGCTTCTCCTCTGCACGTGCCCGAAATATCTGAGCCTCGCTTCCCGCATCTTGTCATCCACAGAGGCCACACCCACCTTCTCCTGAATATCTTCATTCCTAATCTTATCTATCCTAGTATGCCCGCACATCCACCTCAACATCCTCATCTCAGCTACCTTCATCTTCTGGATATGAGAGTTCTTAACTGGCAACACTCTGCCCCATACAACATGGCCAGTCTAACCACCGCCCTATAAAACTTACCTTTGAGTATCGGTGGCACTTTCTTGTCATATAAGACTCCAGATGCTAGCCTCCATTTCATCCACCACTCCTATGCAGTGAGTCACGTCCTCGTCGATCTCTCCACCCCCTTGAATAACCGACCCAAGGTACTTGAAACTACCTTTCTTGGGGATGACCTGTGATCCAAGCCTCACATCCAGCGAGAGATTTTCAGTCAGGCATTTCTGAAATTTTGGAGAGAATTTGTTCTCTGAGGTAATTAGCTTGAATCATTCAAGTCGACTCGTGTTGTTTATTGCTTGAATTAACTGATTGCAACTGTTCATTTGGAGCTCGAGGGCTTGACTCGAAGACTTAAATTCATTTTTCATTCTTGTTGCTGTTGCATTCTGATCGAGAGCTTGTCGTCAAGTTTTCAGTTGAATTGAATTAGTTTTGGAGAGCCAAAACTGAGTTGTAAAACTGCATTCAAGAACCACTGTTTGGGACAGCATTTAGCAACATCTTTCTGCATTGTATGCTCATATCACACCAGCTCTTTAGCTACTTCTTGTTGTCCAGAAATTGCAGCATCAAACAAATGGTTTAGGCTGCTGGAAATCCAACACTTTTGAGTAGTAAATCTGCCCTGTTTCAGCAGTGTTTGATCAGACTTCTGCATATGTTTGACAGCCTAATATCATCAATTTGGAGGAGTGTTTGAGCAGGAAAATCTGCACAGTTTGGACTGAGAGTTCAGCATTGTTTCTACATCCGTGAGCTTCTGAAATCTGAAGCCTTGGACTAGCATTAGAGCAAAGAACCGGGGAAGATGACAGGAAAATAAAAAGAGTATACTGGAATAGATGTAAAAGGAACTGAAGTTGAAAATTCTATATGATTTTACTGCATTTGGACTACAATTTATATGAGAAATACTAACTTAAAAAACCTAAAAATCAGCAAAAGATCTGCTGAAAATAACAAACTCCTAGAGACTAGAACCCCGTTTGGCCATGAGTTTTGCCAAAATAAATTTGGGATTTATTTTCAAAACTCATGTTTGGCCATAAAATTTGCCCATATTTTGGCCAAATTCCAAATCCCAAATTTCAAATCCCCTGATTTTGGACCAAAATCCCAAAACTTGGGAATTATTTACATGTTTTTCCAAAATAAAGTTGGAAAATACGTTTTGAAAACGTATATCCAAACACATTTTCATCTTCAAACCAAACTTCACCCAAATCAGATTTTTCAAAATAAATTTGGGATCTATGGCCAAACGCTAGCTAGTTCACTCCTAAAGACTAGTTCAAAATTATTTCAAATTCTAACTAAATTACTGCAGTAAATAACTCTTAAGTTGAAACAGTAAAATAATTTTACTATTTTCAGCTTCTAAAGCATATTTCTAACACTCCTCCTTTGCTGCATCTCATGATTGTCAATGAAATAAGTTGGTTCTTTTTTCGGCTTCATTTTGACTTGAGGCTTGTCAACTTTCTTCCACATTTGCATTTTTCCTAGAGGCTTGTCAACTTTCTTCCAAATTTTATTTTTCTGAAATATTGACAACATCTTTGTCTCATTTTCACATATGTCCTCTTTTGGAGGATTATCTGCACTTTGTAGATTCTTTGGGCTCCATTCTTCATCTTAGGTTGGATCAAATGAGAAGTTTTTACCTCTCATTTTAACCCTTAAAATCTCAAGTCCAGTTGCATCATAAATAAAACAATATGTATCTTCAAAGGATACTTTAAATTCAACACTTAATAAATTTTGATCAATATGAGGAACATAAAGAACATCTGAAAGTCTCTTAGTACCTGACTTTGTTGGGATTGCAACAGTTCCTTTTCCCTTAGCAAGAATATAATCACCATTCCCAATTCTGACTTTCTTATTTCCCATAGACGTGAACTCTTTGAAAAGATTTCTGTCATATATCATGTGGTTTGTACAACCACTATCAATCAACCAAAAATCAGATTTTTTTATTGAAAGAATAGTTGCCACAAACAAGTGATCTTCTTCTTCTTCATTGGAGACTTGGGCATCTACTTCATGCTTTCCTTGAATGCATTGATTCACTTCGTTATACTTGTGCTAGTTCATATTGTTGGAGATTAATATAGAAAACATGGATAAATGGGTTAAATCACTACTGAATATGAGGTTGGGGTTATCTTGTGCAATGTGATCTTCATTGACGTGGTATTGATGTCACTTCTACCTTAATTCAGATGAACTCGAATTAAAGTTTTCTCTGAACACTTTAGCTCTATGTTTATGTGCTGCAACCTTTAATTCAAAAATAGATTTATTATGATGTTAGGCCTTGGCTATAGACTATGGCTTGGTACCATAATTTTTTTTTGTCGCATTGCATTTCTTTCATATTGGGGAATCTTGGAGCAACGGTAAAGTTGTATCCGCGTGACCTATAGGTCACGGGTTCGAGCCGTGTAAGCAGTCATCAATGCTTGCATTAAAGTAGTCTAGTTGTCTACATCACACCCCTTGGGGTGTGTCTCTTTCCCGGATCCTGCGTGAACGCGAAATGAATTGTGCATCGGCTGCCCTTTTCTAGGAATTATATTTAGGAAAAAGATTGTTTTATNCCAATTGGTGCAAAGTGTGATACACGAGGGTTGAGCGACATCAACTGAGTTGGTGAGGACTTTTTACTACTAACTGTTTGCTCATTTTGAGGTATCATGGAGTACGGACAAACTTCTACTCCTAATTGTGATCACGGAGTGAGACTCCGATGCATGATGTTGTTTCTATGCTTTATGACATAAGCGAGAAGGTTACCAACTTAAGTGAGAAGGTTACCAATATTAGCATACGGCAACACCAAACGGATGCAAGGTTGAATTCCATGATAGAGGAATCTCACTTGAGGCAACAAGGAAGGGAGCGTAGTATGACGCTTACTAATTCCTCTACTACACCCTCTCCTTCACAAGTGCGACAAATGCTTCAAAGGAAAAATTTGCAACACAACCAACCCAACAAAATACCAGAAAACTTACCAAAGCGACCACTTCCACCAAAGGGACCTTATTTTCCTCCACCAAACTACCGTCCACCTACCAACAACCAACACAAGCCACCATTTAGACCTCAAGTACACATACCCATAATACCACCACCCCAAATGACCCAACCTAGACCACCAATGAATTTACCTCCCCAATGTATGCCTCAAGCACCACCAATGAGGGACAATCTCCCTCCTCCACCACCCATACCACCTCAAGAGCCTCGAATGATTAACAACCCACTTTTTCAATATGATCATGAGACCACCTTGAATGAGTTGGACAACATCCAACAAGTTTTCCATGATAAATATAGGGGGAATAAAGTGAACCAAAGGGGAAGAGGCCAAATGAGTTTGAGAACGTCCTTGAAAAATGCAAAGAGAAAAAGTAAGGATGAGAGACAAAAGATAGAGAGTAGTGAGGGAGAGAAAAGTGACAACTCTAGAGTGGATAAAGGAGAGAAAGTATGGAGTGAAGTGAGTGAGTTGTCACAAGAAAAGAGTGAAGAGCTTAAAAAGAAAATGAGAGACTAGAAAGAAGGAAAACAAAAAGAGAGTGAAATTTTTCCTTATTCTAATGCTAACAACCTTTCTTCTTTCTCTAGTTGTTTTGTATCTTGTGAAGGAACTTTTGGAGGTGAGCCATTAAGTGAAGTTCAATCTACTTTGATGAACTTGGAAGAAGATCAAGCTACGTTTTCGAGAGAACTTTTGAAATTTAATGAGTAAGTTCAAGGTAAAGAGAATTTCACTTTAGAAGAGCTTCAAGGTAGCATAGCTTATCCTTCTACTCGTGATACTTTAGTTGATTGTGGTGACACTTTGAGTTTGAAATATAGCTATGATATTGATGAATTTGATACTTTTTTATCTTGCAATGAGAAAAATAGTTTTGGCTTGCAACTAGCTAGGAGTTGTTGCGCATTACTGGATGATTCTAGTTCTTTGTTTAATGAATCCCTAGCTAGTGATTTGTGTGATGTTGAATCTTATGATACCCCACCTTTATGGGATGATGCATGTGATGATTCTTTTGACTCTACTTTAACTTTGTTGGAAGAAAGTTTTGACCTTTACGGAGAAATGAGTCAAGAAGAATGTGTTGATGATTCTTTTGATTCTATTTTCATTCTTTTGGCAAAAAGATTCAATTTTTATGGTGAAATGAGCAAATGTGAGTTTAGAGATGCCTTGTTGGAGAGTGAACAAGTTACTTCTAATGACATAAATATAAAAGAAAAAAACTTCCATTTGTATTCCAATGAGTTAACTTCTCTTGTATTTGATCTTGATGACTATTATGCATATTTATGTGATGATTTTGTTGAGTGTGAAAAGGAAAGTAAATTTTTTGATGCTAGGACTAGTATTAATTGCTTTACTTATCTTATTCCTACTTTTGAAAGAACATTCTCGTTGGATTTTTCCAATGCTTCGATGAGAAAAGGTAAGAATGTTTCTTTTGGTATTTTGAGTGACCATTTTGAGCAAAAAGAACCTAACTTTATTGATTGTTTTGTGAAGGTTCAACATGAGAAAGTTTCTAAGGGTAAGAAAGGCCTTGAACTAACACTTTGGCATACTTTTTATCAAGAGCTTTTTGTTTTAATTTTCCCAAAAGCAAGAATGGTATGTACGTTTGGCTTATGCTTATTTTGTGTTTATCTAAGGCCATTGAGGTAAAGAGTTTTAACTTTGAGTATTATGATATTCTTTATATGATGATTCATGATGAGCATGGCATATCTCTTAAGTTGTCATGTGAAGTTGTTGGAAGGTGTGTAGATATTTGGAGATTAAAATTTGTGTTTGACCCCGGAGTTGCTTCTTATCATGGTGAAGTGTCTTTCTTTGAGTTGGAGAGTATGATTTTTATTCCTTCTTATGACACTTGGTTATACCATAAAAGTGTGCACTTTGTTGAGGATTTGACAATATTGTGGTTTTGTTGGAAGCATGAAACTTTACACTCTCTTAATTCTTCTCATGAGTATTATTTTTCTTATAGTCAAGTTTGTGTCATTTGTAATAGAGATGTGTTCTTTATAGATTATGACACTTGGCTATATCATAAGAGTGTCATTTTTGAGTACAAGATTGTGATCTTTGATCTTTTAGCTTGGACATAAAATACTTTGATTGTGATTGGCTTGGTACTTATGTTTGCCTCTTTCTTGGTTTTGCAAGGTCCAAATTCGAGGACGAATTTCTTTCAAGTGGGGGAGGATGATACATGCTGGATTAGCATGCCTAAATATTTCCAAGTCAACATCATAGCATTGGAGTGCTTTAAAGGAGTCAAGATCAAGAAGGCTATACTTGTAATAATTGACTAAGCTCCTTAGAATTTGCTTAGGAGTATTTGGGTCATTTGTAGCCAAATGCCCACTCTAGTATAAATAGCCCTTAAGGCTTTTATTTTAGGTAGACTTGATGAATGATAAACCTTGAAGACATGCAAGTCTCACACTCTTTCCTTATCTTTTAATTAATGCATTATGTTTATGCCTTTAATTCCTTTATTGCTTTGTTTATGCTTTCATTAGTGCTAAATTAGTCTTAGTTGGTGAGCAATTAGTAGTGAATGCTTAATTTCTTAATTACTTTATCCGGGTTTTCAAGAGTTGTCAATCTCTTGAGAGTTTTCATAGCTTATGGTTACAATTGATTGAGTTCATAGAGGTAATTAGGCTTCATAGCCTAATTGGTTCTTGTTCTTCAAATCAATTGTAGGTCGAGCTCTTATTGTTGATTCCGCGTATTTTGTCATATCCGTATTTTGCTTCATAGTTTGTATCATGAAACCCCAAGATTTCTTGGCTTTTTCTGATTCTTTATATCTGAGGAGCTGAGTAGAGTCATATCGCAGGAAGCAGCAGTTTATAAATTTATATAGCAGGAAAGAAGGTGCAATGACATAAAATTTTCCAACTATATTCTCAAGTAATAGCTAGAGTAACATCTTAGTAAATGGGTGCAGTAGAAGGATATTCTCAGCCAAGTTACTACATCCAAACTTATCCTAGGATGTAGAGTTAGCTAGACACCGTTTCTATAAAGTGTCTTAGTTGGACTGGCAAAGGGACAAAGGACCAAAAGGAAGATGGAAATCTTAAAGAATCATACAATTCACTAGAAATATCTGAATACCTTAAAGTAATAACCTACTGATTACGGGACATAAATGACTTTTTTTAGGCCACTTTTAAGAGACATATTGAACAAGAGTAACTGTTGAAGCAGATCATATCTGAAAGAGCGAAGATAACCAAGTAACAATGAACGCAGATGCCTCGTAAAGAAGCCCTTCTCTTCGGATGCTTTGCATGTCCCTAAAATTAGAAAACTGCAGTAGAAATTTAAAGATAAAATGTTTTCTTAAAAGGGAATAAGACATAAAGATGTCCTGAAGGGGATGATTTGAGGTTAAGGCATACAAGTTCCCAGGTATCTTAGCCACACACTTAGTGTCCGCCTGCCCATCTGCTCTATCACTCACAAGCAAAGGTTGTCCTCGTGGGCAGTAGTATGCTGCTCTATGGGTTAGTCAAGTTACGTGCAAAGTAGCGAGATACCACAAGTCCACAATCTTCCAAAAATAATAAATCATACTTATTCCTCTTATTAATAAGGGACAGTTTGAGGAGCTTGGGGTCGTCAGGGGCTTTTTGGGAAGACTGAAACTGTTTTTTAGGGTTACTTTGGGAAAACTGTAAATATTTTAATCTACGTGTATATCCCTCAAAAAAATCGGCGCCGCACAGGTTAGCCTAACACACTGTTCATACTTGAAAAGTAAATCTCCTTCTAATCTATGATTTATCACAAGTTATACCGTCTGCTTTTCGCTTGCTCTTTTTCTTGCACTTCGTTGGATTATTGTGCTAATTATCCTTCTTTCTTATCTTCTACTTCTTGTACCATGATTTTCATCTTTCATATGTTTCTAGGATCTGACATTTGCTGAAACCATTAAAGCCAAAGCTTAATGGAGTAATAAAATCAAACACATCAGAAAATCAAAAAGTGAAATATTAATTGGGAACTGACCTCACTTGCCTTTTTATTCGCTGTATCAAAATTGATTGTAAAACCTAGCGGAAACACATGTTGCTCTCCGTCAACTTTGTGTGCTAACATGTAATAGGTGACACTCAATGAACTTTTTAATCTAAAATCTATTGTTTTTATCGGACCATTCTCTTGGACTTTTGGGTAACTATTTGATGTTGTAACTGAAGCTTCAGTTTTTTTCCTCCACTTCTTTTTGCGCGCAAGATTTTACTGAAGAAGAATTGGGTAAAAGTCCTTAGGTAAAACGCTATAGATGTTTGATAAATTATTTAAAGAAACAAAAATTTTCATTGAACTTGCAGATTACACAGAAAAGTAATTTATCCTTGCGGTCTCTCCATCTCAAGAAGTAGGCTGATTTGGTAAGATATTTTTTTCCCTTACATTCATGTTTTCAATTTCCAGTAGATCTGGTACTCTATTTGCTACAGATTTTTCATGTTGTCTTATTTAGATATAAGATTTTGAGAGCATCAGATTTATTTTAACTTCACACTGGCCTCAAGTGACATGTTATAAGCTAATTCCAGTAAAATGTGAGAATAATTGTCAAGATGAACATTTATCATGAAAAAAAGATAAGTTCGACAATGGTTTGCTCTCCATTAAAATATCAGATATTGTGAAAACATATTGTAATTTGGCAGCATATGACTGTATACTTTCTTTAGATTGATTACTTCAGCTAAAATTAGTAGAAGTTAACCAAAGAGATTAACTTCAAACAAGATAGAAACCTGCTGAAATTATTATAGCTCACATAGTCATCTGCATCATAAATGAATGAAAGAATATTTTTAAATCAGGAACGATTGAAAGAAATTTTCAAAAAAGAATGTAGTTGTTGATAATGGAAGTAGGCTTGCTAAGTAATTAAATGCGATTTAAATATGCACGTCTGGAATCAGCTGGTCATTTAATACTCGAAAATTAATTTGTGAAATGAGCAATCCATGTCTAAACTTGCTAACAAGTAGATAAGTTGAGTTTGTGGAACTAATTATCAGGCTTGTTCTGCTTCAATATAGGGTTCATATTTTCAGTTAGTCCATTTGTGGCAATTCCAGAAAAACTTTAAAGAATTTCTGCATCTTTGGATTAGAGGTCAACTTAAGAGTTTTTCTTAGAAGTGAACCTCTTTTTGATTAGTGAAATAAGTATGAGGTCTAGTTCCTGGATAGGAAATTATTGAGTAGCAAATCAGTACTAGAATATCTTCTGCTTTATGTTGATCTCAGGTACCTGCTGAAAATAATTTATGCTTTTGAGTGAAAATTAGTAGAATAACTAAGATATGGGCAAACTAGAAAATTATATTTCGCTTATTCTTTTAGTTTCCCAGTTTTTTCTGAATTGCTATATATTACGCTTCATTTTAGGTCAAGGTGTTTTAACATTGTGGCTGTTCATGCAAGTTTATTCTTCTTTTCTGTCCATTTGTTTGCTGCAATTTTTCGTAACTCAGAGACACTCTGTGATGTATCTTTAATTTATGAGTAGTGTCTCTTTCAGGTTATGTCTATGGATACAAGTTGTATTTATTTTTTCTACTTTTTTTTCCTGCCTCTTTCCTTATTTCTTTCTCAAGAATAGCGGATGGTCCTGTCCAGTGATTTCAACTACTTCATGGTTTAGAATAGCAAGATTACAAAGTAACATCTAAAAATGGGTTGCACTCATAGCATACAACATTTCTCTAGGTTTTTGAGCATATTAGATAAGTGAGTCAAGTAAGTCACCAATATCTCAATAGGTCTGAAAACCTCGTGGTGGTAAAGAATGTCATGCTTTTGATATATCTATATTTTTTTCTTTATATTCTGAGTTAGTTATTACAAAAAAATATTGCTATAGATTAGAGATAATGAAAAGGGCATCAATCACACAGGTAGCATAAAAAACATAGAAAAACAGGCAACGCGACAATTTCAAGATTTAACCATATACTCCTCTTCTTTTTAGCCGTGATAGCTTTTACATTACTTCTCAAATTTCTTTGGCCTTTTTGCAAGTAAATAGCAGCCTCTGGAAAGTGTAATTTTGACGTCATTTCCTGCACTATCTTCGCTTCTTTCAACAACTTCTCATCTTCCAGCATTGTAACATTTTTAGTGCATTTAAATTTCATAGTATTTTTTTTAAGTACACTATAAAGTTTCAATTCCCCCATTTGTCTACCGAGAACTTCCCTGTAAGTTTTTATTTTGCAAAATCAAGTTCAGAGCTCAATCTTAAGGCAAGTTTGACTAAAAATTTATACTTGAGCCATCCATTTGTTGACTCCAGATGCAATTTGCTCCTTTAAGTTTTCCTATCATTTTTCATCAACTTTAGAAGAAGACAACTATTTTCGTATCAACAAAAATTATTCTAAGAATTTACATGTAAGTGCTAAAATCATAAAGCTAAAATGTCAAATATGTTCATTAGACATTGTACTATGTTAAACTTTACCTAACATATAGCAACATAGAAATTTTGTTTATGTTCCGGGCTCTTTGATGAGCTTTTATTGCGGGTCTGCTGGCTTTTTTTTATCTTTTCAGTTCACTAGAAGTTTTGTTCACACTTGGTACATGGTAATAAAAATTAGATTCTGCAGGTTTCTTAATCAACTTAACTGCTTGAACTCATGTTGGTTCAGACCTCTCTCTTCTGCATATGTGTATGTGTGTGCTCTCTCATCTTATTTCTGTTATGTTGCTGGTTTTCATGCGAGAAGAGTTCATCGCTGAAGCCTCATGTCTCTGAGATGTCTACTCCAGCAGTATAATTAAACTGACTGTTCACTAACTCGGACAAATCCTCATTACTAATACAATATTTTTATTTCTTGAACTCTGTCCATCAGTCCTTTAATTCGCGGTGAAACAAAGGAGAAGAGGCTCCCAAATTGGATTGCTATTTTTTGTGAATTGAAGTTGGTTTACCTTTTTGGTACTCATAAATGTCATGTACTGAGCGAAAAGGTTTGCTATTCTTGAACTGATTCATATGAAATTTGAACTCTACAGCTGATCTAAAGTTCTCACTTGAATGATATTTGCTCACTGTTTAAGAAAACACTTAATCTACTAACTGTGAAGCCACTATTCCTAGAAGTTCAAATGAATAACTTTATTTTATTAGATCACGGCATCATTCTATCATTTGCACTTAATAGGCCTGAGATTTGATGTATAGCTCTTTTCTTTGTAATATTTTATTCTAATGTAGTTCTCCTCTTACCTTACAGAAAGAAAAGAAGAAAACCAAAAAGACTCTGCTGCAACATACAGAAAATAAGAATATTACTTGATGGTTTGTATTATGCATATGTGCTACCTCTTACTTTCGCCAATTCAGATGATCTGTATTACACATACGTGCTAAGACTTATTTTACTATTGCATTTTTTGGATCAGCTTATTGTCTCGGATATTAGGCAAAAATATTCTGCTTCCTAAGAGGACGAAAACTACCAGGGACCTGAATTGCAGCAACAAGAAGAATCACATATTGATTTCGATGCTTGCACAATATATTTTAGATTCGTTTCATTCCATTTGACTTTTGATGCAACTTAAAAGTTAATCAATTGTGTTCTTAGTTTTGCAACATTTTAAATCAGATTATATGGTATTTGTTCAAATCTGTTTCGTGATCAGCGAATAGAAGTTCTATACATTAACAATCTGTTTGGATCATTGTTCCCCGTCGTTTTATAACGTATTGTATTGTACTGTATCGTATTGTACCGTATCTTTTTATGAATACGATGTTTGAATAGATTGTATTGTTTGTCATTGTTAAATAATATTTTGCTGTTTGATTTGACCGTATCGTACTGTACTGTAACTGATAAGTTTACTAAAATACCCTCAATTATTTAAATATTGAATTTATCAAAAATTATGCATAAAATAATTTTTAAAAAATAAAACAGAAGAAGGCAAAACACCTTAAGAAAGCAGAACAGAAGAAGGCAAAACAAAGGAGCACAACTAATTAGAATTGAGTTAAAAGCAAATTAGGAGAAAAAGTAAAATAGAAGGCGGCACACCTTTAACGTTGGCGGCAGAAGTACCGGAAAAAAACAAAGTAGGTTAGAAGTTGGAGACTTGGAGTTAAAATAGAAAAAAGGTAAAGGGTAAAATAGAATTGTGGAGTAATAAGTTAGGGTATAATTGGAAAGAAAAATAGGAAACGATCTCACCACACCAAATCGGTTGTTTCAAAAAAGGGGACTTTTCATTGTTTCGGAACAATGGATTTAACAATACAATACAACCAATTTTAATGAAACAATCAAAACAAACATTGTTTTGGGATAACAATACAATACGATACAACGAGGAACAACCATCCAAACGAGCTGTAAATCAAAAACTAATAAGGTCTTGGGCCCGGGCCCGGGCTCAGCCCGGGCAATCTCCAACTAGTTTTTTAATAAATAAGAGTTAAAGATTCAATTTTTGTCCCAATCATTCTTTAATCAGGCTTCAACAATTACCATACTTAAACTAATCAATAAATAGCAATAACACAATTATGGCAAAATTCATCGAGCACGAAAGTAGCTAAAGAGTATACGCAGAGTTCCCTACATTTGCACACGACAAGTCACTTGTATAAAGCATTAATTTAAAGCAATGAATCTATGATTTGATGGAAACTTCCAAAAAGAGAAAATAGAAAAAGAAAGTAAATATCTTTCTTAAAGATAGAAACTAAGGTACCTTCTCCTGAGTGACAGCAGGAAAAAAATACACTTCACCTTCAAAAGCAAGAGTAAGCTCACTACTTCTAGAAACTTCCACAACTCCACCACCTCCCCCATATTGATGGTGATTTAAAACTTCGTTCGTATTTCCTCCGCCTCATCCATAGTTTCTTCACCTCCATCAACCTCATACGTGCCGTCGTCATCCTCCTCCTCCCTCTGTATCGACTGTAACAGCGCGTGATCTTCGTACAAACGCGACTGCAGTGGCCGTGGATTCGCCGCCATCATGATACTCTCTCTATATATCTATATATACACCATGAAAATTGAAAACCTAATCCTTCAAAATCACTCTAATTTCATAATTAAAAGAATCATCTTTTCACAAACAAGAAAAAAATCTCCGAATTATCTTCGTTTATAAGAAATATATGAATTCTTAAGTAATTGTGATGATATTTTCATTCGAATTTCATGATCAAAATTCAGCTACAGACAGCAAAATGATGGACGAAGAGGAAGAAAGTGTGAAGGAGACAAATGTTCGTTTTAACAAAATGCATCCTAAAATTGGAAAATATTACAGCTTCTGCCATTAGTGTTTCCTTAAAGAGACTTTATTTGGCATTTTTTAATATGTTCCACTTTGAGTATTGAACTATTGATTAAATTAGCTATGATCCAGTACAACAGGGTGTAGCTAAATTCGACATTAAGTTGATTTTAGCCGCTAATTCGTTTGACAACAAATTAGAAGGAAAATTGGTGGCTGTGATGCAGTAGAGCTATAGGGGAGTGTATAGCTGATAAAAGTGTAGTGGGGGTAATATATAATAGGATTATCCGGAGAAGATCTTGGATTAGTAGCCTGTTTGGCCAAGCTATTTTTTGGGTCAAAAGTGTTTTTCTTGGCCAAAAGCATTTTTGGCAAAAATTAAGGTGTTTGGCCAAGCTTTTGGAAGGAAAAAAAGGGGGGAAGTGCACGGTTATGTAACACCCCGTAAATTCGATATCACGACCCCAATCCCGGTCGTGATGGCGCCCAACACAATGCTAGGCAAGCCCGACCATTCCGACACTCACAATCCCTTTTATAAAGTTTATACCCAATTAACATGATGTAATGTCGATTAACATAAGTGTAACTCTGCAACAATAGATAATAACAGTGCGGGAACTAAGAGAAAAAAAAATATCAATACAAATCCCACCGATCTGGTGTCACGAGTCAAGAGCCTCTACACAAGTCTGAGGAACAGCCTATACAAAAGATAGTCTAAAGTGCTGAAAGTAAAGAGGATAGAGGGAGAAATCGAGTCTGCGAACGCCGTGCAGCTACCTCGATGACTCCGGTGAAATCTGAATAGCAGCTGAAAGTTCAACTATGCCTCCGGGATACCTGTATCTGCACACATGGTGCAGGGAGTAAAGTGAGTACTCCGACTCAGTGAGTAATAGCAATAAATAACGACTGACGGGAAGAAAACTCGTAAAAACACTACGCAGTTCTATATAAAACAGTAAGTACATCAAATAGCAGGTAAATGAAGAAGTGAGGTAAACATCTCTTAAACCGGTTCTCAACTCTTTTACTTCTGACAATAACCGATAGTATGATTATACCGCTGCGGCGTGCAGCCCGATCCGTACTGAATACTGCTGCGGCGTGCAGCCCGATCCGCATATATATATATACACATATACTGCTGCGGCGTGCAGTCCGATCCAATAATAATAGTCGACTGCGCTCACAGGGGGTGTGCAAACTCCGGAGGGGCTCCTACAACCCAAGCGCTATATCACTGCGGCGTGCGGTCCGATCCATATAGTATGCTACTGCGGCGTGCAGTCCGATCCATATAATATACTACTGCGTCGTGCAGTCCGATCCATATAATATACTACTACGGCATGCAGTCCGATCCATATAATATATACTACTACGGCGTGCAATCCGATCCATATATGTATATATACTGCTGCGGCGTGCAGCCCGATCCGATATATATCAAATACCCTCACTATGGGGTCCTCGACCTCTCTCAGTCACTATAGACATGGCCTCTCGGGCACACTCAACTAAAACAGGGTTCCCAACCCACAAGTCATTCTCATTAGGAGTTACCAATTTCTAAAGTCGGTTCATATTATGTTTATCAGTTAAGAACATGACTGAGGGTATGATTTTTAACGAGTAAAGTGAGGTCAACCAGTACAACTACCCCTAAGGGTTCTACAGATCGGCACAAGGCCCCAAACATGGCAACTAGCCCAGAATACAATGATATTAAGTAAATCTCAGTCAAAAATATGGTAAAATCATCAATCGGGATGGACCAGGTCCGAATCTCCAGCAATATCAGACCCCACGTTCATCATGCAGCGTGTGTCTCATCTTAACATAGCACCACGTTGTGCGAATCCGGGGTTTCAAACCCTCAGAACATCATTTATAACCATTACTCACCTCAAGCAGGCCGAAATCCTAGCTCGCTATGCCCTTGCCTCGCAAATCAACCTCCTCGAGCGTCGAATCTGCCCAAAACCATAAGGAATGCATTACAATAGGCTAAGGGGATACAACCCAATCGAAAAGACTCGAAAAATATCGAAAATCACGAAATTGGCAAAACCCGAGCCCCGGGCCCACTTCTCGAAAAATTATAAAATTCACATCAATGGATTCCTCATCTCGTCATGAGTCTGTACATATCAAAATTATCCAATTCCGATACGATTTGGTCCTTCAAATCATCATTTTATATTTTGGAAGATTTCACCAATTTTCTCCCCAAATTCCATCCCAAATCATGAAATAAATGATGAATTCAATGATAGATTCATGTACTTTAGCCAAATGTGAGTTAGAATCACTTACCTCGATGAGTTTCTTGAAAAACCTTCAAAAAATCGCAAAAATCCGAGCTCTCTAGGTCAAAATATCAAAAAAGAACCCAAAACCTCGTATTTATAGAGTAGCCCCAGATTTTCACCTCCGCGGCCGCGCAAAAATGACCGCGGTCCGCGCAAAACAAGTGCGGTCCGCGCTAAGACGAACGCGGCCGCGCCAACTTTGACTGCAGTGACAGGCTTCAGTATTTTGGCCATAACTTTCGCTACAGATGTCCAAATTGTGATATCTTTATCTTTCTGGAAACTAGACACGAAAAGCTATAACTTTTATTTTTGAACCAACTCAAAATTCCTTGTAGATCAAAAGATATGAGCATCCGAAATAGAACCAGCGACCTGCAGATCTTCATGACCGCGGCCGCGATCACTTTTACGCGCCCAGCACAAGGCCAGCGTGGCCCGCGCGAAAATGACTGCCCCATCCATTTTCTAAGTTCCGGGATGTCCGTACTCGCTCAAAACTGACCCGAAACGCACCCGATGCCCCCGGGACCTCAACCAAAAGCACCAACGCATCCTAAAACATTATTCAACCTCGTTCCAATCATCAAAGCACCTCAAACAACATCAAATTACCCAAAACTCATCGAATTCAAGCCTAATTTTCTAAAAACTTCCGAAATACACTTTCGATCAAAAACCCGACCAAACCACGTCCGAATGACCTCAAGTTTTGGACACATGTCCCAAATCACCTAACGAAGCTACAGCAACTCTCGGAATTCCATTCCGACTCTCGGATCAAAATCTCACCTATCAAGCGGAATTCGCCAAAATACTAACTTCGCCAATTCAAGCCTAATTCTACACCGGACCTCCAAAATAAATTCCGATCACACTCCTAAGTCATAAATCACCCCCCGAAGCTAACCGAATCATCGGAATTCAAATCCGAGCCCTCTAACACAATAGTCAACATCCGGTTGACTTTTCCAACTTAAGCCTTCCTTAAAGAGACTAAGGTCTCATTTCTTATCAAAACCAATCCAAATCAACTCTAACACACCACATACCGATAACAAAACATGAAGAAGCATAAAATGGGTGAAACAGAGCGGTAACTCATGAGACGACGGGTCGGGTCGTCACATCCTCCCCAACTTAAACCAACGCTCGTCCTCGAGCGTACCCAGAGTTGCTCTAGAGGCCATCCAATAGCTGAATAACTTTACCATGCATATGCCCGGGGTGATCCCACGTCACCCTATCTCATATAGGTCCGATAACACATTTTATTCGAAATTACACAATCCAGTCTGGCCCATAAATCGTAGATCTACCTTTTCACTTCTGAAACCATCAATGCGATCAAAACCTCACACCTATACTTTGAATAGTCTCGAACCAGCTGTAACAACCCATACCTGCAACCTCAGGTGAAATCATATGATATACCACATAATCCAAGCACTCGAAACGATAACTCCTATTCACTCCAGTTGCCCACAACAACCAAATACCGCTAGAAAATCCCTTATTAGCTAAAGTCTTATTCCAACACTTCCATATACTGCCAACGATACATGAGACACGCAGCAAACCATAACCATTTCTCGGATCAACCACTCATGAAGCCACTCCCCTCTTGACTAATACCTCAACAGATTTCCGAGCCGAACCTCGATATTATCCTTCTAACAAGCTGAAATCAAATCTGTTCGTATTCATTAATGACCCAACGATCACCTCGAACCCATCACACCAGTCTGGTGATATGACACCTCGATACTGGCCTAAGCCACCACTTGCATAATACACGCACTAGTAAGAAACGATCTGAACATTCTCAAATCATGAAAAATGACTCAAACGAAAGAGTTGTACCTCAAGCTCATCAGTACCATCACAACACAAGGCTGAGACCCCGTTTCACATCGTAGAAATAGAACAGCTGAATCTACCTCGAAGGGTCATAACTCCACGTAGCCCCGTTATAATGCGCGATCATATCGAAACACTGTTACACATGAAACACCTCAAGTCACTATGATAAAAAATTGACAGCCACGCACATTTTGATGTCTGGAACCAAAGCAATTCATTACATCCACGATGAAACAAATAACATATGACTCGCAACCCGATAGGTCATAACCGATACTCCATTTACCGATCAACACCCAATTACTCTTCCCGCTCGACTTCCTCTATGAATCCCCAATAGAACGGCACCACATGTGCCCATATCCAACAAATCATAACGTCTCACAGCACAGAAAAGCAACTCATAGATCTCCCCAGATCACTAGCAAGTTCAATAACGATCGAATAAACCTACCCCTCAAGATTTTCAGATCCTGTAGGAAAGCTAGGATTTTTAATTTGGCAAGATTTTCAGATCTTGCGGCCCATGGTTTAGCTTGAAATGAAAAGTTGAGATCCCGTGTTGGAAGCTATTGAGAATTAGGGCCCAGAAAGGGCTAACTAACTGTTCTCCTCGACATACCTTGGTTCTCACATCGTGTCCGTTTTGTTGGGCCTGGACGCTTGTCAATCGGGTGATCCTGAGGCAGAGTTCAATACTTACTGTTCACCTAGGCTGATCCCTTTATTGTCTTCCATGTTCATTAGTGAGAACAGGCAAAGAGGTCACAAATTCTCTGGCAATAGTAACTCAGTCCCATCACTACGTGATTCTACAAATTTCCAATGTTCTTCCAGTTGAATCAAGGGGTTTTACATTTTCCTCTTTTCCCGAGCACTATCATTTTTCGGACTTATTTAAGTAATATGAGGGGCAATTAATGATAACAATCACGGCCTCATCTGATCATGTGCTTTGTCCGGTCAAATTGCCTGTCAAATACATTATGTGTGCATACAGGCTAAAAATGATTTGTCTGAGTTGGATAGTAATGATGATGGATCGTGAAAACCTGCCGAAGAATGAAAAATAACATGAATGCTGGACTTTTCTTACCGTACTTTCTCCACATATCACAAGCAATTCAACTTCAACTTACCAATTTTTGTGAGTCCTTAACTGGTCCAACTACCTATAAAATACATTATGTATGCATATAGGCTAAAAATGATTTATCTGAGTTGGATATTAATGATGATGGATCGTGAAAACCTGCCGAAAAATGAAAAAATAAACATGAATGCTGGACTTTTCTTACCGTACTTTCTCCACATATCATAGGCAATTCAACTTCAATTTATCGAATTTTGTGAGTACATGCCATGAAATAAGCTTGCTTCACCTCTCTCATTCAAGTTTCAGGTTGCTTTGAGATTTCTCTTCTCCCTTTAGTGGGTTTTAAAGCAATCATCCTATGTGCTATAGTGATGCAAATATAGTTTTGTGTAATAAGCCCAAGAAAGACCTTGATGTCAAGGCTTTTCTTCTCTTGATTTCAGTTTTACTGTTAAGTTTTCACTGAAAAGTTGTAGTTGAGTTGCATATGCCTATCATTTCCTTCTCAAATTTTTGATGATTCATATGGATTATTTCCAGGTGAAAAGTGACTGGGTATGACCTTTTGTTTGCTTTGGAATGCTGTCATTCTCAAACGTCTATGTTTTAAATGCTGGCAGTGTGTCAAGCCATTTCTTGAATGGTGTTTAGAGAGCCTCTATTATAGTTATTTGCCTTATTTTCCTTTTGTTTTTTAGGAGTTCAATTAACAGTGTAATTTAAAAGAAAGTAATTATGTAAAGATGGTAAAGAATTTTGACAGTTTTACTGACTTTTTGGTGAAATAGAAGTCTTTGTGGTGCAAAGGTAAGAAATTCTTCTTCTTTTTTTGGGGGTGAAAATAGTTACTCGATACCAAAAAAAGGTATGTGCAAGTAGCTCCAAGCAGATGTCGACTATCTACCCACTTGAACCTAACCTGTCCAAGCCTAAACAAAAGTGGGTGTGTTTTGCAGACTCCATGTTCTAAAACCCCTATACGCCCCAATATGCAGCACAACCGCCCATTCATTTTGACACACACACCCTACTTCTGATAGTTTGCACATGGTAACTTGTCTCATTTTGGTAGTGAAGACCATGAAGTTAACAGATTTCTTGAAGTTTTGCTTTGAAATGTATAGATTTCATTACAATAATAGGGATAAAAGGTGTATCAAGTTTGAAGGATTATTAAAAGTAACATTCTGCAGGTGCAAAGACTGAAGAAAGATCTAGTAAATGCTCAAAAATCCAGAAAAGTAGCATCTGCATCTCTGAGGATGGCTCTACGGAAAGCTGCGCAGCTCCGATTGATAGAGAAAGAAAAGAACAAAAGTCCTTCTTGTGCTATGCGCATCTCTTTGCAAATTAATAAAGTAGTTTGGAGCATGCTTGTGGACGGAAGATCATTTGCTGAAGCTGAGATAAATGATATGGTGAGTCTCGACATGGCTTCAGTATTATTGGTATATCCTTGCTTGGCTAAATTCCTGTAAAGAGTCTTGATGGGTAACACCTGTTGAAGGATAATGCTTATCAGTTATCAGTAGGATTTTATATCAAGCTGCTGCAATATTCCTGACAATCTTCCAGGAAACAAATATAAACATACATGTATTAATGGCTTTTAGGTCTTGCGTAAGTTAAAGTTCATGTTTTTTTTAAAGCTGTCCCTTTGTGATCTCATATTGGTTATGGTACAGCTTTATTCTCTCCAACAAAAAGAAGAAGCAATTAAAGAAAAACAAGAGTCAGAATACTTAGCAGTCGAAGGCATAAATAACTAGAAAATTATACTGGAGTAAACTGTAGCCAAAGTTTCATCTATTTGAAGGGGTTAAAACTGGAAACAATATGGTAATAATTCCCTAAGTTGGAGAACTTTTATTGAAGGGTGAAGATCAGCTGTAAAATCCATGAATTTCGCATCTTTCGAATTTGGTTTCATCATCCAAAGATTTGTTTTTGTGTCAGAGTTAGGGCTTCATGAGATAATGTGTTGCTGGTCCTAGTCATTTTAGATGGAAATGGATTCCAATAACACAATGTCAGGCTGTCAGTTTTTTCTACAGTTTTGTCTAAGACCATTACATGGTAAAACGAATGTCATGTCCTTTTTATGCAATCCCTTTTAAACAAGTATCTTGCCTACAGAATCTGTTTCATTGTTTAGGAACTGTTAAGTACCATGCTTTGTTGGACAATGGACATGATGTAATTTTTTTTTTTTTTTTTGTAAATATGGTTTCCAGCACAATCTTTGAGCTGATGAATATACTGTTACCTTACTCAAAAAGAAAAAAAAGGTACCCATGTCATTGTTCATGCAATCCCAGAGGTCCTTAATAAGTTTTCTTGCAATCAGAAAACTGTTTTATTGTTTAATAACTTTCGGAATTCCCCTTAACCGTCCTACTTCTTTTTTGTTTTTAGAAATTTATTTTTCCTATTTAAAATTGGAATCACTTGAGTCAGAAGGAAAGAATATAATCTTCTGTTTCTTAATGCAGATATATGATTTTGACCGTGATTACAAAGATGTTGGGGTTGCTAAATTCACAACAAAATATTTTGTTGTGAGAAACTGCTACCCAAATGCCAAGTATGATATGCTTCTATCAGCACGGAATCCTCCTACTAAATGGGAAAAGTATGCAACAATTTCAGTTTATTTCCTGCGCTGTCTCTTGCTCCTTTTTGCACATCTAAACTGTATAGAGTTTATGCTTCCATTTTATATGGGTTGGGGGCCATGGTGGGGGTTCCCATTTTTATTTCGTATCAATGTTTGTCCTTTAAAGTTTTGTATTGGTATTCTCTCTCAACTTGCAATTGAGATGATTATTTCTCTACATATCTTTGGCAACCATAGGTGTTGGTACTTTTCTACTGGCTCCTCTAATGTACATCTACAAATTGCAAAAATTGAATTTGATTGTGTTGGAGACAACCTTGCATCTGCGACCATTTCTGAGTACCTTGACACAGCTTGCTATACCAGACTCTCTTTCTCTGGTCCACTTAGCTTGCTCCTTTCTTTTCTAAAAGTGGCCTTCTGCACTTAAACCCATCTTTTTAGTAAACTGCTTATCTCTGCTATCTCAGACATAAAATAACTAAAATAAAAATATCATATTTCTAAAAGTTAAAGCTTTTAAATGAGATAATTCACACAATTTAACATGGTATCTTACAATCTAGTCACAGAGGTCCTTGGCCCAAGTCTTAACCCCATCCATCAACATAAAATTTCCACGTGCATGGTCATAAAAGAATCTAGCCCCCACGTTAGGGGACGTGTTACAAACTTAAAATAAATAAAGTAATCCTTGTCTAAGAGTCTGAGTTTTTAGATGAAACGGATCACACATTTTAACATCTGCTTTGTTATTGATTTCCCTCTCCTAATTATCATGTGATCTCATTCAAGTACTCAATTCTGCATATTTAGGCAATTGGGTGTGGTGATGAAACGGATCACACATTTAAATATTTACTTCAGTGGCTAGTTCTGACCATAGAGTCTCACTTGTCATGGCTACAGAAAAGTGATGCTTCGAGTAGATGCTAAGCGGGGGGCTCCAAAAGATGGAAACTATCCTCTCGAACTATTCCAGGTAGTAATGCTTCTTTTGATAAGTACTTTGAAACTTTAGGTTTTTTCTTCCTTTTGAGAGGGATAAGTTGTAAGATTCGGGAACTTTACACTTCTGAGCACTGTGCTGGTCATTGCATTCTTCACACTGAATAACATGCCAAAAATATTTGCTGGCAGTTGAGTGAGAGATTAACCCTTTTCTGAAATTTTTGCCTTTTCTATTATCATACTTCATAGCCTGTTTAAATTCCTTCGTTGCACAGGTGGAGATTTACCCTTGAAGATACATTTGACTGAGACAATGTATAGAATGATGTGGGAGTACTTTTTCCCAGAAAAAGAGCAAGACTCCCAGCGCAGGCAGGTGTGTCTAATGTCCATTTGTCGGAAATACGCGCTAATAAGTTTTTCCTCATAAAATAAACCATTTGACTAGATATTGTTGCTAAATGTTTTGTTTCTTAACGGAAGTATAGAAGTTTTCAACTACTGCTGGTTCAAGGCGTGCCAAGAAAGGCTCATCAATTCAAGAAGCACCAGTGTCAAGTAACCATCTAACAAAAGATCCTCAGGTCTGCGCCAAATCAAGCAACTCCACTTTACCAGTTACAACTGCAAGTCAGTTTCCCTCTTCTGGCGATTCCTCCCAAGTGAGTCCCATATCCTCCATTAACTGTTAGTTACTTCTTAGCTAGATATGTGAAGGGTGGCTTTATATCCCTTTGGGCTAAAGTTTATCTTACCAATTGGCAAATTCTCCAGCATTGATGCTTAATTTTCTTTTATCGAAATTCTCACATTTTTCTCTTTATTAAACATGTGTTTATCTTGCCTGAATATTGCAGGTGTCAAAGTTGCAGAACTTAAAAGCTAATATTGTTTGTGGCTCAACCCCTGAGCTAAGACGAACATCATCCTTTGATAGAACATGCGAAGAAAATGTTGCTGAATCTGTTACTGATGAACTTATGCTGCAAATGCACTCCTCAAGTGTTACTTCTTCAACAAGTGAGCCCTTTGCCGGTATTGAGCAGCCAGATGAAGGTAACAGAAACAAATCCAAAGAATCAAAACTAATTAAGTCTGGTCGCTCCTCTCATGAAGAGAAAAAGGTGGGCAAGGCACAGGATGAGAAAAAATCTAGGCCTCGAAGAATGAGAGAGTTCCACAATATCAAGATTAGTCAGGTCAGTCCATTATGTGGGCTAATAACTTATTGTAGCTTCGTCAGTTTGTTTGTTTTCGGAACTAATACATGTTTGATATGCATGAACTAGGTTGAGTTACTTGTTACATATGAAGGATCAAGATTTGCTGTGAGTGATTTAAGATTACTGATGGATACATTCCATCGTGTTGAATTTACTGGAACCTGGCGGAGGCTATTCTCAAGAGTTAAGAAACACATCATATGGGGAGTCCTAAAATCAGTAACAGGAATGCAGGTTAGTTCCTTTGAAATTATCTTTTTCCAATTTCCATTATCTGTAATCATTCAATATTTGACCACATTAAATATCTTTATCTGTTGCTGTATGATAATCGGTAATAAGTATCTCCAGACTCATCGACTACCTCAAGAGGACTAACACTTCAGTGACCATGTCTTTTATACTAATGCAGTGCAAGAAGTTTAAAGATAAAGCACATAATCAAAGGGAAGCTGGTGCTGCTGGTGTCCCCGATATTGATCTTAATCTCAGTGATAGTGATGGTGGTTCAGCCGGAAAATCCGAGCAGAACCCTTTATCCTGGCCTAAGCGCCCCCCTGAGGGTGCAGGTGATGGTTTTGTCACCTCTATAAAAGGCCTTTTCAATTCTCAGCGCAGAAAGGCCAGGGCTTTCGTGCTTCGGACAATGAGGGGTGAAGCAGAAAATGAGATACCTGGTGACTGGAGTGAAAGTGAGGCAGAGTTCTCTCCCTTTGCCAGACAACTAACCATAACAAAAGCCAAGAAGCTCATTAGACGGCATACAAAGAAGTTTCGTTCTAGAGGACCAAAAGGTTGGCAGAGCTTTTTCCATGTTGAAAGTATCCTGTTCTCTCTTTTATGGTCCTATTGTTTTCCTCTTGGAAGAACTAATGTAGGATGCCATTCTGTGCTCTCTGTTGTGCTAAAGCCAGCAGAACTGGCATTAATAGCTTTCTAATAGGCCCAGCATTTTATGATGTCTAGATTGCTTAGTCACAGTTGCTATTTTAGTCCTCTGGTTTTGGGCCAGTTTGGCTGACAGTGTGGTCGATTTAATTTTAAGCTATGCTACAAAGTATCAGTAATATTGGATACTGACACAAGTCTTTCTTTCCAGGTTTATCTTCTCAACAAAGAAAATCACTTCCTTCATCACCAAGAGAGACCACCCCATTTGAAAGTGATTCATCAAGTGAATCTTCGCCTTAATTAAGAGGATTTCCACGAGTAGCTGAACTTGAAGACATTGAAAGCACGTATTTTATGGGATCCAAAGTGGATCGGAACAATCTTCAGTTATATACAACATTCTGCTATTATAGCAATTCCAATTGATTAGGATTTGCTGAGATCCTTGTCTCCTGCTTAGACAGTATGAGATGCCTACATGTTGTTCCAAAATAAGAACAGGCAAGAATTGCGAGAATATGCAGAAGTCTACAATTATTAACATTTCAATGCCTTCTTAGAGCTCTGGATTCATCCTGGAAATAGAGCAAAGGTGAGTCCCTTTAGTTATAGTCGTTCTTTTCTTCTTTAACCTTGTATGTATTTATAGATTATTATAGCACCCAACACAAACGACATTAGGACTCGTAAGAGTCCATAATTTTTGTAATCAATAGTTGCTACTACATGTACAGTAGACACAGAATAGAGTTAGAATATGTGTTCCCTGAAAAAAGTTTTCTGCACTGTAATAGTGGAAATAGAATAGAAATGAAATTCCAACTCTTCAGTCTCATCATCCGAACAAAGAAATAGTGTATCATTCCTACTCTGCTTGCTTTGCTTGCATTATTAACAGACTTCTGTGTGCCGATTCAAGTTCTTCATTTGAAAGGTTTCCCTCTTTCACGAGTCGAAAGAAAATAACACTAATACAAGCTATCAATCATTATTTAAACTAAAACGTGTGAAACACCACTTTGATGTTAGAGAGAATTAAATCATTCCTTGTGGTTACAGCTTGTAAGAAACATTAACTATGGACATGGCAGAAGCTTTTTTTTTTCTGTTTCAAATGATCATTTAAATGAGTTACTTTGTTGATGTGAAGTTGCCATGTTTTTTTGAGTTTGTTCGTTACTATCTTAATTGCTCAATGAGGAGCTTATAAATTGTCATTTCGAATCTTCCTGAAATCAGAGAAACACAAATAATAACATACATATTTTGTTTCATAAAGGTTATTAGACATTACAATATAACAACAGACCTATTTTAAAGCAAATGAAGTGTATAAACGAAAAAAGAACTACGTTAAACAACCAGCACCCATTAAAATAGCTACAAGAAAATAGAAGCTTAATTAAACAGAAGCATTACTCCACCCTGTCATAGTTGAACTTCCGCTACCAACAAAAATAGTCAGAAAGAAAGTTGAATTTATAGGATTGGAATAGGAGCAGTTGTAGGTGACAAGAACTTTCCAATAAAGACTCGGCTCAAGCAACAAGAACCGCTGCTAGTTCTACGCACAACAATAGTCTTGTTTCCGAACTGATGTAACACTTTTCTTCCTTTACCTTTTAAGTTCGTAAAAACAATTTCAAGTCCTTGAGAAGGGAAAAAATACACAATTCTAAGTCCCAAATTTTAATTTGTACTGGAGTTTATTGCTCATTTAGTACTGTCATTTGACGATTTTTGAGATTCTACTATAATCTTGAGCACAATCTTGTAAGACAATTTGTAACATTTCAGAACGGAGAAGAACAACTGGTAATATATATTGTAGTTTCAAAATATGCAAAGTATACTTTAAATGGCAATTTCGTTTACTTGCATTACTTCAACATTCGGTCGATTGTACATTAAATATGATTTGCAAAAGAACAAATAAGATATCCTGAATGGAATAGCATCTCTGCCTCAGTCAAATGAGTTCCTTTGGTACTCTCGTTAGCGCGGAACAATCTCATATAGGAAGACCAATGTTGCTCAGAAATGTAAGGAGCTGGGGTCAATGGACTTAACATGAAGTGTCGACCCACGGGTAGAACAAGACTAAAATATCTAATCCTATTTAGAGACAGGATTCAAGACTTTAGATCAGTAGAATGTGGACACTACCATACCCACGGTGGCTTTGTGACAACAGGTACAGATTTAGTGCGCATGTGTATCTATATTAACTTTGCACTGCCATGGAGGGGGGAGCTTGGGTTCACTGTCTCCATGCATTTCAGCTAAAAAGAAGTACTGTAGAAGCTTTCTTATTAAGAGGAGGAAAAAAAGAAACAATTATGGGTGTAACTGAGGGTCAGGTGCTTGATAATCAGGTAAATTGGATGAAAAATAAAAAGAGAATCTAAAGTTCAGTTTTAACTTCTTATTTCCTTTCTATCTGGGAGAAGAGGGGGCACACTCAATTTTTAAAACCCAAGTCTATCACCAGCAAAACGAGATGATCATCATTCACTGATCTGGGTACGATGCAGCTAAGTCAGAAAACATAGTTAATTATACTCCACCTATATGCACAAGGAATGTTCCGATTCTATAGATCAATCAAGTCGGGATGAAGTAGAAATAATCTCTGTCCTTACAGGTGGTTTGAAGCAAGTATTACTCGTTATTAAATCCCAGAAGTACCAAGTAAAACTATGCAATAAAGAAAGGATTTTGAAAGAAACACGAGATCATCACCATTAGTATACAACGAAGGTGTAGAATTCCAACTAGCTCAGGATGTACAGGAAGCGATTAATCACACTAGTATGAATTGGCTAGGCACCTATAGTATTACTTACTCATTACAAGCATCAACACTTACACTTGCATCCATTCCAAATTAACAGGGTTAGTTTGAAATGGTAATATCTCTCTGGAAAAGGAGATGTCACTGCAATCGGGGTATGTTACAACAATAATTACGGGCTGTCAACCTGTGCAAGGTTTCAAATATTAGCAAGGAGAGCTACTTTATATCGGCTAATGGTGTCTTAAAGAATCAAAACTTACTAGTCAAAATTTGCAGGAATGTCAATTTCAGTTTTGGAAGCATTTCCAATATCAACTAGAGTTTCCTGCAGATCCAAGATTTCAGTGACAAAATGCATTCTAATCATTTCGAATAAAAAGATTCAAAAAATCTATCATGAATAATATTAAAGAAAACAGTGATAATAAGGTTGTGATAGCTCTTAAACTACTCTTACCTGCTCAACAAGATTACTAGAAGGACTAGTGATACCCACAGGTATCTCATTTGCATGATTGCTCCCAGTGCCGAATAGATTCTGAACCAAAAACAGCAAAAATACTGTAAGGTAAAAACATTTAATTAAAAATAGAGTTGTCTATTGCCATTCAAAGTATTCATGTTGAGATCCTCATCCAGTGTCAAGACAGTAATGTACTCCCATGTGACACCCAAATGGTAGAGCATCATTGCAACAAAATGATTAAATAGACACCATCTGGATAATTGGTTAAGTTGAAATTTAAGCCATATGATGACAGCTTCAAATCAGTTGGACAAAAGAAAATCAGTTGGACAATTGGTGAAAGCATACTATAAAAATAACACTGCTATAGTATCCTATTTTTATTGACAGATTGGGACAGTGGAATTAGAACCAAACAAACTTATTAAATATTTGTTACTGAAACTCATAAAGTGAATTCGATGTTCTTTCTCGCTCAACCTTTCTTTTAAGTTTTATCATCATACTTCAGTGTAATTTCAATCTAAATTTAATGTGTACTACAATATAACCTATGAGGAAATATTTCAACCGTTACTATTAAAGAGTGTGTGCTAGAATATAGCATATGAGAAAATATATAACATCGTACACATAATTGAACAAAATCAAAATTTACCTTTTCTACATCAGCACACTGATCAAGAGATCCTTCAGCAAAGGCCTTCATGGGATTGTCAGGAGTTCCCTGCAAGCAGCATAAGATGCCTGAGAGAGTATTTTGTAATAAAGTGCTTCCATATATGTTCATCCTAGCAACGGGAGAAGTTTTTACCTTCTAAATTGGACGTGTGACATCCATGGATGTCTCCCACATATAAAAAACAAAACTTCAATTTTCTAATGTATCAGGAACACTAAGGTGGATGAATGAGTTAACATTTTCAGGGGGTCCTTTTTGTGAAGGAGAAATAGTACGTATACACAGCCAAATAACAGTATACTAGATATAGCATGTAGGAATATAGTTCTTCACACCACTAACAAATTTCTCATTCTTGCTGATGAAACATACCAGTTCTTTTGGTTCAACAGATATTTTCCTCGCTCCCTTGCTTAGATCTCTCAATGTTCCCTATACATCCAAATCAGCTGATTTGATTAGGCGAAAACAAATCCATTTGGTGCTTGCCGCAATTTTTAAAGTATTTGGCCCAGAATGTAGGTGAAAATAACAGTTCATTTGAACTTCCCACCACCAAACGAAATAAGAAGAAAATTGTGCGAAGAACCAAAAGATCAGGAAACTTCATGATCATTAAGATGAAGAAAAAGAAAAGATTGTCTTGCATACCTTGTTTGCCCACTTTAGTCCACATGCATTACGGAGTGTCCTTGGTCCATCTGGCCCACGACGCATTGCTAGCGTACAATTTTCATTCACGCCACAATGGTGACACTTTACAGGACTAATTATTCAGAAAGAATCAAGCAGGAAAAAAGATTGGCACTTTTGCGGTCAGAGCAGAAGTAGATCAGTTAGTAGAGGCTGAAGCAATAAAAGTCGTAAAAAGATGCAAATTGAACATTCTTCCGATGCATCCTAATATACATCGCCAAGTAAGTGATACTCAAAAGCTCGACATTTATACCAGAAATTGCTTCTTGTTAAACTAAAAAAATAAGTTGCTTCAAATTTTTCTTGAAGCTTCTTCTTCTTATTATTATTATTATTATTTGTGGGGAGGGGGGAGGAGAAGAAAAGCCACTGTGTTTCAGTCTTTCAGGGACAAATTCTTTTAAGCTCTACTTTTCCAAAGCAAATCGACCAAAATCCATGTTTCCTCTCATAAAGACATGCTACCAGTTCAGATCAAAATTATTGTCCTTTTCATTTTCAGTTTGGATGAATACTACGGCTTCCAATATATGCAAAATCTTAGCATGAGAAACCATCGACACAGACAGGAACCTAATCCAAAACTTAAAAGAAGAGATGAGCATTTGGCTGATTGCATATCAACCAAAGAACCGATCTTGTAAATACACTATTACTATATGAGTTCTATCACTATATGAATTCTATCACAAAAGAAGATTTGAGGACAAACGGAAATCATGTGAAATTGGAAAAATAGCATCTGTAAATGACATTGATACCATGTTACTAACACCTGGACATGAAAGAGTGTTTAAAAAGAACATCAAAAGAAAGCGCGCAAACAGCAATTCCCGTTCTTTATGATTGAAAAACCAATATCATCTTTTATTTATTATTTTTATTATTAACAATTTCACACCGTCAGATATCATTGCTAGGAAGGGGAGCCTTGGAGCAACGGTCAAGTTGTTTCCATGTGACCTATAGGTCACAGGTTCGAGCCGTGGATGCTTGCATTAGGGTAGGGTTGTCTACATCACACCCTTTTAGGGACAACCCTTCCCCAGACCCTGCGTGAATGCGGGATGCTTTGTGCACCGAATTTCCCATTTCAATATCATTGCCGGGGTAAAATCTTAAAGAAAACCAAAATAGTAACAACGCGTATCATTTTACCTTTGAGCAACCTCCTTCCTGACACTATATCTAATTTTCTTGCCAAAACATCTCTCCTTTCGCTTCTCTCGGAATCTAACCAAGGAGGCAAATCTTCTTGAAAGATTAACTTGCTTTGGAAAATCAACAACAACAACATCGACCCAGTAATGTCCCACTAAGTAAGGTCTGGGGACGGTAGTGTGTACGGAGACCTTACCCCTACCCCGATAGGGCAGAGAGGCTGCTTCCGATAGACCCTCGGCTCAGGAAGATGGAAATATAACAAGAAAAGAAAAGACAATTCATCAGTATTGTCAACATAACCATAGAAATAATGACAGCATCCTAAAAACCATAAAATAGATGACATGCAATAACAATAACCGCAAATAAGATCCAGAGCTATGGAAAACAGTAACGTTAGTGTGAACTCTACATCAACCACAAGCCGTCTAGGACCAACCTACTCAAACTTGCTTCACCCCAGGAATGGAGAAGGAGAAGCTCGACTACCACTCTATCCTACAACCTTAATGCCCGACCTCCTGACCGTCCTATCAAGGGCCATGTCCTCGGAAATCTGTAATCGTGCCATGTCATGCCTGATCACCTCTCCCCAATACTTCTTAGGCCGACCTCTACCTCTTCTCGTACCCACTAAAGCCAACAGCTCACACCTCCTTGCCGGAGCATCCAGGCTTCTCCTCCGCACGTGCCCGAACCATCTGAGCCTCGCTTCCCGCATCTTGTCATCCATAGGGGCCACACCCACCTTCTCCCGAATATCTTCATTCCTAATCTTATCTATCCTAGTATGCCTGCACATCCACCTCAACATCCTCATCTCAGCTACATTCATCTTCTAGGTATGAGAGTTATTAACTGGCCAACACACTGCCCCATACAACATGGCCGGTCTAACCACCGCCCTATAAAACTTACCTTTAAGTATCGGTGGCACTTTCTTGTCGCATAAGACTCCAGATGCTAGCCTCCATTTCGTCCACCCCACTCCTATGCGGTGAGGGACGTCCTCGTCGATCTCTCCATCCCCTTGAATAACCGACCCAAGGTACTTGAAACTACCTCTCTTGGGGATGACCTGTCACTACTAGAATTCCGAAAAAAAGCGACCAGCAAAAGCGACCAACGTTGGTTGCTTATTAGCCAAAAAACGACCAAAAAGCGACCAACCACTTGGTCGATATTAAGCTGATCCATTTACCTTAGGGACCAAAGTTGGTCGCTAAATCTCCCAGGTAAAAGGACAAAATTTTCCGGGCAAAGCATATAGCGACCAACTTTGGTCGCTCAAATATTTTAATATTATATATTTGGCGACCAAAGTTGGTCTCCAGATGTAAATAACGTTTTATGTTTATTTATTTTTAATCATATTAAGCGACCAACTTTGGTCGCTATATTAATAAATGTTATAATTTTTTATTTAATGGGCGACCAATATTGGTCGCCAATGGCAAGAATTAATTTTTTTTTAACAATAAGCGAGCAACCTTGGTCGCAAAATTACCAGAAAATTATTTTTTTTTAAGTGAATAGCGACCAACTGGACACCAAAGTTGGTCGCTTTTTTGGTATATTTTTGGCAGAAACTGCCTGTTTTGGCTGCTACACCACCTGCCAGCTTATACCAAATATCCTAAACAGGCATTTTATGCCAGCAACAACAACAACAACAACACTAAAACGCAACAAAATATAAATATCAATAGAACTAAAACATTAAGCTAACAAAACTAAGTTAACGTTTATTACAAGCTCATTCGAAAACTAGTTCTATTGTCTAGTTCAAAGTATATAAAGTACTCAAGGAGTGTTCTTTTAGCATCCTCGTTCGAAAGTTGGATTCCCTCGGCCGACTCGTTAGGTGGCTGACTTCGTATGAATTCCCCCATATCAGCTGTGAAGCGAACCTATAAGAAAAATTATATTGAATTAATATTTCAAAATTTATATAAAAGTAAATCAAAATACTTAATGATAAGTAAAAAACTTACATGTATAGTCGAGGCTCGACCCTCGACCCACCTTTCTAAATCAGTCTCTTTCTTCTTCTTTACAATACGAGTTTCATTGAATAGCTCATCTTGCTTCATTGGCATCATAAAGCTGTCAGGTGGCTTTGGTGATTATCCTCATGGTACTATTACTCGGGATGAACTTGGATACAGAGAATAACTTGGATACAGAGAATAACTTGGATACAGTAGCTGACAGGGTGTGTCTTTTGATCAATTGTTGTTCTCGTTAGCGACAATGATGTTGAGACTGCAATGACATGTGTTTCAACTAGAGATTGTATAGGCAGGAATTTTAACATTTCCTAAGTAGATAAAAGAAAGATTATAGAGGAATTCTCTACTTTATTTTCCAAGAAGAAAAGAAGTTTAATTGAGAGCGACAAGGGTGATGGTGATGGAATATTTTCCGTTGGTCATGACAGTTCCGATAAAACGGGGATCATAAGACTCTATGATGACAAAGATCATAGGAAGTTTTGTTCTCAACTTTCTTCCAAGTCTGATCCGTACAAGCTTAATTGGATGTTGGTCATATATTCTTCGGATTCAAACAATGATTTGTCTGACAAAAGTATGAAACTGCTAATCAAAAGAATTAAAGCTAAAATGTTTTTCTCTGTAACATTTTAGCTTTAATTCTTTTGATTAGCATTTTCATACTTTTGTCAGTCAAATCATTGTCTGAATCCGAAGAATACATGATAAACATCCAATTAAGCTTGTACGGATCAGACTTGGAAGAAAGTTGAGAACAAAACTTCCTATAATCTCTGTCATCATAGAGTCTTATGATCCCCATTTTATGGGAACTGCCATGACCAACGGAAAACATTCAATCACCATCACCCTTGTCGCTCCCAATTAAACTCCTTTTTCTCTTGGAAATTGAAGTATAGAATTCCTCTATTACCTCTTCTTTTATCTACTTAGGAAATGTTAAACTCCTACCTACACCATAACTATTTGAAACACATGTTCTTGCCTTCTCATCATCGTTGTCGCCAATGAGAAGAACAATTAAAGGCACACTCTGTCAGGTACTGTGTCTTAGTTATTCTTGGTGGAAGTTCCATTGCATGTCTAATATTACCATCAACCCCGTCTACAAAATCCTCCCGCAATCTAAAATTCCAATACATAAACCAAAAGTTTAATTCATATCCTAAAGGTTCAACTCATATCCACAAAAGTTCAAGTCATATCCTAAAATTTCAATTTATATACTAAAATTCCAATACATAAACCAAAATTTCAATTCATATCCTAAAGGTTCAATTCATATCCTAAAGGTTCAACTCATATCCACAAAAGTTCAAGTCATATCCTAAAATTTCAATTTATATACTAAAATTCCAATACATAAACCAAAATTTCAATTCATATCCTAAAGGTTCAACTCATATCCACAAAAGTTCAAGTCATATCCTAAAATTTCAATTTATATACTAAAATTCCAATACATAAACCAAAATTTCAATTCATATCCTAAAGGTTCAATTCATATCCTAAAGGTTCAACTCATA
>NC_031999.1:15403753-15418024 GCF_001879085.1 Nicotiana attenuata
ATACTTAGTGCATAGCATGTTAGAGTATATTTTAGTCTATTCATCCCTTGTGTTACAAAAGTGTTAACGGCTTACATTTATATTATTTAGATAGTAAATACAAAAGTGATTTTTAATTTTGACCATTGTTGACCTGAAAAGAGACCAACTTTGGTCGGTAATTATACTTAAATTTAAGTTAGCGACCAAAGTTGGTCGCTAAATTTGAATCAGACTTATTTATATTTTATATAATATTTAAAATAATAATATAATTGTTAAACGGGTCCCATATTAGCAACCAAAGTTGGTCTCTATTTTATAAGCGACCAACTTTGGTCGCTAACTTTGAATTATATTTATTTATTTTTTTAATTTTTTTTAAATAATAATATAATTATTAAAATTTTATAACAGGATCCCATATTAGCGACCAAAGTTGGTCTCTATCTACTTATCCTTTAATTAGCGTCGCTCATTTTAAATTATATTTATTTATATTTTATAATTTTTTTAAATAATATTATAATTATTAAAATTTAATAAGTGGGTCCCCCAATAGCGATCAACGTTGGTCGCTAATCTCAGTATTTCTTTGACCAAGCAAGTCTGACCAGTCCGGTCAATATTTTGACGAAATTATTGACCAAATAGCGACCAACCTTGGTCGCTAATGTATTTAAAATAATTATTTTATTATTTTCTCCAATTTAGAGACCAACGTTGGTCGCTTTTCTTGACAGACCAACTTTGGTCGCTTTTTTCCGGAATTCTAGTAGTGTGTGATACAACCCTCACATCCATGCCTACTTCCCTCGACTCGGCGCTGAACTTGCACTCCAGGTACTATGTCTTAGTCCTGCTCAATCTGAAACCCTTAGACTCGAGAGCCTGTCTCCAAACCTCCAACCTCTCGTTAACACCGTCCCGCGTATCATCAATCAGGACTATGTCATCAGCGAATAACATACATCATGGCACTTCCCCTTGAATCTGATGTCTTAGTGCATTGCTTTGGAAAATCCTCAACCTAAAACATTATACTGGTCATCCAAGAGTATCGCCGAACTATAGTGCAAGTTATAGTATAAGTTTAGAATACCATGTTGTCGAAAGGAACTTCAATAGTGGGCACAGCAGTAGGAATGTCACATTCCCCCAATAGCAAGAGCACTGCTTGCACCTGTTTTCACCAAATAAGCCAGAGTCAATTTCCAGATCTTTGCCAGTCGCAATGCAACATCTACACATGATTGACAACAGCGGTATCAACTCTGACTAAATACAGGAAAAGAACCATGATTTACATGACAGGGACAACTGAAGCAAAACACCATACCATGTAATATGGAGACACCATTATTATTTCCGTAAACAGGCCTTATGGATGAGAAGCACCATTTATGAAAAATGAAACCCCAAGATTTCTTGGCTATTTCTGATTCTTTATATCTGAGGAGCTGAGTAGAGTCATATCGCAGGAAGCAGCAGTTTATAAATTTATATAGCAGGAAGGAAGGTGCAATGACATAAAATTTTCCAACTACAGTAATAGCTAGAGTAACATCTTAGTAAATGGGTGCAGTAGAAGGATATTCTCAGCCAAGTTACTACATTCAAACTTATCCTAGGATGTAGAGTTAGCTAGACACCGTTTCTATAAAGTGTCTTAGTTGGAGTGGCAAAGGGACAAAGGACCAAAAGGAAGATGGAAAACTTAAAGAATCATACAATTCACTAGAAATATCTGAATACCTTAAAGTAATAACCTACTGATTACGGGACATAAATGACTTTTTTTAGGCCACTTTTAAGAGACATATTGAACAAGAGTAACTGTTGAAGCAGAGAATCAGAACTGAAAGAGCGAAGATAACCAAGTAACAATGAACGCAGATACCTCATAAAGAAGCCCTTCTCTTCGGATGCTTTGCATGTCCCTAAAATTAGAAAACTGCAGTAGAAATTTAAAGATAAAATGTTTCCTTAAAAGGGAATAAGACATAAAGATGTCCTGAAAGGGATGATTTGAGGTTAAGGCATACAAGTTCCCAGGTATCCTAGCCACAACACTTAGTGTCAGCCTGCCCATCTGCCCTATCACTCACAAGCAAAGGTTGTCCTCGTGGGCAGCAGCTGCTTTATGGGTTAATCAAGGTACGTGCAAACTAGCCAGATACCACAAGTCCAAATAAATAAGAGTTAAAGATTCAATTTTTGTCCCAAATCATTCTTTAATCAGGCTTCAACAATTCCCATACTTAAACTAATCAATAAATAGCAATAACACAATTAAAATTCATCGAGCACGAAAGTAGCTAAAGAGTATACGCAGAGTTCCCTACATTTGCACACGACAAGTCACTTGTATAAAGCATTAATTTAAAGCAATGAATCTATGATTTGATGGAAACTTCCAAAAGAGAAAATAGAAAAAGAAAGTAAATATCTTTCTTAAAGATAGAAACTAAGGTACCTTCTCCTGAGTGACAGCAGGAAAAAAATACACTTCACCTTCAAAAGCAAGAGTAAGCTCACTACTTCTAGAAACTTCCACAACTCCACCACCTCCCCCATATTGATGGTGATCTAAAACTTCGTTCGTATTTCCTCCGCCTCATCCATAGTTTCTTCACCTCCATCAACCTCATACGTGCCGTCGTCATCCTCCTCCTCCTCCTCATCTGTATCGACTGTAACAGCTAGGGGCGGACCCATATGGTGTCAAGGGGTTCAGTTGAACCCGCTTCAAAAAAATTATACTGCGTATATTGATAAATTACATTTAAAGAGGAAATTTACTACTATAAAAAAATGTTTGAACCTACTTTATCACAAACATGCTCACTGTAGGGGTGGTTGAGCGGGCTCAAAGTGTTTGATGGGTGCTGGGATTGAATCCCATTTGTCGCGTTTCTCAATTTATTTTTTAATCCGTACTTGGAAGTTGGAATGGAGCGTATGCAACTGAAGGCCGAGACCATCTTTGTTTCAAATTAAATATCATCCTTCAAATTTATTACTCTCATGTTCTTTCCTTTGTCATTTTACTATTTCACTTCTTTTTTTGTTCTCTTTTTTCCGCAAATAACAAGGACAACTCTAGATTTATTTATTTCTTTGAGTTAATAAATATTTAATGAATTAAATTTTTTAAAGTAAAATTTGTTAAATTAAATAGATAATTTTTTTAAAATAGAGATAAATAATCTTTTATAACCTTCATGAAATATTTTCAGGTTTGTTAAAATTATAGAGTACCAACTTTAAAATGACTTCATTTTGAGATTGTATTAAGAGCAAAAAAGGATAATGAAATGATCAAACCGTACTTGTCATATCCGACACTATTTATGTTATTAGACACGTTTGACTTTGACTGAACCCGCTTGCGTAAGATCTTCGTAAAGCCGCGCCTGCAGTGGCCGTGGATTCACCGCCATCATGATACTCTCTCTCTATATCTATACCCATGAAATTGAAAACCTAATCCTTCAAAATCACGCTAATTTCATAATTAAAAGAATCATCTTTTCACAAACAAGAAAAAAATCTCCGAATTATCCTCGTTTATAAGAAATATATGAATTCTTAAGTAATTGTGATGATATTTTCATTCGAATTTCATGATCAAAATTCAGCTACAGACAGCAAAATGATGGACGAAGAGGAAGAAAGTGTGAAGGAGACAAATGTTCGTTTTAACAAAATGCATCCTAAAATTGGAAAATATTACAGCTTCTGCCATTAGTGTTTCCTTAAAGAGACTTTATTTGGCATTTTTAAATATTTTCCACTTTGAGTATTGAACTATTGATTAAATTAGCTATGATCCAGTACAGCAGGGTGTAGCTAAATTCGACATATTCGTTTGACTACAAATTAGAAGGAAAATTGGTGGCTGTGATGCAGTAGAGCATATTTTAGTCGCTTATTACACTCTAATTTACTGCACTTTAGTTGAGTTTACGCTTTAATCGCTATTGTTTTGCACTAACGGTGTGTTTTATGCCTTGTAGGAGTGATTTCGAGCTATATAGATGTTATGGAATGAATTCAAGTGATTTGGAGCTTTGAAGTCTGAGTAAAAGCCCAAGGAATTAAGCCGGGATCGTATTCGGGGGTCAAATTTGATAATTAAGTACGAACGAAGACTCGAGGAGGCATGTTGCGCACTGTCTAGTAAAATAGACATAACATTTTGCTCAGAACTCCGTTTGGACTCCACAATTTATGGTTGGAAAGCTAACTCAAAGAGCTACAACTTTCATGTTTTACGTTTTTCCAAATTCCAAACGGAACAGGGCATAACCGCGGTAGGACCGCAGCAGAACACTGCTGCAGATTCTGAAGGCCACTCTGGCCGCGGTCCTGGCGTAACCGTGGTGGACCGCGGCAGGACGCATAAAACTCAGGGAACAAAGTGGAAAATACGGGATTTTAAGCCCTAAACCCTATATTAAACGAAGGAAGCCGGCCAAGAAAAGGGGAGAATGATTTTTGGAAGTGAAAAACATCAGAAGGAAGGGCAAGAGGCAAGGAGGATCATTGGGCATCAATCTTTAATCTTCTTCTTTGTTCTTTTACCTTTGAATATGAAATTTTTTGTGATTTTTGTTGTTTTCATGAGTAGCTAACTTTTCTAATCTAAGGTTTTGGTGGAACCCGTTCGGGATGAATTTATTGTGATGTTAAAATAGTTTTGATTGGTTGTTAATCTCTATTTGTTCAACTATGTTTTGATTGTGGTTAATTGAAAGGATCCTCAATTAGTTGTTCCTATTTATTATGTATCTGCTTGAGAGAGAGTGCATATTTAGGTAGTTGTTTGAACAACATCACTCCCGGAGTATAGGCGAGAGTCATAACCGAGGGTTTAGAGGTTGGATTAGAGATAACGATACCTCGGGTGCGATCTAAGTGAACTGTAATGCGAATCTAGCTAGCGTAGCTTGAGAGAGTGCGTCTAGTAAATTATCATAATTGCTTGAGAGAGATTTATGATAGCTGGAGAGTTCATGATTGATAGAGGCAACTAAGTCAACGCTATAAGAAACATACAACCAAGGAAATCAACAACGGGGGAAACCATTACCTTAGACCTTTATTCTAATTGTTTACAATTCAAGCATAGTTAGTTTTCAGCTGTTTATTTATTTTCAATCTTGTCTTCTTGGTGATATTAAACAGATACAGCTAAGCCTTAGTTCTCTGTGGGATTCGACTCCGAACTTTTAGATCGGATTATATTTGTAGCGACCGCTTATCCTTTTTAGGACTAGAGTTGGGCGTGATCAAATTTTGGCGCCGTTGCCGTGGAACTAACGGTGTAGTTGTAGCTGTATATATTGCTAGGTTACGAGTTTGAACTTTTATTTTGTTTTCTTTTGTTTTGTTTTTCTATATTTTTTTTATATAACTATCGATTTGAGAAACATGGCATCTTGGAATTATGGGAATTTAGGTGTAGATAATTCTACTATTGATATCCATACATATTGTGAAGGAAACCACCCGTGGCAAAATTTTCAAAACGTTCCTAAAAGCGAGTTATGTGCACCAACTCAATCTTATTTGTGGAATGTGTGTGATGTGTGTGGTGGTAAAAATGGTCACCTTCATGGTTGTGCTTATATTTCTTATTTTCCCCCAACCCCTTACTATGATGGTTCTACCTTTTCTTGTGAAGTTAATAGGAACAAAGAACCTGGGAATGCGGACTTGAAGGAGATCAAGGATATGCTAAAGTGCCTTCTGGAACAAAACAATGAGAAACAATTGCACATAGAAAGGCAAGAGGCAACTATTCGCAAGTTGGAGGCTCAATTGAGTCAAGTGGTTGGAGCTTTTAATGCTCAACAATCCAATATTGATGATAGTAGCCAAGAAGAGCATGAATTTGAGATATTTATTAGGGAGGTCAAAGTAGAACATCAACAACCTAGCCAACTAGAATTTGAAGATGTCAATGTTGAAGAAGTGAGACTAGAGTCAGCGAAGGACATTGAGGATACAAATTTTGTTGACTCTAGTATCATTGATGTTGAGGATGCTGAAAGTCCTGAAGTTCATGTGTGTGAGCGCATTGGTCCTCAATCCAAACATTTTTCTACATTGTGCTTGGATGACGATATGAAAATAAAGTCATCCGAGTCGATTGAGAAGTCAAGGAATGAGGAACAAGGTGCCTATATTCTGGAATTTTTCTTACCAGAAAGACAGGACTACATACCTCATCTAAAAGCCAAGAAGTGTAGAATAGTACAATGGTTGCTTGGACCAATTAGATTTGTTCCTCCACCCCTGGAGCATAGCCGAAAACTTGATGCCAAATTGGGGGTTCAATTCATAAGCTCGAGGTGGAGGCAAAAAGTGATTCGCGTCGTGCTGCGACGTTAAATCAAGCGCTTGTTGGGAGGCAACCCAGCTTTATTGCTTTCTTTTGTTTATTTATTTATTTTTTTTAATTATATTATTTTTGTAGTGTCAATTTTTTATTTTCTAGGAGCATGGAAAGCAAAGGTATTGGAACAATGCAACAACAAACCAAATGGTTGGAACTAAGTGTGAGGTACCCGCACGAAGGACCAAGCTGGGGAGAAGTCTGAGTACCCCATGAGTTGTAGTGCTTCGAACTTTGGCCTACCATGGAGTCTCTTTTACCCTTTTTATTAGTTATGGTGTGCATTGGGGACAATGCACAATTTTAAGTGTGGGGTGAGGAGATTGTCTGGGTGACTTTCTATGCTATTTTAGTTGTGTTAGTATAATTGAATAATTTTTCTTTTAAATAGCAAAGATTGGACTTTTCCCGACGATGGATCTATTAGACAATTTTCTTGAGGGATTTAAGTCTAAAGAAAAAATAAAATAAAAAGATTTTCTTTTGTTAGGTAGTGTAGCAATTCTCCCTTGGTTTTTCTTTGTGTCGCGGTTCTTTTCCAAGGGTTTTATTTGAACCGGGTGTAGTTAGTTTTTTTTTTTTTGGGAGTAGGAGACATTGTGTTGTGCTTTGAATTGAAGTAATATCTCTTGACTTGGTTATGCCTTGAGAATAGTGAGTACTTTGGTTGTGACGCTTATGCTCAGTTTTTTACTCTTGTAGAAGTACCTTAAATTGTATTATCTTAACTTTGCTTAACTGCTTTGACTAGAGTGTCTATGAATCCAATCCTGAGTGAGTCATGTGCCATGTGTGTGTAGGCTTTTGCATTATTCAGTGCATTGCATTTGATGCCTAGAACTTGCCCTGTGTGTTTGCAAAGCGAAATAGTAGTGTTGTTCAGTCTTGGAAGTGATATAGGCGTTTTCTTGTTGACCCAGATATGTATATTTTACCCACCTAATTGTTATGCATCGTAGTTAACCTCTTTGAGCCTATAATCCTTTTTCTTTGGCAACCACATTACAAGCCTTACCTATTTGTTTGAATTAACCATCTATTTGAACCTTTTCACCTCTCATGAGCACTTGAATTGTTATGAACTTTGTAAAAGTTAAAGTGTGGGGTGGTTGGTTTGGCTTTTGAGTGGAACTAATTGAATAAGGAGAAAGGTGCACTGTTTTGAAAAAGGAAGAGCCACTTGAATTGAAAAAAAAATATAGTTGGATTGTTGTGGAAAAAAAATTCCTTGATAAGTGGTGGATCTTGACGTAAGTGTGCTTAAAGAAGAATGGGGTAATTTACATTGATGTGAAGGTGGAATTTTGGTTTGACATAAGTATGTGGTTTAAATGTTAAAATATACGTATTAAAGTGCTTGGGGAGGTGTAGTCACTCTTATATCTAAATGTATCCTACCCGTCCCGTAGCCTACATTACAACCAAATAAAGTCCTAATTGATCCAAGATTGAATGAGCTCGATTAGTGGAGTAGTACACTACGGGCAAGCTTATGGTGCATCTTTTGTGGCATATGAATGTTATTTCTGAGAGTGCGTGAATTCTTTCTATCTTGAGTTCCTAAGTGTTCTTAAATTTTATTGTGTGGAACTACTCTCTTGTGTTGTGTGAGGGCACTTGATTCATGAAGAAAAGGTAATGTCAGTGACCTCTATATTAGAGTAAGTAGGTGAGTTGTGAATAATGCGTGGTACTTGTGAGTCAAATCTTGAGGTGAAGATGTTACACTTTTGTGCTTAGTCTATTTTAAATAATCTTGGTGTGATGAGCTAGGAGAATTGTTTAAAAAGGTCGTGTCTATAAAAAAAGTGTAGTTTGATTGCTCGAGGACGAGCAATGGTTTAAGTGTGGAGTGTTGATGATAGGCTATAATTGCATATTTTAGTCGCTTATACACTCTAATTTACTGCACTTTAGTTGAGTTTGCGCTTTAATCGCTAGTGTTCTGCACTAACGGTGTGTTTTATGCCTTGTAGGAGTGATTTCGAGCTATATAGATGTTATGGAATGAATTCAAGTGATTTGGAGCTTTGAAGTCTGAGTAAAAGCCCAAGGAATTAAGCCGGGATCGTATTCGGGGGTCAAATTTGATAATTAAGTACGAACGAAGACTCGAGGAGGCATGTTGCGCACTGTCTAGTAAAATAGACATAACGTTTTGCTCAGAACTCATTTGGACTCCACAATATATGGTTGGAAAGATAACTCAAAGGGCTACAACTTTCATGTTTTATGTTTTTCCAAATTCCAAACGGAACAGGGCATAACCGCGGTAGGACCGCGGCAGAACACTGCTGCAGATTCTGAAGGCCACTCTGGCCGCGGTCCTGGCGTAACTGCGGTAGGACCGCAGCAGGACGCGTAAAATTCTGGGAACAAAGTGCAAAACACGGGATTTTATGCCCTAAACCCTATATTAAACGAAGGAAGCCGGCCAAGAAAAGGGGAGAATGATTTTTGGAAGTGAAAAACATCAGAAGGAAGGGCAAGAGGCAAGGAGGATCATTGGGCATCAATCTTTAATCTTCTTCTTTGTTCTTTTACCTTTGAATATGAATTCTTTTGTGATTTCTGTTATTTTCATGAGTAGCTAACTTTTCTTAGCTAAGGTTTTGGTCGAACTCGTTCGGGATGAATTTATTGTGATGTTAATATAGTTTTGATTGGTTGTTAATCTCTATTTGTTCAACTATGTTTTGATTGTGGTTAATTGAAAGGATCCTCAATTAGCTGTTCCTATTTATTATGTATCTGCTTGAGAGAGAGTGCATATTTAGGTAGTTGTTTGAACAACATCACTCCCGGAGTATAGGCGAGAGTCATAACCGAGGGTTTAGAGGTTGGATTAGAGATAACAATACCTCGGGTGCGATCTAAGTGAACTGTAATGCGAATCTAGCTAGCATAGCTTGAGAGAGTGCGTCTAGTAAATTATCATAATTGCTTGAGAGAGATTTATGATAGCTGCAGAGTTCATGATTGATAGAGGCAACTAAGTCAACGCTATAAGAAACATACAACCAAGGAAATCAACAACGGGGGAAACCATTACCTTAGACCTTTATTCTAATTGTTTACAATTCAAGCATAGTTAGTTTTCAGCTGTTTATTTATTTTCAATCTTGTCTTCTTGGTGATATTAAACAGATACAGCTAAGCCTTAGTTCTTTGTGGGATTCGACTCCGGACTTTTAGACCGGATTATATTTGCAGCGACCGCTTATCCTTTTTAGGACTAGAGTTAGGCGTGATCAGGGGTAATATAGGATTATCCTGAGAAGATCTTGGATTTGGAAGCACAAGTTATACTATTGAATTCAATTAGGTACAGAGAGTTGCTTGGTCTCATAATTTTTTTTCCGGAAATTATAATATTCTATGTTATCTGAATTTATCCTAAACTATGAATATTAGAGTACTTTTACGAGTTAAAAGATGCGAGTCTTAGTTATCATATGTATATAAAAAAGATAAACATATTATAAAGTATTATTTCTATTGTGAGAGTCATTATAATTTGCTATTTGAGTTAATTCAAATGGCAATTTAAAGCCATATATGCCTTTGCGTGCGAATTGACTTGCGAGTAAACGTGGAAAAAGAAAAAAAGAAACGTAGTTTTTGGTGGAATTTGAACTCGAAAAGTTTCATTATTAAAAAAGATTTGTTTAAAATAATATATTTATACTAAATTAATGAATTTTTCAAAAAGTAACTTTTGTGCGCGCATTTCTTGCGAAACAATTTAATGTTCTCGAGTTAAGGGAGGAACTCTTATTTGATAATATCCAATAAACCTAATGGAAAGAGAACAAGAGCTATTTAAACCGGACTAAAATGATATACACACTCCAAATAAAACCTCATCCAAGACGTGTTTATAACTAGTTTTGTTTATTTCGTTCTATTGACTTAATTCTACGAAAAGACTGTATGGGGTATTACTCTATGACTCTATCCATGCATTCTTGGTCTTTGGTTTACTTGAACTAAAAGCATGATCAAGCTTTTGCACATGTAAATATCTACTGCACATACTGAAGTTCCTTTTCAATAGTTTATACGTGATTATTCAAGTAGAGCAACCCACTTTCAGGAGTTTACTTTTCAATATCTATTTCCAAGTTCCCTCATAACTGAGATATCAGGATATTAGAGCATTACCTTACTGAAAATTTACCTGCTTTTCTCGCTTCCCATAAGAGAGAATCTACTCCTCCCTTCAACTTTTTAGCCACTGCAAGCTTTCCAAAAAAATTGAACGGCCTTTCCAAACCCCGTCATGTAAACTCCTTCTGGACTCAATGTTACTACTATTTCCTATATACTCTTGCGATTGTGTTGTCCTTACCGATTGTAGGATTATAGAGCCCAGGGAAGGTGTCTTTAAGTGGAACCAACTATTTTCTTTGAGTTTGAGCTTTGCAGCAGGTTGGAGCTAGGATTACAAAGATTGTTGAGCTTCTTTGAGGCTACTGTCCAATATTGAGTGCTAGGATTACGGATGAGTCTTTGACTATTGTTGTTATAGACAATACATAACGGCGTCACAACAATCATATTAGAGCCTACCAAGGTACTAAGTTGTAGTCTTTACATTTTCTTTTTTTTTTTTTTTTCGTTTTGGACACCTAAATTATACTACCACGTTGAGGTGTGCAACTTGTTTTCGCCATGCTCAAATTTCTAACCATTAGATTACTTGTGTCCCACTTAGGGACAGAGTTACATATTTCAGGGACTTTATTCCTCGAAAAATTATATTATAAATAAAATTAAAATTATTTTGTTTGTATTTATATGTATAAATTGTTGAAAATTTTCTAGTTTATTGGCAAAAATAGTTTAACATTTTCTATAAATCGTACGTTTGAATTCCAGTTGTGTCATTCTTGCGTATTTTTTCTAGAAGGGGAGCCTTGGAAAACTAGTTAAGTTACCGCCATGTGACCAGAAGGTCACGGGTTTGAGCTGTGGAAACAGTCTCTTGTATAAATGCAGGGTAAGGCTGCGTACAATAGACCTTTGTGGTTCCGCCCTTCCCGGACCACGTGCATAGCAGGAGCTTAGCTGTTCTTTTTTTGCATATTTTTTCTTGTTTAGAATTTTTGACTCCGCCACTGATCCCACCATTTTACGCCCCTTTCAAATAGAGAAAGAATGTCTTTTGAAATACCAAAATCATAAAGAGAGTTTCATTCTTTCCGGTTAGCAAGATTTAGCTTCTTCAATTACAGCTCTTCCCTGGACATCTTTAAGTTATACTATTGAATTCAATTAGGTACAGAGAGTTGTCCGGTCTCATGATTTTTTTCCGAAAATTATAATATTCTTTGTTATCTGAATTTATCCTAAACTATGAATATTAGAGTATTTTTACGAGTTAAAGATGCGAGTCTCACACTCTGTTTGGATCACTGTTCCCCGTCGTTTTATAATGTATCGTATTGTACTGTATTGTATTATATCGTATCGTTTTATGAATACAATGTTTGGATAGATTGTATTGTTTGTTGTTGTTAAATAATATTTTGTTGTTTGGTTTGACTGTATCGTACTGTACTGTAACTGATAAATTTACTAAAATACCCTCAGTTGTTTTAAATATTTAGTTTATCAAGAATTACTCATAAAATTATTTAATAAAACCCCTTTCTACTAATTTATCACTAATTATGTATAAATCAATTAAATTAATGCAAATTCTATCGAAATTAGGTGAACAAGTTAATAATATTAAAAATAATAATAAGTACACTATATTCATAATTAGATCATAAAAATGTTAAGTAGACTCCATTCAGACAAAAGTAAAACAAAACCTTTACTTGAAGAGTATGGAGAAGCGACAGAAGAACAAAACGAGTTTTTCACGTATGTAGGTTATTATATAGGTTATATTTGGGATGCTGTCTTTGAGAATTTATATAGGTTATTAGACTTCACGTAGAATTCTATTATAGAATTTTATGAGAAAGAGACTTTGCTGTTATTTAAAATAAAAAAAGGTAAAAAGTAAAATAGAATTATAAAGTAATAAGTTAGGGCATAATTAGAAAGAAAAATAGAAAACAATCCCACCACATCAAATCGGTTGTTTCAAAAAATGGGACTTTTCATTGTTCCGGAACAATGAATTTAACAATACAATACAACCAACTTTAACTAAACAACCAAAACAAATATTATTTTGGGAAAACAATACGACACGATACAATGGGTAACAACCATCCAAACAAGCTGCTAGTTATCATATGTATATAAAAAAGATAAGCATATTATCAAGTAATATTTCTATTGTGAGAGTCTTTATAATTTGCTATTTGAGTTAATTCAAATGGCAATTTAAAGCCATATATGCCTTTTGCGTCGAATTGACTTGCGAGTAAACGTGGAAAAAGAAAAAAAGAAATGTAGTTTTTGGTGGAAGTTGAACTCGAAAAGTTTCATTATTAAAAAAGATTTATTTAAAATAATATATTTATACTAAATTAATGGATTTTTCAATAAGTAACTTTTGTGCGCGTTTCTTGCGAAACAATTTAATGTTCTCGAGTTAAGGGAGGAACTCTTATTTGATAATATCCAATAAACCTAATGGAAAGAGAACAATAACTATTTAAACCGGACTAAAATGTCATACACTCCAAATAAAACCTCATCCAAGATGTGTTTATAACTAGTTTTGCTCATTTCGTTCTATTGACTTAATTCTACGAAAAGACTGTATGGGGTATTACTCTATGACTCTATCCATGCATTCTTGGTCTTTGATTTACTTGAACTAAAAGCATGATCAAGCTTTTGCACATGTAAATATCTACTGCACATACTGAAGTTCCTTTTCAATAGTTTATACGTGATTATTCAAGTAGAGCAACCCACTTTCAGGAGTTTACTTTTCAATATCTATTTCCAAGTTCCCTCATAACTGAGATATCAGGATATTAGAGCATTACCTTACTGAAAATTTACCTGCTTTTCTCGCTTCCCATAAGAGAGAATCTACTCCTCCCTTCAACTTTTTAGCCACTGCAAGCTTTCCAAAAAAATTGAACGGCCTTTCCAAACCCCGTCATGTAAACTCCTTCTGGACTCAATGTTACTACTATTTCCTATATACTCTTGCGATTGTGTTGTCCTTACCGATTGTAGGATTATAGAGCCCAGGGAAGGTGTCTTTAAGTGGAACCAACTATTTTCTTTGAGTTTGAGCTTTGCAGCAGGTTGGAGCTAGGATTACAAAGATTGTTGAGCTTCTTTGAGGCTACTGTCCAATATTGAGTGCTAGAATTACGTATGGGTCTTTGACTATAATTGTTATGGACAATACATAACGGAGTCACAATAATCATATTAGAGCCTACCAAGGTACAAGTTGTAGTCTTAAAATTTTCTTTTCTCTTTTTTTTTTCTTTTTTTCTTTTTTTCGTTTTGGACACCTAAATTATACTACCACGTTGAGGTGTGCAACTTGTTTTAGCCATGCTCATATTTCTATCCATTAGATTAGTTGTGTCCCACATAGGGAAGAGTTACATATTTCAGGGATTTCATTCGTCGAAAAATTATATTATAAATAAAATAAAAATAATTTTGTTTGTATTTATATATATAAATCGTTGAAAATTTTCTAGTTTATTGGCAAAAATAGTTTAACATTTTCTATAAATCGTACGTTTGAATTCCAATTGTGTCATTCTTGCGTATTTTTTTCTAGAAGTGGAGCCTTGGCATAACTGGTTAAGTTACTGCCATGCGACCAGAAGGTCACGGGTTTGAGCTGTGAAAATAATTTCTTGTATAAATGCAGGGTAAGGCTGCGTACAATAGACCTTTGTGGTTCCGCCCTTCCCGGACCACGTGCATAGCAGGAGCTTAGCTGCTCT
>NC_031999.1:15418172-15422510 GCF_001879085.1 Nicotiana attenuata
TATATATATATATATATATATATATATATATATATATATATATATATATATATATATATATATATACATATATATATATATATATATACATATATGGAAGATATATTTTCCTACTATTTAGAAGCGGGAGTTTAGCAGCTCTTCGTCGTCCTGCTTCCCAAAGGGTCATCACCTGTTTCCTCATTCATTCCGCGCTTCCGAGGCCCTGAAAAAAAATCCTCACTTTTACTTGCCTCGATTTGCATGCGCAGTCCGGGCGTGTAGCCGGAAGGCTTAAATATGAATTCTGTGTGAAAAATGATGAATTTTGATATTAATATGATTAAAGCTGACTTCGGTCAACATTTTTTGTAAACGGACCCGGACTCGTGATTTGACGGTCCCGGAGGGTCCGTAGAAAAATATGGGACTCGGGCATGTGCCCGGAGTCGAAATCCGAGGTCTAGAACCCGAGAAAAGAAATTTTCTGTGAAATTATTTTTCTGAAATTATTAAGGAAAAAGGAAATAAAAATTGGTTAAAAGACTGTGATATCGGGCTCATATTTTGGTTCCGACGCCCGGTACAAGTCTTATATGTGATTTAAGCGCTTTCTGTAAAATTTGGTTGAAATCGGACGTCGTTTTGACGTGTTTCGGACTATAAGTTCCAAGTTTGAAAGTTTATGAAGTTTAGAAGAAAATCATGTGTTTTGAGGCTTGATTCTATGTATATGATGTTACTTTGGCGATTTGATCGCACGGATAAGTCCGTAGGATGTTTTGAGGTTGTGTGCATAATTGGTTTGGAGCCCCGAGGGCTCGGTGAGTTTTGGATAGGCATCGGATTGCATTCCTCGTTTTTGTAAAATCTGGTATTGTGGGCTTCTGTGGTTTTCGCAAATGCGAAGGGGGACTCGCAAAAGCGACCTCGAAAATGCGAGCTCTGAGGTCGCAAATGCGGAGTCTGGGACCTGGGCATAGGATCGCAAATGCGATCTCCTTCCTCGCAAATGCGAACTAGGTCTGGTCGCAAATGCGACGCATTTGGTCGCAAATGCGAAAGACCCTGGACTGTTCATATTCGCAAATGCGAACTTTTGTCTCGCATTTCCCAATTGCGAATCCATGTTCGCAATTCCCATAACTGAGGCCTGCATTTTTCATACTTAGACGAATTTTTTACCCCATTTCTTCATTCTTTCAACTCAAACACTCCATAGGCGATTTTCAAAGAAACCTATCTTCTCCAAATCATTTGTAAGTTAATTTTTACTCAACTTCTTCAATCTTTATCATCATTAAACATGTTTTCATCTTAAAATCATAGATTTCCATTAGTGAAAATGGGGATTTTGGGTAGAACGTAGGTCTTCTTAAAATTGGGGATTTGGACCTCAATTTGAGGTCCGATTTCAAAACAAATCATAGATATGAACTCGTGGGGGAATGGGTAACCGGATTTTGGTCCGAACCTCGGGTTTTGACCACGTGGGCCCGTGGGCATTTTGGGAATTTTTGAGTAAATCTTTTGGAAATTCATCTTCATGCATTCAAACTGATTCAATTAGCATTTGTTAATACATTCGAGTAATTTGTGACTCGATTCGAGCGGGTTTGTGGTGAATTCGAGGGGTAAAGCTATTCTAGAGGCTTGAATTGAGTTTGGAGCATTTGAGGTAAGTGTTTGATCTAACTTTGGCTTGAGGGAATAGGATTAGAGTGTTATTATTTGCTAATTGCTAAATGAATCGAGTACGGTGTATAGGCATGGTGGTGAGTATCTATACACCAGTGTCTAGCATGACCGTGGGTCCTTGTATGTACTTATCCTGATATTGTTATGACACTTCCATGGTAATTGATGAATTCTATGAAATGTGAAGAGTATGAGGACTAATTATGAATTGTAAATTCTTTGGAGCGTTGGCTCGAACGATAAAAAGACTATTGAGTAAGAAATGAAAGAAATAGAAAGTGATATCATTAATCCCTTGCCGGGATGGTTTGAGTATATTGACTATCTCCTTTGCTGGGATTTAGCTGTTAATTGTGTAATTCCCTTGCCGGGATATTTCTTATTATTTGTTTATCCCCTCGCCCCGTTTGGTTGAGATTACTGTTTGGGTGAGGAAGAGTGATAATGCACGAAGGGTCATTCCGTGCCATGCTTTGATTATATTTGCACGAAGGGTCATTCCGTGCCATGTTTTGATTATATATGCTCGAAGGGTCATTCCGTGCCATGCTTTGATTATATTTGCACGAAGGGTCATTCCGTGCCATGTTTTGATTATATCTGCACGAAGGGTCATTCCGTGCCATGTTTTGAATATTTATGCACGAAGGGACATTCCGTTCTCTGATTTGATTATAATTGCACAAAGGATCATTCCGTGCCATGATATGAGAGTTACGTAAGGGAAAGCACGAAGGGTGATGCCGTGCACTTTATTTGATTGCTTTTGGTGAGAATCAGAGTAAAAGCACGAAGGTTGATGCCGTGCAACTGCTGAATTCTTGCTCTCATTAATTATTGTTATTGCCCTGTTTCTTACGTAAATTGTTGACTTTATATCCGGACTGTACTCCCCCATAGTATGCTCCCCTCCCTCTTTACTGTTTAATTGCTTTGTTCTTTATTTTTATTGCATATAGATATTGAACTGCACAGGTTGGTTTGGTAGTCCTGTCTAGCCTCGTCACTACTTCGCCGGGGTTAGGCCAGGCACTTACCAGCACATGGGGTCGGTTGTGCTGATGCTACACTTCTGTGCTCTTTTGCACAAATCACGGTACCGGAGCAGCTTTTGGACCACAGCAGTAGTATATCGATCGGGAGCTGACTTCAGTCCAGGGACTTACGAGGTAGCCTAGCCGGCGTTCGCGGGCCGAAGTCCTTTTCCATATTTTCAGTTTGTTTTCATTGTACCGAGACAGACATTATGTATTTTACATTCAGACTTGTTTGTAGCACTCTTTAGTGGTTCGTAAGATAGCGACTCCAGTCTTGGGTAGAGAAGTATTAAACTTCCGCATTTTGGGTTTTCAGTTATTTATGTTTTAAAGACTTCTGCTTATAGTTAAATGACTCGTTAATATTATTATTTTTGGGTTGTTATCGGAAAATGTTTAAATGCTTGGCTTGCCTAGCTCCGACAGTAGGCGTCATCACGACTCCCGATGGTGGGAAATCCGGGTCGTGACAATTTGGTATCAGAGCTCTAGGTTACATAGGTCTCGCTACTCACAGACAAACTTGGTAGAGTCTGAGGGATCTGTACGGAGACGTCTGTATTTATTCCCAGAGGCTACGGAGTTAGGAAAAATTTCACTTTTGATCTTTCTTGTCGTGCGATTCTATTTCTCAAATACTGATCGTCTTTCTACTCTGTTCTTTCGCAGATTGCGAGAACACGTGCTTCCTCTTCTACCGGGCAGCAGCCCGAGCCCCCAGCAGCAGCTCCTGCGAGGGGCAGAGGCTGAGGCCGTGCCAGAGGCCGAGGCAAGGGCAGAGCTCAGCCCCGAGCAGCAGTCCCAGAGGTGGAGCCTCATGTTGACTATGATGATGAGGTTCCAGCCCCAGCAGCTCCGGTGGGCCCAGCTCAGGTCCCAGGAGGGGTCATGGTCACCTCAGATCTTCAGGACGCTTTAGTCAGACTGGCAGGCTTTATGGAGAGTGTCACTAGAGCGGGTTTGCTTCCAGTAGCACCAGCCACTTCTCAGGCTGGAGGAGGAGTTCAGACTCCTGCTGCACGTACTCCAGAGCAGGTAGCTCCCCAGGCTCAGGTTCCGGTGGTTCAGCCAGCTGTGGCAGTTCAGCCAGACATTGTGACTCAGGCCGGCGATGGAGCGGCGATGTCTTCGGATGCTTTGTGGAGACTTGATAGGTTCTCCAAGATCTTCACCACAACTTTCAGTGGTACTTCTTCAGAGGATCCACAAGATTTCTTATTTAGCTTCCATGAGATCCTTCGGACTATGGGTATTGTGGAGACCAATGGGGTTGACTTCGCCACTTTTCGACTAGCAGGATCCGCCAAGACTTGGTGGAGGGACTATTGTTTATCCAGACCAGCAGGGTCGCCAGCATTGACATGGGATCAGTTCGCAGAGTTGTTTTTGGAGAAGTTTCTCCCAGTCACTCAGCGGGAGGCACTTCGCAGGCAGTTCGAGCGCCTCCAGCAGGGCTCCATGACAGTCACCCAGTATGAGACGCGGTTCATTGATTTGGCACGCCATGCTATTGTTATACTCCCCACAGAGCGAGAGAGGGTGCGGAGGTTTATTGATGGATTGATTCAGCCGATCCGTCTCCAGATGGCTATGGGAGCTGGTAGTGAGATTTCTTTTCAGGAGG
>NC_031999.1:15423760-15483622 GCF_001879085.1 Nicotiana attenuata
TGCACCAACTCAATCTTATGTGTGGAATGTGTGTGATATGTGTGGTGGTCAAGATGGTCACTTTCACGGTTGTGCTTATATTTCTTACCTTCCCCCAACCCCTTACTTTGATGGTTCTTCTTTTTCTGGTGAAGTTAATAGGAACAAAGAACCTAGGGAAGCTGACCTAAAGAAGCTCGAAGATATGTTAAAGTGCATTTTGGAACAACAGAGTAAATTACTACTGCGGATAGAAAGGCAGGAGGAAACTATTCATAACTTGAAAGTTCACATGAGTCAACTGGTTGAAGTTTTTAATTCTCAACAAGCCAATATTGTGAATAGTATCCAAGAAGAGCGTGAATTAGATACAGAAATTGATGAGCTAGAGGAGGAGGCTAGAGTAGAACACCAACAATCAATCACACTAGATTTTGAGGATGTCGATGTTGTAGAAGAGATACTAGAGTCAACCAAGGATATTGAGGATACATATTTAGTTGACTCTATTGTCATTAGTGTTGAGAATGTAGATAGTCCCAATGTTCATGTAGTTGAGCGCATTGGTCCTCACTCCAAGCATTTTTCCACATTGTGTTTAGATGATGATATGGAAATAGAGTCGTCCGAGCTATTTGAGGAGTCAAGGAATGATGAACAAAGTGCTTACATTCTGGAATTCTTCTTGCCAGAAAGTCGGGATTACACACCTCATATAAAGGCCAAGAAGTGCAGAATACTACATTATTTTATTGGGCTAGTCAGATTCGTTCCACCACCCCAGGAGCATGATCATAGAGCAGAATCAAAACTTGGGGTCCGATTCATAAGTTCAAAGTGGAGGCAGAAAGTGATTCACGTCGTGCCGCGACGTTAAATCAAGCGCTCGTTGGGAGGCAACCCAGCTTTATTGCTTTCTTTTATTTTTTTTATATTTTTTTTTATTATATTTTTTTTGTAGTGTCAATTTTTTTATTTTCTAGGAGCATGGAAAGCAAATGTATTGGAAGGATGCATCAGCAAATCAAATGGTTGGAACTAAGTGTGAGGTACCCACACGAAGGACCAAGCTCGGAAGAAGTCTGAGTACCCCATGAACTGCTAGTGCTTCGGCCTTTGGCCTACCAGGAGTTTCTTTTACCCTCTTGTATGTATGGGTGTGCATTAGGGACAATGCACAATTTTAAGTGTGGGGTGAGGAGATTGTCTGGGTGGTTTTTCATGCTACTTTAGCTGTGTTTGTTTTTTTAAAAGATTGGACTTTTCCTGATGACGGATCTTCTAGACAATTTTCTTGAGGGAAGTAAGTCTAAAGAAAATACCAAAAAGATTTTTTGTTTTGTTAGGTAGTGTAGCAATTACCCCTTGGTTTTTCTTTAAACCACGGTTCTTTTCCAAGGGTTTTATTTGAACCGGGTGTAGTTAGTTTTTTTTTTGGGGAATAGGAGCGATTGTGTTTTGTTTTGAAATGAAGCAATATCTCTTGACTTGGTTATGCCTTGAGAATAGTGAGTACTTTGGCTGTGACGCTTAGGCTCAGTTTTTGACTCTTGTATAAGTACCTTAAATTGTATGATCTTAAATTTGCTTAACTGCTCTGACTAGGGTGTCTTGATGAATCCAATCCTGAGTGAGTTATGTGCCATGTGTGTGTAAGGTTTTGTGATATTCTGTGCATTGCATTTGATGCCTAGAACTTGCCCCGTGTGTTTGCAAAGCGAAATAGTAGTGTTGTTCAGTCTTGGAAGTGATATAGGCGTTTTCTTGATTGAGCCAGATATGTATATTTTACCCACCTAATTGTTATGTATCGTAGTTAACCTCGTTGAGCCTATAATCCTTTTTCTTTGGCAACCACATTACAAGCCTTACCCATTTGTTTGAATTAACCATCTATTTAAACCTTTTCACCTCTCATGAGCACTTGAATTGTTATGAACTTTGTAAAAGTTAAAGTGTGGGATGGTTGGTTTGGCTTTTGAGTGGAACTAATTGAATAAGGAGAAATGTGCACTGTTTTGAAAAAGGAAGAGCCACTTGAATTGAAAAAAAATATAGTTGGATTGTTGAAAAAAAAGTAAATCTTGATAAGTGGTGGCTCTTGACGTAAGTGTGTTTAAAGAAGAATGGGGTAATATACATTGATGTGAAAGTGGAGTTTTGGTTTTACATAAGTATGGGGTTTAAATGTTAAAATGTATGTATTAAAGTGCTTAGGGAGGTGTAGTCACTCTTATATCTAAATGTATCCTACCCGTCCCGTAGCCGACATTCCAACCAAATAAAGTCCTAATTGATCCAAGATTGAATGAGCTCGATTAGTGGAGTAGTACACTACGGGCAAGCTTATGGTGCATCTTTTGGGGCATATGAATGTTATTTCTGAGAGTGAGTGAATTCTTTCTATCTTCAGTTCCTAAGTGTTCTTAAATTTTATTGTGTGGAACTACTCTCTTTTGTTGTGTGAGGGCACTTGATTCATGAAGGAAAGGTAATGTCAGTGACCTCTATATTAGAGTAAGTGGGTGTGTTGTGAATAACGTGTGGTACTTGTGAGTCAAATCTTGAGGTGAAGATGTTACGCTTTTGTGCTTAGTCTATTTTAAATACTCTTGGTGTGATGAGTTAGGAGAATTGTTTAAAAAGGTCGTGTCTATAAAAAAAAGTGTAGTTTGATTGCTCGAGGACGAGCAATGGTTTAAGTGTGGGGTGTTGATGATAGGCTATAATTGCATATTTTAGTCGCTTATTACACTCGAATTTACTGCACTTTAATTGAGTTTGCGCTTTAATCGCTAGTGTTTTGCACTAATTGTGTGTTTTATGCCTTGTAGGTGTGATTCCGAGCTATATAGATGTTATGGAATGAATTTAAGTGATTTGAAGCTTTGAAGTCTGAGTAAAAGCTCAAGGAATTAAGCCGGGATCGTGTTCGGGGGTCAAATTTGATAATTAAGTACGAACGAAGGCTTGAGGAGGCATATTGCGCACTGTCTAGTAAAATAGACATAACTTTTTTGCTCAGAACTCCATTTGGGCTCCACAATATATGGTTGGAAAGTTAACTCAAAGGGCTACAACTTTCATGTTTTACGTTTTCCCAAATTCCAAACGGAACAGGGTGAAAAACCGCGGTTTTGCCGCGACCGCGGCAGAACCGCGGTGGAAGGCAGTTTCTGAAGAATGAAGAATCCGCGAGGGCGTTTGGCCGCGGTTCCACCGCGACCGCGGTGAAACCGCGGTGGGAAGCGTAAATTTCAGGGGCTAAAGTGTAAAACATGGGATTTTAAGTCCTAAACCCTATATAAAACAAAGGAGGCCGGCCTAGAACAAAAGGAGGACATATTTTGGACACAAATTAGACCTAAGGAGGCGGAGAGACACTACTTTAGGGTTAGACAACACCCTTGGAGGCAAGAACACATTGGGAGCAAGGCGGAGAATTCTTCTACAAGTTTTTCCTTCCTCTTCCTATTTCTCATTGTTGGTTATGACTTTTAGTATTGTAGTTTTACATACTATTATGAATAGCTAATTTGTTATCTAGAGTTTTGATAGAACCTTTTGTAGGATAAATTCTTGTTATGTTTTTATATAATTGAGCCATAGCTTTTCTCTATTTGTTCAACTACGTTTATATTGTGGTTGATTGAAGAGCTCTCAATTAGCTGTGCCTATTTAGTATGCATAACTCGGGAGAGAGTGCATATTTAGGTAATTGTTGAACAACACCACTCCCAAAGTATATGAGGAATCAATAACCGAGGGTTTAAAGGCGGGATTAGGGGTAACGAAGCCTTGGGTGCGATCTGAAGTGAGCTTTATTAAAAGCCAGCTAGCGTAGCTCGGGAGAGTGCGTCTAGTAAATTGTCATAATTACTCGGGAGAGATTTACGGTAATAAGAGTGCTTATGATCGGTAGAGAATACTTAGGCGAAATTATAGAAGACATAGCGGGAAGGATTCCGACAATTGGGGAAATCATAACTCTAGACCTCCTTAATCTTTTCTCTAACCCTCAGTATCGTTAGTTGTTAATTTACTATTTTAATTTGTTAGTTAATTAGTTAAACATAAGAATCTTAATATCTATAGGTTAGGAATTGTTCAAGCTTGTCTTCTTGCTGATAGTGAACAGCTGTAGCTAAACCTTAGTTCTCTGTGGGATTCGACTCCGGACTTGTAAACCGGATTATATTTGCAGCGACCGCATTGTCCTTTTTAGAAGGCATAGTTGGGCGTGATCAATCCTCTATTTAGGAATTACAAATTCTGGTTTGTGAGTAATCGTAGATATCCTAATTCATTTCCCAGAAGAATATGCGTGTTTGACTAGGATATTGATCCGATAGCTAAACATTTCAAGCTGAGAAGAAAATAAGAAGCTTCACCATTTTCGTGTTGTGACGGTATAAAACTCAAACATCAAAATCCTATCCAGTTTAATTTACCAGCAGTGTGAAAAATAGCTTTGAATCTTGAGAATAAGATTGTCCAGAAGTATTGTATTTTAAAGTGATACCTGCTTCATTGAGATCTTATTTAAGTGAATCTCACTCATTCCTTTTACATGTGGTTTTAGAGAAGAATGTTGTTTACTTCTGTCTGTGTAAATGAATATTAGCTACATCTGGAGACCAATTTGATGGTAATCATTTTAATCATAAAAAAAATACTAGCAAAATGGGAATGAAGAAGGAACTTATAAAGATGTAAATGTGCATTCTCCAAAGCCTCACTCTGATAAAGCAGATAGATAGATTTCTGGTGAGTCAAAAATGGTGGTGAGGATTGGTTTTGGGCAATTACATTATTCATAAATTATTGCAGTTTTCTCCTTGTGAACATGTAGTGGTCAAATATGATGATAACCTTCTCATTAAGTACCCCTAATTATTTTAGCTTAAATTTTATCTTTGAAAATATGATTATGAAATCTGATATGTTACATAGAGTAATATATAGATCTTTCCCTGTTTACACAACTCAAAGGCCGCTGTGACTTTCGTTACCTTTCTTAAAAAAAGGCTAAGGCAGTGTGACTTTAGACAAAAAAAGCAATTCAGGATGAAATATGATACATTTGGTTCCAGCAAGAAGGGATTAACCAGGTTTTTCATTATGACGAATGGTAAGCTACTCAATCCATAATCTTTAAGTGCAAGTTTCCTCATAACAGGGAATCGATACATCATGCTGCATAAAAAGATGAGAAATCAATTTATCAAGCTAAAATCAACTACCTATATTAATCATTTACATATGAGGAACAATCTAGCGTGAAGAATAACTGTGTATTCTGCATTAAATAAAGCAATTTTGGAGTGAACAGAATAACACGTTCAAGGATTGACGGAAGCAATTGGAAGAGCCAAAAGGTTATCATCCATTTTTGTGATACCCTTGAATATTTTTCAGAAACTAAAAGGTTATATTGCCAGTTGCTCTCTCCCACTCCGTGCTTTGATCATGCTGCTAATATTTCGTTGTAGTTTATACATGTATGTTAGAATCTTTTTCTTTCTGCCAGCTGTAGTTAAAGAAGAACGCACTGATAAGGAGATGACGGGGATGATAACCTATGAAATTTATTCCATGATAAAAACAAATCGAAGAGCTAGAGGAGAAGTCTAAGGTTATTCAAATTCTACCTCTAATCATACTCAGTTTTCTTATTTTGGTAGTTATATTGTTCTTCTATTCGGTATCTTCTAAGCCATTTTTTATGTTTGATATGAATGGTAGGTATTTTCACTTCTAAAAGACCCTCTCCATTCAAGAAATATAATCTTGAAGATATATAGTGGTAATTTCGTTCAATATCTTAGTTTCAGATTCATCAACTGTGAATAACAATTACTGATATGTTGCCATGTTGGCTTCATCAGATATGTGATCCAGATGATAAGAAGGTGCAATTTGTTTAAGGAACTATAACTAAAGGAGTAGATGCAAAGAATAATGAGGGTTTTTTTGAATATTGAGAAGCGACCAATACTAGCTAGGAGGTTGGAGAGTTCTGATTGATGGTGTATGCACTTTCTGAACACACGATAAAGTTATAGGTGTTTTCATGATTAAGTTCTTGATAATTAGTAGCGTTAAATATTGAGATTAAAGGGTTAAATGGTACATGAAATACTTGTGGGGCATACACTGTTAGTTCTAAATTCGTTCGCTCCTAATTATTGAGTTAGTCTATGTTTTCTCAAAAGCTTTGCTACAGGAACAGGAGTTCAATTTTTTTGCTCTTAGTCAGCGTGACTGACTCAATAAACATTAGAATCTAGGACTGTTCTGATGTATATGTTGCATGCTATATTGGAAAAGCGTCAATTGTGTTTTATACTTCTATTAGATGACAAAATTTAATGCAGAAGTGCTTTTAGAAGTTGTTAAAGTTTTTATACGCTTGTTAGAATGTTGTTTCCCAAATGTTAACAGTATGTTCGACTATCTATTAGAGTATTTATTTTGCTCGTTTATGAACAATTGGCTGGAAAAAGTGACAAATTTTTTATTTCATGTAAAGATCATTCATTTAAATCTTCAAGATGAGCACCGGTAATTAAAAAATAAAAAAATTGAGTGATCAAGTAAGGTTTTTAGAAAACAATAAAGCAATATAGACTAGGTGTGCTTGATGAAGATAGGCTATGAAGCTCAGGCCTAGGATGAATTCTTCTTGGCTCATTATTGAATTCAAGAACAGTGTATTAATTTAGACCGACAGTGGAGAGAACTATCCATGAATCGCCTCTATTTGGTTACAAACTCAAAAGTAGATAGACTATAGTAGGCACATCATTGTGTTAATTAGGTTGCTGCCAAAGGTTCTTATGACTTGCTTGAACACAATAATCCTTACTGTTAATTGGTCCCGCTGATAGGTTCTATTGTAGTCTGTAACTCTAGATTAGTTCCCCAAAATTGTAGATACATAATTGGATCTTTTAGAGCACCAAATATTTTCTGTTAGGTCTCTTTTTCATTTGCCCTTTTATTTCGTGACAAGAGGGAGGAAGAAGATGTCCTATTACGGTGGTTGATTATCTTTTTCTGTTGAGCTTTTTACTGTCACTATGAGTTTGCTTCATGTTGCTCCGAAAAATAGGAAATTGAAGATGACAACTTTTACTTTGGTCTTCCCTTCCCCTCTCAATTATGCTTTGTCAGTTCATCTTAGCACATAATGTAAGGACTTCTGGATGGTGCAAGACATGGACAAACTTGTTTGTGAAGCTTAAATATGCTTTGCTGGAATTGTGGCAGTAGAAATACTAAGATTTTTGTTTATACTTAGGCCTAGGTAAATTACACCACTGATACAAGGGGGTGTAGATCTTAGAGGTGTCAGGAGTAGAGAGATATGCAAAGAAGTTTGAAATGTATGCATCGATGTATTATTTAGTGTAAGCGTTAACGGTTATCGTCTGATATATGTTAGTCAAGAAAATTTCGTTAGTGAGTGGGAGATGAAAACTCCTCATTTTCTATTGTCCAAGGCCTATGTAGCTAAGCATGATTCCTGTATAATATTAGTTCATAAGGTTTGTTGATCATTTCAGAAAATTATCAGCTGGAAAACAGCTAATTCTAATATATTCGATAGATTTTCTCCAAATGATCCAGTACTTCCTCTTTCGACCTTTTTTTGCCATATATAAGTCAGTTACAACATAGTCAAATGTTATTTCCACAAGCATATATGTCTATCAACGACATAATTAGATATCAAACTATGTTTTTGATTCTCGGAGCTTGGGCTTGTGCATAGCATGATCATCAGAATGAGTACCTGTAACTCATTACTCATTACTCATTACTCATTACTCATGCATGTCATTCCAACTTCACACACTAATCAGAGTACACTATGAAAAGTTTATCTATTCGTTCCATAAAATAATATAAATTACTAATTTATTAGGTTTGGGCCCGGGCTTAGCACGGGCCATTTCACACTAGTTTCTATTATATAACAGAGAGAAGATGGCCGACCAATGGCTTCTTTGTAAATCTAGCTTCATTTAGGGGCAAAATAGTAAATGTGTCATCAATGGTTAAAAAGAAACTCTAGAAGGATCCGATTTTGTTTTTTCATCTCTAACCGGTGAAGAAAAGAAAGAAAAACAGACGCACCAGCACGTTTCTCTTCATCATTCATCCAGGTATGTTTTTCTTTCAATTTTTGCTCAAATTTCTTTCTGTTGACTTTGATTTTTCTACTTTTAGGTTTTTGCCTCTACTCTCTTTTGCTTCATTGTTGTTTTTTTAATATTGTCTTTTTGAGTAATTCTCGAGCCTAGCATATATATTCTTTTAGGTTTTTGTTTTGCGTTTATATTTGTGGGAAAGATTTTTCGTTTTTCTCATGAGTAGGAGCACTGAGATTTTAAAGAAGTATTGCGAAATTGTAACAGAAATTACTTTTTTCTTTCACATTATGATTTCAATTTTATTTTATATATAATATTCTATTAGCATGTTAATTTTTTGGTCCGGCACTACAAAAAATATGCTTTTGCGTACTGTTAAAGTTTGTTTATAGGAGTTTGTCTTTACCAAAAACTTAATCTTAATCCAATCAAAAGTTGCAATATATTAGCATAATGAAAAATAGCAGAAAGTAACAGCACTATGAAAACACACCAAACCTAAAAGTACTGACTTAAAGCTAATGTAGAACCAATAATTAAAGTTATGAGTTACTCTTAGAATTGGGGGCTGTGTAAAACTTTCAGGTTGATCCATCCTATACTAAAATAGTTGAATAGAAATTTCCTCTATATACTTTGAGAAACAATCTTGCTAGTTTGGAAATTTTTATATCTAAAATCTAGGAAATAAGGTCATATCTAAAGGACTATGTGCACAAATTAAAGGACTAAAAGCTTGAGAACATGAAAATTTAAGGATTCCATATTGAACTTCTCCAATGGGTCTTTAATCTATATGCTTTTTCATAATGGGATATAAATATTGCTGTAATAAATTTATTAATTTGCCAACAATGAGTATTTCTTCTATAACTACAAAACTTCATTTTCTTTTATATTATATACTTGGTTCTAAAAGCAACAAGAAAGTGTCGGTGTTCCTTTTTATTTATTCCCATATCTTCTTCCCCTTCCCCCCAATTTAGTATTTATCATACTTCGGACCTTTAATTACTAACATTGTTAAGGTTAATTTTTTTTTAAATTTAACAGTGGTTGACTTGAAGAGAATAAGTGCAAGCTAAGATAGTTCATGTGATCCGACGCTTTAACTAAATTATAAATATTTGATCATTTGCATAACAGGATTGGACAACTTGTATCAAAAGGTAAGCGATTATCTCTTCATAAAGTGACTTTTTATAGTCAAGATAAAGTAAAATATTTTTATTGTTAATTCATTATTCATTTCCTATTTGGAATTGAAGACAAAGTATAACGATATTTAATCCTTGAGTGAATAATTTTAAAAAATAATAGAATCTTACTTTCACGTTCTCGCTAAGAAGCTAGAGGGTCTACAATAGCTTGACGAAAAAAGTAAAGTTCTGAACTTTACAAAGTTTTATCAACGGTGTGTATGTACCATGTATATTCAGATCATGTTGACAATAGCAAGTAAACATAAAAATTGTAAAAAAATTCCTTTCAAATACACATCCATATTTTGGTGGATCTTCTGACTATATGTGAAAAATAGTACCAACCTCCTGAATGGACCTCTTTAATAGAAAAAAGCACTTTTGCACAAGTTCATGTATGTGTATATTACAATTGCCTGGTCTTGGACTATGATAAGTATTCATTGCTCATAAACTTTTAGGATATGCACCTTGCTAGAAGATGTATTCTTAGTGATCTATATCGAACTAGCAAATTAAATTATATATGGACTTCGAGAAACTATTAAGGATTTCATGAGCCATGAACCAACTTCAGTGAAAAAGGCTTCCTCTTCTAGCAAAGAAGATTTAGAGCTCTTCCTCCATCACTTCAAATGGTAATGGTTATGAACGATTCAACTCGGTACCTCTTTTTGTTCAATTTCTCAGCATATTGTTCCCTATATATTTATGTTTATCATTATGATAGTAAGGCCTAAATCACTTCAAGTACTTCCATGAAACAACAAGTGTTGCATTGCTTATTATGTGTATTTAGTTTATCTATTTCATTGTCTTTATGTTAGTAGTTACACATGCTTCAGTTGGTTCTAACATGCCTGCAGAAAGAGTTACTTTATAATGTATGCTGGCTTTATTTATTTTTGATTCTTTGTTAGTCTTTCTTATGATAATTGAATTTAAATTAAATGGTTGATGAAAAAGTTACTTACTTTTGCAGGAGGTTTCTGGTGTTTTTATCATACTACAAATCATAGATTTCCTTAAGTTACAACATTCTTACCCTGCTCTACCTGTTCAAGCAAGTAAAGACACTTATTAAGACTAAGTAACAATCAAAGTATATAATTTGGACAAGGATGGATGAAGGAGTTGAATCACTCATTTATCTTGTCTTATCTGTGGTAACTCAGTCATGCAATTATAGTACTCCCTCCGTTTCATATTAAATAAGGTACTTTCCTTTTTACTCTATTCCAAAACAAATGACACATTTCTAAATTTGGAAATAATTCAACTTTAAACTCTTCATTTTACCCTTTTAGCCCTTAATGAGAAGCTTTTATAGCCACACAAATGGCATGGCCCCACGAACCTTTTACCCGTTAAGCTTTTAAGACCACAAGTTTCAAAAGTTGTCTTCTTTTTTCTTAAACTCCGTGCCGAGTCAAACTACCTCAAATAATATGAAACGGAGGGGGTAGTTACTAACAGAAGATGTTTTAGAAATCAAATCATGAACAAGTAGTGCCTTTGGTCTGTTGTTTTGTATGGTTTATCTTCATGAATTTAATTTCGTTGAGGGAGTGAGATATATCGTTCCTGGATGCACAGATTCTAAATATGCTCTGAGTAGTAGGTGGTCTTTAATGCGTAGGATGAAAATGTGCTTTCGTGCTAGTGAAAATATGGTTGTTCAAACTTATAATCCCATTTAGTGTTTAAATTGCAGATACAACTAAAGATTAAATAGATTCTCTAAACTATATCAGAATTTGAAATGTTGGGCCCGTGCTATGTACGGGCAAACATCATCTAGTATATATAGAAGAGGCAAGAATGGTCGACCAAGGGCAGAATTGCCATTTTACTCTGCCATTTTATTTTATTTTCTATACATTCAAGTGCCGTCACAGCTCCAAGAGGGGTTTGCTTTCTACCCAAAACACTGTGATATAATTCGATTCTAGAACACTCATCTGATTTCATAAACTTAATTTTCTCCACCTTCACACTTCAAACTACTACTTCTCTCTCAGTTAATTTCATCTTCTAGCTGGATCTCTTAATTTCTGGTAAGCTTTCCCTTAATTTTTTCTTTAATCTTTTCTCGCTTTTGCTTGTTTGAATCGCTTATTTTCCCTTGATGTTGCTTATTGTGCTTCCTAATGAAATCTTATGTGTAAATTCAAAGGCAACCCAAAGCCACCTACTGCTCTACCATCTTTCTACTCCTTTGATAGAGCTTGAGTGTATGTTGCAGCTTGCGGATGTATCAGAGCCGCCTTTTCTTTCGTTTAATCTCAGGAGATCTCATCCATTGAGATCGAGTCCGATAAATGGTAAGATCATTTATTTGTTAAATATTTTCGCTTGTTGTGACAAAATTTTCAGGTTAGTTTTTTCAACTGCTTTTTCCTATTAATTGGACAAAATAATTTTTAAAATGAAATCTGAGTATATTGTAGAGGGATATAAAGTTTCTAATTATTTTCTTTATTTATCCGTTTATGCTTATTTTTTTCCTTTACAGAACGTGGCGTTTGTTTTTGCAACAACTGCAGATAATACTAAGATGTTGACTAAGAATTTTAATTGAGGCATGGGTTGGAGTTTCATAAGATCATGAGCTCAAATAGTGTTGCTTTTTTCTTACTCTCACAATCATCATGCATGGCTCACTGCATTGCTCTCGGTAATTTTTTTTCTTTCTAATTAATCTTTGTTGATAACTTTGTCATATAATATTAATACAGATGATTCATAGTAGTAAGGAAGAAATAGTTGTTGCTGTTAATGCGTATATAATGTTCAATTAAATTTATTGAGTGATACAACTAACTCAATCTTGTGGCATATCAAATAAATTTAGGTATGTCAATAGAGTTTGTGGACGACATGTATAATCACTGCTGAATTTACGTCAATAATTTAACTAGCAAAGAAAGTAAAAAAGAAAGAAGGTATGATCCATGAACAACCAGTAAATTAAGTGAAGCTATACTAGACAGCTATACAGGAGCCGAGGAAACAAGAATTTGTGGAAGATGAATGTAATAGCCTTCTTATTAAGATTCAAGGCAGTTGGTACTTTATCCATACTATGACATCTTACAGCTGCAAACACGTTTGTGACAAAAGGAATTTAATGAGATTTAGTTGTACGAGTTTGCATATATTTTCTTACAATTGTAGTTATATATGAACAAAGTTGCATGTATGGAGATTTTTAACTGACTTCCATTATCAGTTTCCAAAGTGTAGTTTTTGAATTCTCTATTGATTGATTAATTCTAATTACACTAGAAGTTAATAAAGATGCACTGCCACTTTATATTGTTGAGAACTACTTTAGAAATTGGTCAAAGTGTATTGTAGTTTATTGTTGTTGTGGAAGTAGTAAGAGTAGCTGTTATTCTGGGTTATTGGGTCATCTTAATGTATACGTGACTGGTATTGCTGATTTATGTCTTTTTCCATCTCATGTCTTGCCTTGAGCACGCCAATGTGTTGAAAGATTACTAAGACTTTTTAAATCCTCTTTTTGGTCCATTTAAAGTTTTTACTTCTTATAGGAAAACCAGAAAAATATCTAAAGATTCTTATGCAAGCAACATGCTCTTAAATTCTTTGATTCAATGTTGTTTCTGTTGAGTTTCAATACAAGAACTACATGACCAAAATAAACCTTAAATATTGTGTTGTGGTTGAAGAGCTATTGCTTGTGGTCTTACTGATTGATAATTGAATCTTAATTTAGTTGTCCATTATGTTATCCAGTTATTAAAGTGGTTATATGATATATGTAGGTGGAAGGCTTTGAGTTTTGCAGCTCTCCGAGGGAGTTCAACGTTATTTTTTAATGTCGAAAAACCAAAAATTGATGTCTTGTAGTGGGCTGGAGCACGTATAGAATGAGCGAACTGGAAGGGGACTGTCAAAGAATGGGAAGGTTCAAAAACTTGCTCTGCAACATTGGCTAGAAGTTGGGCATTGTCCGAAATCTTTTTTATATCCTTCATCCTAAGTAGCATTAAGCTTCTATATCTTATGTTACACGGACTCTCCAAATCTGTTGCCGCACCCATGTCGGATCATCCAAAGACTATATTTGGAGGATCCGACATGCACCCTTCGGCTTTTTTGAAAAGTCCGAGCGACATAGTTTATATCTATTCATCCATGTCGCTGCCTACTGAAGTTACTATTTATTGGAGTTATATGGCATTGAATTGTCAGAGATGACATCTTCTTATATTAGTACTTCTTTTTGAAGGTTGTATGTTGGAGATGGGAAAGAAATACATCTTGAAGTGCAATAGATGTACATGAAAACGATAATAAGGTTGTCTTTTAGAAAAATGGGGGAAATTACTAGAAAACATACTAGGAAAACAATCTGTAGAATAAGTTGATGTACCATATTTGTTGGTAACCTGGATTCTAGACTCTCGCTTAAGATACTTTATATCGTTATAGTTGAATTGGCTATCATTGGGTTATATTTGTTAAGTTTCGTTTTACTTCGTATATGTTGCTACCTGTTTTCCAATATGACAATAATTTTGAAGTTATTGTAAAAAAGCTACTTGATTGTTATCCTTTACTCTTTAAATTGCCAGAGATTTAAACTTGATTTTGTTCATATGAGCAGACATCTAAATTACAGCGTTGGGTATATATATATATATATATATATATATACACACACATAAGTTTAAGCAGACATCCTTTTGTTTTTTTCTTCCTTCTCATGCATGGTTATTTGAGGTATTGAAGCTGAAATATAAAAATGGAAAGGTATGAAATTGTTAAAGACATTGGTTCTGGAAATTTTGGTGTTGCTAAACTTGTGAAAGATAAATGGATCATTGGTGAGCTTTTTGCTGTCAAGTATATTGAAAGAGGCAAAAAGGTTTGTTTTCTTCTCTCTATCATCTAATTCTTATGATCAAGTTTTAAAAAAAGGCAGTCTGATGTATTAAGCTCCCTTATGCGCGCGGGTTCCGGGGAAGGGCCGGACCACAAAGATCAATTGTACGCAACCTTACCCTTCATTTCTGTAAGAGCCTCTTTCCACGGCTTCACCCTGTGACCTCGTGGTCATATGGCTGCAGTACCTTTACCAGTTACGCAAGGCTCTCATTCTTCTGATCAAGTTTCTTTGAACAAGCACATATGTGAATATATTCTGAGATGACTTTACCTGGGATTTCGGAGCCGTTTGCATAGTTTTGGTTGGCTTACTTCTGAATTTAGTTAACTTTTCCTTTTTTCTACTGTGGTTGTGAAAACAAAATTGGATTTATTATTTGCACATACCTAGATTTTCTGTTTTAAAGTTCCTTTTACCGTGGCAAGTTCTACTGGATTAGTATTGTTTCAACTCGGTAAAGAAGTTGGTCTACTATTTTTTCCTTTCGGGTACGGCACGGAATTGACCTTGGCGAACAGAAAATTCGAAGGTGTCCAACACTAAAGGACATATAGAACTCTTAAAAGAGTGTACGAAGCAGAACACTTGAATTTTTATTTAGCTGTGCAAAATTAAAGGAACAACTAGTAATTAATTTTTATTTTTACTCAGTCTCCTCTAAGTACTTTCTTGCAAAGCTAGAAACGACTAATCTACTTTGATTTGTGGTGCTTTGTTCATTTGAGTTTTATACATTGTTTTCTGTTGATTAGAGTAGTTAATTAGATGACCATCTTTCTGAATTTGGTGGCTTTTTATATGTTGGTGTCTCAGTTTACGCTTAGAGCTGTCAATATGAGCCGGGCCGGGCTAGCCCATCCCAACCCACGTGGGCTTTAGCAATTGACTGGCTGGATTGGGCTGGGCTAGCCCACCATTTTGATAAGCCTTATAATGGTCAGCCCACCCAGCCCTATGTGGGCCGCGCCCCCCCACGGATCGGCCCATCATTTTTAAAAATATAATTTTATTTTTTTTTCTTTAAGTCTAACCTAAAAAAAGATAATTATTTAAAAGTTAAAAATATCTTGTTGGAAAAAATTCGCAAAACTTAATAGACTTTTTATATTGTTCCAGTATATCACAATAAATACTAAAAAAAGTAAAAGACGAGACTATATTTCATTCAGTAAAGTCAAAACTTAAAACAAACTATTCAAGAGAACGTTCATGATGCTTATGAGATATCCAACACATCATATTCATCAAACATATTTGAATCTGCTTGTGATAAGGTTGTCTTAACATCTTCACTTTCATCTACAATTCGTATGCAATATTAATTAGTTAAATATTAAAAATAATTAAATTTTAAAAGTTAATAATATTTAAATTCACATAAAAAAAAACATTACCAGTTTGAGTTTGGGAAAACTTGTGCAGCCAATTTCGAGTAGTAACAAGTGTTTGGACATTTTCATAATAAATGCAACTTCTGTACTTTGTAAGAACACGCCACCGATGCTAAATGTTTATTCCGATGCAATAATGGTAATAAGAATACTAAGTACATCACGCACCATTGAAAGATCGGGATATTTTATAGAATGGTCCTTCCAATACATGACAACATCCATCTCTTGAAACTTCTCAAGATCAAGTTTTGGTTCAATTCTGACTTTCCATCTCTAAAGGCAGTATAATTTTTATTTTTTTTATATATTTTAAATAAATATCTTATTAGGCCCACGGGCTGGCCGGGCCCGGCCTCAGTCAAGTCTCACGGGCCACGGGCTTACTCAGGTCGGGCTTAAAAACCTCGTTTTTAAACGGGCTCCAAATATTCTAGCCAACCCTGCTAAATCACGGGCTGGACTGGGCTGGCCCAACGGGCCAAGCCCATATCGACGGCTCTATTTACGCTCTTTTTTTCTTCGTATCGTGATATCTTATTCTATTTTTGTGCTGCATGAGTTACTCCAGAGATATTCATTGTGCAGATATTCTGAATTGTTCCTTCATGAGTTTCTCTTGTTATTTGATGGAACAATATATTTACAAGGTCTCACATTGACGTGCAGGATGCCTGGAGTACCGGCACTTGCGAAAAGGCACATTAGTGGATCACCGACAATCAAAAAAGAATTCTCACTCAGTAAATGAAGCTCATGATAAAAGTACCAAACACCGTAAAATAGATAACTCTTTAGCAATGACTCAGAAAGAAGAAAAGTTGTTGCAACGCTGCCTCAAATACCGACAGGCAACAACTAATCGGCTTTTCGCAAATGCAAATCATGTGAATCTTGATGGAACGATATCGCATATACAACATGATGTTAATATTGGAGTAGCTTTTCCAACGTCAGAAACAGGCTAATAAATCAAATCTGTTATTTCTTTTCTTGCTTTTTAGTATATACATACACAATGATTATACATGTGCTATCCCTATGTATCATGACCATTAATTCTTACCATGTAGCTACTGTGCGAGGAAGTTTTTCTTCATTGGGTGCATATGACAAGGAGAAAGATATGCTTCATCATATCCTTTTCATGTTTTTGAAAAAGGTAGGCCCAAAAAAATATGGTGTCTATTTAAATTGTTTTGTATTTGTTTACGTGCAGCCATAAATTAATAGCTATCTTGAACTAGGTTCAACATCGGGTGCCGCAAATAAATTATGTTCTCCAACCTTTGAAACGGCTGCAACTAACAGTTAGTATGACCACCACCCTTCGGTGATAATATTTACAATTTAACGTTTCTTCTATTTCTGTCCCTTAGAATTGTTCGCAATATGCAGGCCGTGTAAAGAATAAGAAAACTACGATTAATATTAGCCAGCTACGGTCTGACTATGTTCCATTAAAGAAAGTTTCGCGTTGTAAATTCTGCTATGCAAAAAAGTTTCAATATGAACCGCTTGGATTTTGCTGTAACAATGGTACAGTGAAATTGACCTCTCACTGAATGCCAAATAGACTGCGAAATTTATATATAGGAAACAATGCAGAAAGCAAGCACTTCCAAAGAATTAGAGGGAATTTCTATCATACGAACATAGAAATTCTAAAGACTGTATGGGTTTTTTTTTTTGGTTGCATTACATAGTTAATAGAATAAGTTTTAGCATCAATACAGGTTTCATGTAGGATGCTCCACTAAGACAAAGCAATATACACTATTAGCAGATATAGAGTAGTTAGGACTTAAGAATGATAATTGGAAGACGTTACTATAACCGAATTTTGGCCTAAACAGTAGTACTGAACAGGTAGATGCAACATATTTCTAAGGAAAATACATTGTCTTCACTATTATAGCTAGTTTTCAAGACCTCATCACATTAAAATCCCAAAACCGATAGCACAAGTCATAAGCCTTTCTAGGAGTAATTTTACATAATGTATACATCATTGTTCCGAAATAAAAGGAAACAATAGAAATAAATTACAATGGAAGGTGACTTCGGAGCCTACGAATGCCCAGCAGGTGTACCTTGAAGTCTCCAGCCTCACCAAGCATAAATCTCAAACCAACTCCATCCAAAGAACCTGGCTCTGCACAAAAGATGTGCAACGTAGCATTAGTACGCTACGGTGGTACTCAGTAAGTGTCAAGCCTAACTTTGGTAGAGTAGTGACGAGGACAGGTCAAAACACCTATAGAACATATAAACCTGTGCAGGATATAACATAATGCTAACAAGGAAGAAATATCAAGCTCTACCAATAGCCAAAAAGGAATCAGATTACCAGCAGTAGTAACAGCAAGAAGAACATGAATGGCAACAAGAAATTTTTGGGGTTTTAAGTATATTAAATGCTTAAAAGAGGGTGAATGAGAAATGGAGGGAAATGAAAATTTTAAGTTTTTCCCCTTGATGAAGGAACATTGTCCCATATTGGAAGAGGAAGAGGTTTTTTATAGGTATATAAGCAATTGCTCTTCTTCTAGCTCTTAAAGAGTTGAGAAGAAGGCACCTCGCGCCGTCGTCGTCGCTCGCTTGGCTTCGGCTTCGGTCAATTGATTGATTAAATTTTTGGACCAAATTTATTTGTTAATAGTAAAATATTAACAAAAATGTTATTAAATATTCGTTTTAATAACAGAATATTCATATTAAATCCAATCAGTTTTCCGTTTTTCAGTTGTGTAACTGAAAATTAAACTACCCTCTTCAATTTTTCCTCTTTATTTCCCTCTTTATTGTTGAGTAAATAGCTATTTATGTTATGGCATTTATGCTGTGGCCGTTTTGCATAAACAACCATTCTGAAGAGTTGCACCTTCAGATTTCAGCCCAACATTGGATATAAATACAAGTCCATTCTGCTCAGAATTTCCATATGAATTTCTGAATTTCTCCTCTTTCTTCTGCATTGTTTTAACTTCAAAGAAAGCAACAGTAAGTATGATTTGCTACCGAACTTTGTGTTCGCTGAAACATTGGGGTTTGAAGTACCACTACACCAGTGTGTAATTTGTTCTATCCTGGAAGGAAATAACCCATAACCTTGGGTACTAGGAGGGGATTAAATTCCTTAAGGAAACATTGTAAATTCAGTGGGCTCGGATTAAATTCTGCTTATGTTTTTCTTTTCTGTTTAGGTTATTTTATTTTCTCCAGAATTATTTTATAAATACTGTTTACTAATAGAAATAGCCAAGTGTTTAAAGAACAACATAGTTGGGATACGATAAGTACAAAATTATGCTCAAGTAGGGAAAAAGATGTCAACTCAATACATCGAAAATCCCATCAAGTTCGTATGATAGACAGGCTAGGTGGCAGGATTTCTTGGCCGAGATTGATTATGCGCTGGAGTATAAGCTTGGGCAAAGGTAACGTTATAGGTGATGCCTTGAGCTAGAAAGCCGAGCTTACTGCAATCATAAGGAGTTCCAATAGTTGCAAAAAATTCAGATTAATGGATATCCGACAATAAAAAAGGGGCCCTCGCTCGGTAATGGAAGCTCATGATAAGGATAGCAAACACCGTAAAATAGATGATTCTTTAGGAATGACCTTGAAAGAAGAAAATTTATTGCAACGTGTGACGACCCGACCCGTCGTCTCGTGTGTTACCGCCCCGTTTTCCCCATTTTTGTATTTCCTTATGTTTCAATATCAGTATTAGATGTGTTGGAGTTGATTTGGATTGGGTTTGATAAGAAATGAGACACTTAGTCTCTTTTAAGAAGGCTTAAGTTGGAAAAGTCAACCGAACACTTTTATGTTAGAGGGCTCGGATATGAATTCCGATGATTTGGTTAGCTTCGGGGGATGATTTGTGACTTAGGAGTGCGATCAAAAGTAATTTTGGAGGTCCGGAGTAGAATTAGGCTTGAATTGGCAAAGTTAGGATTTTGGCGAATTCCGGTCGATAGGTGAGATTTTGATCCGGGTGTCGGAATGGAATTCCGAGAGTTGCAGTAGCTTCGTTAGGTGATTTGGGATGTGTGTGCAAAATTTCAGGTCATTCGGAGGTGTTTTTGGTTGGGTTTTTGATCGAATGCGTGTTTCGGAAGTTTTGGAAGAACTTAGGCTTGAATTCGATGAGAAATGATGGTTTTAGTGTTGTTTGAGGTGTTTTGATGATTGGAGCAAGTTTGAATAAGGTATTGGATCATGTTTGTGTTTTTGGTTGAGGTCCAAGGGGCCTCGAGGTGATTTCGGATGCCTAACGGGAAGTTTTGAACTTAAGAGATTGCAGAACCTGTGCTGCTTCTGATATTTTCGCTTCTGCGGAAAAGGGGCCGCAGAAGCGGTACCGTAGAAGCGAGGTAAAGACCGCAGAAGCGACAGCAATCGCAGGTGCAAAGATGCGAACCGCATCTGCGGAGTCGCAGATGCGACCAAAGGACCGCAGATGCGGAAATTTGGAATTTTTAGAGGTTCCACAGAAGCGGAACAATACAGCAGATGCGGTAGTCGCAGAAGCGACAAAGGCACCGCAGAAGCGGAAATAACTGATCAGAAGTGGGTTTTAATCCCTTCGCGAAGTTTTACAGAAACATATTTTTAACTTCGGACTTGGGGTGTTTTTGAGTGATTTTGAAGAGGAAATTCAAGGACTTCGATCAGGTAAGCATTCTTGGACTTAGAACACAATTTTATCATGCAAATACATGAAATTACACTGAAAACTCAAGGAATTAAGGTAAAAAATGGTGGTTTAGGGCTTGAAACCTAAGAGAACAAAAATGGGAATTTGAGGGGTCATTTGGACTCCGATTTTGGTGTTCTTTATATGCATGGACTCGTGGCGAGATAAGGAATCCGGTGATGTAAAATTTATAATTTTTCGAGAAGTGGGCCCGGGGCTCGGTTTTGCCAACTTCGTGATTTTCGAGTCTTTTCGATTGGGTTATATTCCCTTAGCATATTGTGACGTATTCGTTGTGGTTTTGGTCAGAGTCGACGCACGAAGAGGTGAATTCGAAAGGCAAGGGCATAGCAAGCTAGGACTTTGGCCGGCTTGAGGTTAGTAATAAATGTAAATGCTGTGTTGAGGGTTTGAAACCCCGAATTTGCACATCGTAATGCTATGTGAGGTGAGTTGCACGCCGGATAACGGGCGTGGGGTAGAGCACTGTCGGGGATTGTCCCGCTTAATAAAATTACTACCTAATTGATTGTAGTTTTTGTGTTATCCTTATAAAAATAGATTAATTGTCATAATTGGGCTTCGCGCCAACTACTTGAATCCTTCAGGGATTATTTTTACTGGTTTGTTACCATATTTCTAGATATTGAACTCAGTCCTGGTATTTGACACTATTTTTTTTTGTAAACTCAGCCATTTTTCTAAAAGTAGAAACTAAAGTAATATTTTTAAATGAAGTTGGGCTGAATATTTTTATAGTATTGTGCCGAAAGGCTTATGTGATTTTGGACTGAGTATGGGATCGGACTGCATGCCGCAGTGGTATAATGATGATCTTGATATGAGGCCAAGGGCCTGTTTGATGCCACAAGATGGCTTATTATTGCGCTTGGGCTGTAAGGGGCCCCTCCCGGAGTCTGCACACCCCCAGTGAGCGCCGTCGATGTTAAATAAATGGAGCGAGCTGCACGGCCGCAGCGGGGTACTGGAGAGTACCGGTTTATGTGTTGCATTGCATATTTTAATTGTCATTTATTCTTTATCTGTTGTGGTATTATTATAATTGTCCTCGCTGTTTTACTGTATCTATAGCCTTACCTTGTGTTTATTTGGGATTTATTATCCTCTGACATTATTTATATTTATTACTTTCTGGGTTGGAAGTACTCACAATACTCCCTGCACCTTGTGTGCAGATTCAGGTACACCACAGGGTGAGTGAGGACTTGTTGGCTGAGCAGCGTTTATCCGGGAGTATCAAGGTAGCTGCATGACGTTCGCAGCCTTGATCTCTCCCATCTATCTTTATCCTTTTATTCGTGTTTTCTTTCCTAGACAGATTTGTGATTAGGTGAATATTTTGTATTAGAGGCTCATGTTCGTGACACTAGATTCTGTGGGCTGATTAGTATTTTGTTTTTATTTTGGGGTTTTCGAATGTTAGAGATTATTTCAGAAGTTCCGCATTAAATTGGTATTTTAGTAGTGAATATTTATTTATCTATCTAGATTAATTGGCTAAGGTTGTGGAAATGGTCGGGCTTGCCTAGCAATGTGTTGGGCGCCATCACGATCGGGGTTTGGGTCGCGGCACAACGACGCCTAAAAATTCGCGAAGCAACAACTAATCGCCTTGTGAAAATTATAAATCATGTCAATCACGTTGGAACAACATCTCATGTGGATGATATGTTAATATTCGACTGTGTTTTTTTTCGTCAGAAATAGGCAACAATATTGCTCTTCAGTTATATTGGTATGACATAGTCATCATACTTGATTTAATAGTGTTGAAACTAATAGCATAATTATGTTATGTTAATTCGGAAGGTTTTGTACGACTATGACACAAAATCAACCAGGCAGTCTTTCCTGGACTTCAAGGTGGTCCTCACAATCATACCATTACTGGCTTGACAGTTTCCTTGAAATAGGTATCATATCTTTACAAGAGCAAATTTTGACCCTTTTTCCAATTGTATGGACACTGGCTAAGTTAAGGATCTTCTTACCCATCATTTAGGGATATAAAATATCCATGTGTCTTAGATGATTAAATAAGCTTTTTGGGATTTAAGAACTGAAGGGTTTTGACCTTAGGTCAGGAAATCATTTTGAAAAACAAACAAATATAGAGTACTTACTTTCTCGGAATTTTACTATGACCACCAGCAGATAGCATTTTTGATGTCTTATTAAATCCTATTTTTTTCCCTCTAAGTTAAAACATATGGATTATATAAAGCAGCCAACCGATGTTATTTTATTTATGAGCGTAGACTTGTATTCAGTACAATTTCATCCCATACAGCAATGGATATACAATTAAGAAATATCAACACTACAAACGCCTTATTGTCCCTCTTACTATTTTATCACTAAAATATTCCTTTTTACAACAAAACTCCTACATCGATAATCACTACCTCAAGCATTTTTTCAACCTAAACCTCACGCCTCTTCAAGTCTACAATACTCATTGACTATTTTAGATAAGCAAATGCATATTTGTATCAATGTAGTTGTGCATTAATCTTTGAACTGTATGTAATAAATGAGGACATAACAATTTTTTGGTGTATTTCTTTCCAAATGTTGTGGTGATAAAGACAATGTTTGATCCTCTTCAAGTATTTTGTCCTATTTAGGTTTATTTTTTATTGAGAAATTTTTCTCAATTTATTAATTATTATAACTTATTATTTTATGCTTATCATAAAATAAATTATATTTATCTTAAAAATTATCTTATCTAAGCACGGTTGTATTTAAAATATAATGACAAATAGGATATTTTGTATTTGAATTGATCTGGAATCTAAACTTTTGAAGAAATTACGCCCTTATAAGTGTAAACAACTAAGTTCAAAGGTTATTTAGGTCATTTTAATCGAAAAAGAGCTTATCAGAACTTTTTTATCAACTACTGCAACAACTTATTATCAATTTCATCACTTGTATCCAAACACGTAACTGCTTATTTATGAAATCAGTTTCAGCACTTAAAAATGCTTTTTAACCCCTAATGCTTATCAACTACTTCAAATCAGCTAATCCTAACGTGCTCATATTCTCATGTACCGCGTTAAAAAGAAAAAAAAATTATTGGACTCAACCAACCCAAAGATACTTTTAACATAATAGATATTATTTGTTTTGAATCCAATTCCCTACATCTTATATATTTCTAATCTTCTCACCAGATAATGTGATACTTTATTCGCACATAAGATACAAACGATATAATTAGTATTGTCTAAGTTAATCACATTACTTCAGGAAACCAAACAAGTAAATGTCGCCTTTCATGTGGCAATTAAAGTATATTATAATTAAAGTATATTAAAAGCCCTCGTCCATGTTATTGCTTCTAAATGCGTCCTTTCAAATATATTTCTGTGTATTAGTAAGATACTTCTTTATAAATGATGTAACTTGGCCGTGAGAATTACAATATAATCGTGTTATTGCAACTCACACACAAGCTACTATAATATAAAGTAGAACAATGTGTGTGTGTATATATACAAGGAAATTGCCCCTATTATATACATAATAATAATTATATGTAAACGGAAGGAAAAAAAGCAGCGCAAAACAAAACTCACCTGATAGCTTCACAGAGAATACAATAAACCTAATAGTGCCAGAGGAGAAGAGCAGAGAAGATGAACCAATGAGAAGAGGAATTTGAGAAAGCTGTGAAATTTTCGCAGAGAAAAAGCACAGAGGAGAAAATTGCTTCAAACGCAGAGAATAGCTTGGTAACCACGTGTCAAACCTAAAAATAAGGGAGAAGCACGTGTCAAAATTCCTAACTCTATTATTGAAAAATTCCAAATTTGCCCCTAGCAAACAAGCAGCTAACCGGAAGCCCCAGAAGGGCGAGGTAAGACACGCTTCCTTTTGGTTTTAACTGCTTATTTTTCCAAATGGGTGGAGGCAGGTGCATTCGCTCAAATACGCGAACAAGAAGTGATCACGTTCATATGGAAAAACATCATATGCCGCTTTGGCATCCCTAAAGAAATCAGTTGCGACAACGGACCCCAGTTCATCGGGAAGAAGACGGCGGAATTCTTCGAGAAATGGCACATCAAGCGGATACTCTTCACGCCATATCATCCGCCGGCAATGGCCAAGCGGAATCCTCCAATAAAACAATACTAAACATACTAAAGAAAAAGCTTGAAGATGCCAAGCTTTAAAGTGTATGCAGAGTTGGAGCGATAATATGATGGCCCACTCAAGATGTATATAGGGATTTTCACCTAGCTATACTATAATAGAAACCTATTTACTACCTTTATTTAGGTTCCTTATTAATTACTTTATATACCTATATTTATTAGTTTTATACAAACCATAAAAAGGAGAAAATGAAACATACCTTAAATATTGGGTATCAGTTACACATAATCCCCTAAATTTAAGATACTCTTTCTTTTTCCAAAGAAAACTATATTTGTTTTTGTAATTACCCAAACGCATCACCTCTCTTTGCTTACCCAAAATCATTACCGTAAGAAACCCATTGAACCCCAAAATCATCACCTCTCTTTGTACTTACCCACAACAAGAAACCCAATGATACCCATCATCTTTCTAACCTAAAAATCTCGCTTACTCACTCTTCTTCCACTGTAATCCCCCCAAAATTGCAGATTATTTCCTCTTCCAAAGCTGTTGATATACGATTTCTCTCTTTAATCGTCCAAAATCTCTTTCTTATTTATATAATACAGAAGAAATTCAAAGATTTTCTCTACAATCAAGTTGTGGGTAACTGCCCTCGACTCTGCACTAAGTGTTAAAATTCCCAACACCGGGAGGGGTTAAAACAATCTATAGAGAGCAGCCAGCCGTAAAAGAAATATTTGCGGTCGAAGAGGTGATTCCATATCCGCACTTGCAATAACAAAGGGGCCAAGTTCGGCCGCAATGCAAGAAGCTAAATAGCAATTACCGACACCAGCCGCGACTCAGGAGAAACAGGGAACTGATAAACACGATGACTACGGGGTTCCCAGGTCTTTTATAGCCCCCGATGATTCCGACGCTACTAAATCGACGGTCGAGGAGCTGGAACAAGTCATTGATCGAGCATCTACCGGAATGAAAGGTATACCTTGGCACGAGGTTAAGTTTCGAGCTCAGGAAAAGACTTATTCAATTCGTTATAGCTAACATAGATTGTTTCGCTTGGTCCCACCTAGATATGACAATGATCCAGCCAGAGATAACCACTCACAAGTTGAGCCTAGACCCAAAATTCCACTCGGTCAAGCAGAAGAGGAGACCCCAGTCCGAAATCAAACATGCTTTCATCAGGGACGAGGTATCTAAACTCCTTAAAATAGGGTATATTCGGGATATTAAATACCCAGATTGGTTAGCAAACGTAGTGGTAGTCCTTAAAAAGAGGAATAAATTAAGAATGTGTGTAGAACTCTGTATTTAATTCCCTTATTCTATTAACAATGGGTCTTTTTTTTTTGTTGCATTACATAGTTAATAGAATAAGTTTTAGTATCAATATAGGTTTCATGTAGGATGCTCCACTAAGACAAAGCAATATAGACTATTACCAGATATAGAGTAGTTAGGACTTAAGAATGATAATTGGTAGACGTTACTATAACAGAATTTTGGCCTACACAATAGTACTGAACAGGTAGATGCAACACATTTCTAAGGAAAAACATACATTGTCTTCACTATTATAGCTTGTCTTTCAAGACCTCATCACATTGAACCAATTATCAAACATAATGCTATTGTTGCATCCGCTAAGGTGGCCTCTAGCAGGTTGAGGATTTTGTAGTCTGTATTGAAGAAAAATAAGTTTTGTCAAACACTCATAGCAGAGAGATCGTAAATTTAGCAAATGAAAGTGAATCACGAATTATATCATGCGCACAAAACAAGCAAGAATTGCTTTTGACCGTTCCTCATGTCATCCTCATTGTCATACATAAGAGTTCTTTTCCTAAGGAATGTTTAGCTGTATAAATCACCTAAAAAACTGCTAGGAATTCCCAGAAAATGAATTTAAGTTTACGACAATTAAAACTTCAAAAGCTCCAAATTAAGGTTTCAAACAACCCAAAAGAAGTGACATGACAGAATAGCATGTGTAATAATGCCAGGCCCTATTACCATACAAGGTCTAATTAGAGCCAGCAAAAGTAGTAACCTCTGTAATGCTCGATACCTCTCCAGAATTGATTTAAGTTTTACCTCAAATATATTTTTGCACAGGAGTACTGACATTTCTTTTGTAGGTTGATAATTCTTCATCTCCTAGCTGGGAGCTGGACAATGAATTCACTTTGGCATGTATGCAGAGGAGTATATGAAGAGCAAATGTACCTCTTTCACCATTATCATCAGCTTTAAGCGTGATGTTGATATACTTTAAAGAGGAGTCAAAGTCTGTCCAAAAGATAAATGACAGAACACCATAATTTCATCATTGGTCTTTGAGTGTTCAATGTCTTCAGCAGAAGTACTTGTATGTATATAGAGTGGGGAGGTACTCAAATTCCCATAAATAACTCTAAACTCTGATAAGCCAATGTGAACACTGTCCTCCATAATTCTTTTTGCAACCCAGAAAATCAACAACACTTGGTTAACTTTAATTGGTGTTTTGTAGATGTAGGATAGAACATACCATCTATTCAGCTACTTTGACCAACAGTAAATAATTTATAAAACTCAAATGAACAAAACACCAAAAATCAAAAAAAAAAAAAAAAACTCGTTGCTAGCTTTACACGAAAGTACTAAGAGAATGTACCAATTTGTAAACTCTTAAATTTTAGTGTAGCCGCAAAACCTTTGACCTTGCACAGTTGAATAAAAATCTAAGTGTGAATTTCGTATTACTTCATCTAATACTTCACCTATTTGGATATTGTTTATAATTTACAGTTTTATGACAAGATGGACGCTCTTTGGGTTATCTTAGCTAACTACGACTAATTTATCGTAATTTATTGTGTTAATATTAAGTATTCAATATTTTATAATGGTATGTTTTATAATCATACGTGTTTATAACTAAATAAATATTTGGTTGATTGTCAGTTTCTCTAAAAAAAATTTGTTTCTTTTAGAAGTACGATGTGGTGATGTGGTCACAAAGTTTTGTCAGTTCTATGGATACCTGTAAGGAACTTAAGGCTTTTATTTGGTTTAATATGAAAAAAAGTTTAATAGAAAATCACAGAAGGTGTGACACTTGATTATTAGAAAAATGTCTTATATGTTCGTTTGTTTTAACTCATTTATCACATTATATCGACAACTCCATAAGCTTACTTTATAATTTAAAAAAAAAATGAATTATTAAAAGAAGCTTCAAAGATGCTACAATTTGCTTAACTTATATTGACCGCAGACCTGAGAATAATTTTTTTGCACTAGATACAATTAATCATTATGCAGGAAAAATAGTTGTAAAATATAAACTTATACATGGGCTAATTGTCTGTAACAAGAAAAATTCAACGTAAAATTTGGGCCCGGGCTGGCCAAATGTAGCTAGTCACATCAATAAATCTTAACTTCCATAAAAGAAAAACAAAACTAAATCAAACCATGCACAATTATTTTTCAAATGAGGTCATAAAACTAAAAACAAGTTTGTAACGGGCCATAAAATAATTTGACCCACAAGAGGTAATTAGAACTCTTACAATATAGAGATTTTTTTCTTCCTATACCATATATGAAACTTTATTACCAAATATGTGCATAGTTTCTAATTTACCGCCCTGTCCACACTTTTTCTACAATTGTTATACCATTCATTAAATACTAATTATTAGTAGCTGAATGTTCCTAATTAGGCGCGCTAAAATCAAGGAACAGAATATTCTAATTGATTTTAAATTGAAGATAAAAGGATTTCCGTCTGCAAAACCTCTGTTATTCGATATTTTCCCTTAAGCCACAAATCAAAAGCTCAGTTCGTCGAAATCAGAAGCTCAATTTCAAATTGTAGAAATCAGTTCTGCAAAAGCTCAGTTCATCGACTTTTTTCCTCAATCCACTAATCAAAAAATCAACAAATTCAAGTCAAATTGTAGAAACCAATTCTGCCGATTCTCTGTTCTCCGTCTTTTTTTCTTAATCCAAAAAATCAAAAAAGCGACAAAATTTTGAACAATAGCTCAGCAACAACACGCAATCATGTCCAAAATCCCAATGATGCTACATTTTAATGGGAATTGGGATAGCTATGGCAGATTTAGAGATTTTCAAGTTGATGGCATTGTGCTCGATGAGGATGCAAGTTACAGTATGTTGATTTCTACAATTGCAGAGCAATTACTGATTGATACTTCGGAAAAAATTGTAGAAATCAAATACATTGTGAATGAGAATTGTCCTCCAATGGAGATTAGGAACAATATGGGGGTTCGTGTGTATATGGAGACAAAAAAGGAGAATAAAAACTTAGGATCGTATCCGTTACTTATAAGTGTACGAGATTTCAATATGGAATTGACTATTGCAAATGAGAACACAAGTGCAAGTTTGTTATGTTTCAAATTCTATGGAAGTCTGATTTTACGGTAATATCTACAAAATTACTACATTTATCTACAAATAAACTACACATCAGTTTTAGGATATATAAAGCAATATTGTTTTCATGCTTATCAACGAAATTACTACATTTATACTACAATTAAACTACAATCCATGTTGAGAAAATGTTGACTACAAAATTTTCTCTTCATCTACAATTTATCTACAAATATTCTACAAAATTGTAATGACACTGTTTATCTTTATTTTCATGCAGGTTCGTCTGGGACAATATAGTTACTTGATATGCCAGCCTCTCCCGTCATTGTCACGACCCGGATTTTCCACCCTCGGGAGTCGTGATGGCGCCTACTAATAGGAGCTAGGCAAGCCAATTATCAATTACCTCTTTTAGCGAACATCGACAATATTAGAAACAATGAAGCATTTAATAATAAAGCGGAAGTCTCAAATATATTTAACTGAAAGAAATGCGGATGTTAACAAAATCCTCTACCCAAGACTGGTGTCACAATACTCACGAACGTATAGAGAATACTAAATACAAGGTTCGAATGAAACATAAAACTGTTTGTTTCGGTACAAAGATAACAAACTAAAATGGAGATAGAGAGACTCTGGGCCTGCGGACGTCAGCGAGGCTACCTCGGGGTCTCCGGACTGAAGTCAGCTCCCGAATCCTCTACTGCTGTCCAAAAGCTGCTGCTCCGGCGCTGTGATCTGTGCAAAAAGATGCACAGAGTGTAGCATCAGCACAACCGACCCCATGTGCCGGTAAGTGCCTAGCCTAACCTCGGAGAAGTAGTGACGAGGCTAGACCAGACTACCAGATAAACCTGTGCAGTTACGAATATATTGCAGAAAATAAACAGGAAATAAGCAGTTTATAAGGGAGGGGGAGCATACTGTGGGGAGGCAACAATTATAAACAAGGAGTCTAAATTCTATGGTTATAACAGCCAACAGAACTTAAATCTGGAGTAAACACACTTAAGCTATAACTTGTTGCAGCGCGCAACCCGATCCTCAATCATCACTGTTACGGCGTGCAACCCGATCCATAACTATATAGTATTGTTGCGGCATGCAACCCGATCCACAATCATCACTGTTGCGGCATGCAACCCGATCCGTATCATTTAGTATTGTTGCGGCGTGCAACCCGATCCACATATATATCATTATCATTGTTGCGGCGCGCAACCCGATCCATATATTTATATTATTAATCCTCACCTAGGCAACAGTCAAAAATAAGGGGCAAGGGAGTAAACAATTAGTGAAGAAATCCCGGTAAGGGAGCACAATAACACACTAAATCTCGGCAAGGGAGCAAAGTCAATAACTCAATATCCCGGCAAGGGAGAAAAATCATCAAATCAATAAAACGTCCCGGCAAGGGAATAACCAATATCTCTTTCTTTTGCTTTCATTTCTTACTCTATAACTCACTTTATCATTTGAGCCGTAGCTCCAAAGAATCATTTCATATCATATACCTTCACAATTCGCAACACAACTCAAGCCAATGCTCCACGGAGTCTAATAATCATAATTTCTTTATCATGCTCTTTACATTACATAGAAATCATCAAATAAGCATGGAAGAATCACAACAAAATCAGGTTAAGCACAATATAAGGACTCACGGTCATGCTAGATACCAATGTATAGATACTCGTCACCATGCCTATACACCATACTCGACAATTAGCAAATAGCAAACAAGACCCAACCACTATTCCCTCAAGCCAAAGTTAGGCCAAACACTTACCTCAACTTCCACAGCTAAATCAATCCACAAAGACCGCCTTCCCTCTCGAATTCGGCTCCAACTCAATCAAATCTATGAAATAACGACTTTACAACATTAATATAAGCTAAACAAATCAAACCCAATGCCTACATATGGTTTTTTAAGCTTTCTTCCCAAAATTTCCAAAAACCGACCCCGGGCCCGCTTGGTCAAAACTCGAGGTTCGGACCAACATCAAATCCCCCATTCACCCACGAGCCCAAATATATAATTTGTTTTTAAATTCGACCCCAAAACGAGATCTAAATTAAGAAAAAATCAAAAAGCCCTACTTCTACCCATTTCCCCCAATTTCTACCCTAAATTACATGATTTAAGCCTAGGAATTTGATTAATAATGATGGAAAATAAAGAAAACAAGTTGGAATTTACTAACCCAAGTGATCTTGATGAAAGGAAGCTTCAATGGATGCCTAAGGACCTTGGAGAAGAAGAAACTCGGATATTTTTATGAAGGGTCCGCGACTACACTGTTCTGGAATTTAATTATAACTGGGTAAAATTCGTCTATGCGATCGCATAAGGTTATGTCTGCTGTGCACTGCGACCGCGGACATGATGTTGCGATCGCATAGAGGAAAAAAAAAAGGAAGGCTGGCTTTACACAATGGATCACGTGGGGTACAATGCGATCGCATAGAAGGATTTATGAACCCCCTATATTTGCTCGATGCGATCGCGATCACTCTTATGCGATCGCATAGAAGGAATATCTGGGCAACCAAGAGCAGCTATTTCTGCAACATTTCTAAGTCTAATATCATTCCGAATCACATCCGAATCACACCCGAGCCCTCGGGGCTCCTAACCAAACACATGAACTAACTCAACAACATCACACGAACTTAACCGTGCGTTCAAATCGCCAAAATGACATCAAAATCCATGAATTAAACCTCAAAATCATCACTTTTTCATCAAACTTCATAAACTTTCATTTTTTTTGATATTTAGGTCCGAAACACGTCAAATGACGTCCGATTTCAACCAAATTTCACAGAAAGCGCTTAAACCACATATAAGACCTGTACCGGACGCCGGAACCAAAATACGGGCCCGATACCAACACGTTCTAATCAATTTCCTTTTCAAATTTCCATATTAATTTCTGAAAAACAATTTCACAGAAAAATTCATTTCTCGGGCTCTCGACCTCGGAATTCGACTCCGGGCATATGCCCGAGTCTCATATTTTTCTACGGACCCTCCGGGACCGTCCAATTACGGGTCCGGGTCCGTTTACCCAAAATGTTGACCAAAGTCAACTTTATTCATATTAATATCAAAATTCATCAATTTTTACACAGAATTTATATTTAAGCTTTCCGGCTACGCGCCCCGGACTGCGCACGCAAATCGAGACAAGCCTAAATGAGGTTTTCAAGGCCTCGGAGACACAGAATGAGTGAGAAAATAGGTGATGACCCTTTGGGTCGTCACATTCTCCATCTCTAAAACAACCGTTCATCCTCGAACGGACAAAAGAAAGAAGTACCTGAGTCAGGAAATAGATGAGGATAATGGCTCCGCATATCGGACTCGGACTCCCAGGTGGATGCCTCAGGGGGCTGACCTCTCCACTGAACTCGTACTGAAGGAAAGCTCTTTGACCTCAACTGTCGAACCTGCCGGTCTAGAATAGCCACCGGCTCCTCCTCATAAGACAGATCCTTGTCCAACTGGACAGTGCTGAAATCTAACACGTGGGCTGGATCGTCGTGATACCTCCGAAGCATGGACACATGAAAAACTGGATGCACGGCTGACAAGCTAGGCGGCAAGGCAAGCCTATAAGCCACCTCTCCCACACGGTCGAGAATCTCAAATGGACCGATGAACCTAGGGCTAAGCTTGCCCTTCTTCCCAAATCTCATCACGCCCTTCATAGGCGACACTCGGAGCAATACACGCTCACCAACCATGAAAGCTGCATCTCGAGCCTTACGATCTGCATAACTCTTTTGCCGCGACTGAGCCGAACGAAGCCTGTCCTGAATGATCTTGACCTTATCCAAGGCCTCCTGAACTAAATCTGTACCCAATAACCGAGCCTCTCCCGGCTCAAACCATCCCACTGGGGACCGACATCGTCTACCATACAACGCCTCATATGGAGCCATCTGAATGCTGGACTGGTAGTTGTTGTTGTAGGCAAACTCTGCTAAAGGCAAAAACTGGTCCCACGAACCTCCAAAGTCAATAACACAAGCTCGGAGCATGTCCTCCAATATCTGAATAGTCCGCTCGGACTGTCCGTCCGTCTGAGGATGGAGTGCTGTGCTCAACTCAGCCTGGGTGCCCAACTCTCGCTGAACTGCTCTCCAGAAGCGCGAGGTAAACTGCGTACCCCGGTCCGAAATGATAGATACCGGCACCCCATGAAGGCGAACAATCTCTCTGATGTAGATCTCAGCTAACCTCTCGGATGAATAAGTGGTTGAAACAGGAACAAAATGCGCTGACTTGGTCAGCCTATCAACAATGACCCAAATCGCATCAAACTTCTTTCGGGTCAGCGGGAGTCCAGTAACAAAATCCATGGTAACCCTCTCCCACTTCCACTCGGGAAGCTCAATCCTCTGAAACAATCCACCAGGCCTCTGATGCTCGTACTTAACCTGCTGACAGTTCAAACATCGAGCCACATATGCAACAATATCCTTCTTCATCCTACGCCACCAATAATGCTGCCGCAAGTCCTGATACATCTTCGCGGCTCCCGAGTGAATAGAATATCGGGAACTATGGGCCTCCGCTAAGATCAACTCTCGAATCCCATCAACATTGGGCACACAAACTCGCCCCTGCAGTCTCAAGACACCATCATCATCTAAGGCCACCTTCTTGGCACCTCCATGCTGCACCGTGTCTCTCAGGACACAGAAATGGGGATAATCAAACTGCCGATCACGGATACGCTCCAATAATGAAGAACGAGCAACCGTGCAAGCTAACACTCTACTAGGCTCAGAAATATCCAACCTCACAAATCGATTGGCCAAAGCCTGAACATCCAAGGCAAGCGGCCTCTGGCTGGCCGGAATATAAGCAAGACTACCCATGCTGGCGGACTTCCTACTCAATGCATCGGCCACCACACTGGCTTTTCCCGGGTGGTACAAAATAGTAATAATCTTTCAATAACTCCAACCACCTCATCTACCTCAAATTCAACTCCTTTTGCTTGAACAAGTACTGAAGACTCTTGTGATCAGTGTACACCTCACACGTCACACCATATAGGTAATGCCTCCAAATCTTCAAAGCATGAACAATGGCTGCCAACTCTAGATCATGAACCGGATAATTCTTCTCGTGGATCTTCAACTGCCTCGAAGCATAGGCTATGACTCTGCCATCCTGCATCAATACTGCACCAAGCCCAATACGGGAAGCATCACAATAGACTGTATAAGGCCCTGAACCTGTGGGCAAAACCAATACCGGTGCCGTAGTCAGAGCTGTCTTGAGCTTCTGAAAGCTCGCCTCACACTCGTCTGACTCCGACCATCTGAATTGGGCACCCTTTTGGGTCAATCTGGTCATCGGGGCTGCAATAGATGAAAACCCCTCCACGAACCGACGATAATAGCCTGCTAACCCCAAGAAACTCCGAATCTCTGTAGCTGATGCTGGTCGAGGCCAGTTCTTGACTGCCTCTATCTTCTTCGGGTCCACCTGAATACCCTCTGCTGATACAACGTGACCTAGAAATGCTACTGAACTCATCCAGAACTCACACTTCGAGAACTTAGCATATAACTGACTATCCTTCAGAGTCTGAAGAACCACTCTGAGGTGCTGCTCGTGCTCCTCCTGACTGCGGGAGTATATCAGAATATCATCAATAAAGACTATCACGAACAAGTCCAAATAAGGCCTGAACACTCGGTTCATCAACTCCATGAATGCTGCTGGGGCATTGGTCAACCCAAACGACATGACCAGGAACTCATAATGCCCGTACCGAGTGCGGAATGCTATCTTAGGGACATCGGATGCCCTAATCCTCAACTGGTGGTAGCCAGATCTCAAGTCTATCTTTGAAAACACCTTCGCACCCTGAAGCTGGTCGAACAAATCGTCAATCCTCGGCAGTGGATACTTGTTCTTTATCGTCACTTTGTTCAATTGCCGGTAATCAATGCACATCCTCATCGAACCATCCTTTTTCTTCACAAATAACACCGACGCACCCCAAGGCGAAACGCTGGGTCTAATGAAACCCTTCTCAAGCAAATCCTGCAACTGATCCTTTAACTCTTTCAACTCTGGCGGGGCCATGCGATACGGCAGGATAGAAATGGGCTGAGTGCCCGGAGCCAGATCAATACAAAAATCAATATCCCTGTCGGGCGGCATACCCGGCAGGTCTGAAGGGAAAACCTCGGGGAACTCCCGAACAATAGGAACAGAATCAATAGAAGGGACCTCTGCGCTGGAATCGCGAACATACGCCAGATAAGCTAAACACCCCTTCTCGACCATGCGTCGAGCCTTCACATATGAAATAACTCTGCGGGTGGTATGCCCTGGGGTCCCTCTCCACTCCAAACGGGGCAAATCTGGTAAAGCCAAGGTCACGGTCTTGGCGTGACAATCCAAGATAGCATGATACGGGGACAACCAATCCATCCCTAATATAATGTCGAAATCCACCATGTCTAAGAGCAATAAATCGACACGGGTCTCAAGACCCTCAAACACTACCACACAGGAACGATGCACTCGGTCGACCACTATAGAATCACCCACCGGTGTAGATACATAAACAGGAATACTCAAAGCATCACTAGGCATGACCAAGTATGGTGCAAAATAGGATGACACATATGAATACGTAGACCCAGGGTCAAATAGCACTGAAGCATCCCTATCACAGACCAGAATAGTACCTGTAATAACTGCATCTGAAGACTCAGCCTCTGGCCTGGCTGGAAGAGCATAACACCGGGGCTGGGCCTCACCTCCCTGGACCACATCTCTGGAATGGTCGGCTGCTGGCTGGCCTCTACCTCTGGCGGTTCGAGCTCCACCTCTATGATCCCTACCTCCACCTCTATGACCTCTACCCCCGCCTCTAGCTGGCTGGGCAGCCTGTGGATCACCTGGTGCCTGAATCATGGTGCGAGGACCCTGTTGCTGGGAACTACCCAAAGCTCGAGGGCAAAATCTGACAATGTGACTCGGGTCACCACAACCGTAACAAGCCCTCGGCTGCTGAGGCTGCTGATCCTGTCGACCTGAATGTCCTCCCCCGAAACTCTGAAGTGGCGGTGCACTGATGGGAGCTGGTGGTGCACTGAAAGACTGCTGATCTGAATAATGCGGCTGAGAACCACTACCGCCTGAAGTACCATGAGAGACCTGGAGAGCTGACTAAAAGGGCCTCGGAGGATGGCCTCTACCATAAGAATCTCTACCTCCAGACGAGGTACCACTGAATCTACCTTCATGACGGGGCCTCTTATCTGACCCATGACCACCTCCCCGTGCAAGACCCATCTCAACTCTACGGGCCGCATTGCCGCCTCCTGAAAAAAATCTCACTCCCGGCTCCCATAGCCATCTGGAGACGGATTGGCTGAATCATTCCCTCAATAAACCTCTGCACCCTCTCTCTCTCGGTGGGGAGTATAACAATAGCATGGCGAGCTAGATCAATGAATCGGGTCTCATACTGTGTGACTGTCATAGAGCCCTGCTGGAGGCGCTCAAACTACCTGCGAAGAGCATCTCGCTGAGTAACGGGGAGAAACTTCTCCAAGAACAACTCTGCAAACTGGTCCCAAGCCAGAGATGGCGACCCTGCTGGTCTGGCTAAACAATAGTCCCTCCACCAAGTCTTGGCGGATCCTGCTAGACGAAAGGTGGCGAAGTCGACCCCATTGGTCTCCACAATACCCATAGTCCGAAGAACCTCATGGCAGCTATATAAGAAATCCTGGGTGTCCTCTGAAGAAGCACCGCTGAATGTGGTGGTGAAGAGCTTGGTGAACCTATCCAGCCTCCACAAGGCATCTGCGGACATAGCCGCTCCATCGCCGGTCTGAGTCACATACCCGGCTGAACCATTGGAACCTGAGCTTGGGGAGCTACCTGCTCCAGAGTACGTGTAGCAGGACGTCTGAACTCCTCTCCGAGCCTGAGAAGTGGCTGGTGCTACAGGAAGCAATCCTGCCCCGGGGTGACGCTCTCCAGTGAGGTCCACCCAAATCGGGACCAAAAGCGTCCTGAAANACTCAAGCCAATGCTCCACGGAGTCTAATAATCATAATTTCTTTATCATGCTCTTTACATTACATAGAAATCATCAAATAAGCATGGAAGAATCACAACAAAATCAGGTTAAGCACAATATAAGGACTCACGGTCATGCTAGATACCAATGTATAGATACTCGTCACCATGCCTATACACCGTACTCGACAATTAGCAAATAGCAAACAAGACCCAACTGCTATTCCCTCAAGCCAAAGTTAGGCCAAACACTTACCTCAACTTCCACAGCTAAATCAATCCACAACGACCGCCTTCCCTCTCGAATTCGGCTCCAACTCAATCAAATCTATGAAATAACGACTTTACAACATTAATAAGCTAAACAAATCAAACCCAATGCCTAGATATGGTTTTCTAAGCTTTCTTCCCAAAATTTCCAAAAATCGACCCCGGGCCCGCTTGGTCAAGACTTGAGGTTCGGACCAACATCAAATCCCCCATTCACCCATGAGCCCAAATATATAATTTGTTTTCAAATTCGACCCCAAAACGAGGTCTAAATCAAGAAAAAATAAAAAAAGCCCTAACTCTACCCATTTCCCCCAATTTCTACCCTAAATTACATGATTTAAGCCTAGGAATTTGATTAATAATGATGGAAAATAAAGAAAACAAGTTGGAATTTACTAACCCAAGTGGTCTTGATGAAAGGAAGCTTCAATGGATGCCTAAGGACCTTGGAGAAGAAGAAACTCGGATATTTTTATGAAGGGTCCGCGACTACACTGTTCTGGAATTTAATTATAGCTGGGTAAAAATTGGTCTATGCGATCGCGGAGAAGGCAATGCGATCGCATAAGGTTATGTCTGTTGTGCACTGCGATCGCGGACATGATGTTGCGATCGCATAGATGAAAAAAAAGGAAGGCTGGCTTTACACAATGCGATCGCGTGGGGTAGAATGCGATCGCATAGAAGGATTTATTAACCCCCTAAATTTGCTCTATGCGATCGCGATCACTCTTATGCGATCGCATAGAAGGAATATCTGGGCAACCAACAACAGCTATTTCTGCAACATTTCTAAGTCTAAAACCATTCCGAATCACACCCGAGCCCTCGGGGCTCCTAACCAAATACATGAACTAACTCAACAACATCATACGAACTTAACCGTGCGATCAAATCGCCAAAATAACATCAAAATCCATGAATTAAACCTCAAAATCATCACTTTTTCATCAAACTTCATAAACTTTCATTTTTTTGATATTTAGGTCCGAAACACATCAAATGACGTCCGATTTCAACCAAACTTCACAAAAATCGCTTAAACCACATATAAGACCTGTACCGGGCGCCGGAACCAAAATACGGGCCCGATACCAACACGTTCTAATCAATTTGCTTTTCAAATTTCCATATTAATTTCTGAAACACAATTTCACAGAAAAATTCATTTCTCAGGCTCTCGACCTTGGAATTCGACTCCGGGCATATGCCCGAGTCTTATATTTTTCTACGGACCCTCTGGGACCGTCCAATCACGGGTCCGGGCCCATTTACCCAAAATGTTGACCAAAGTCAACTTTATTCATATTAATATCAAAATTCATCAATTTTTACACAGAATTTATATTTAAGCTTTCCAGCTACGCGCCCCGGACTGCGCATGCAAATCGAGACAAGCCTAAATGAGGTTTTCAAGGCCTCGGAGACACAGAATGAGTGAGAAAACAGGTGATGACCCTTTGGGTCGTCACAGTCATAGAGGAATATCAAAGTGAAATAATAATTGAAGGTACACAAAGTGTTATAGAAGAAGGACAAGTGTATCAAGACAAGCAAACAATTGCAAATGCAATGAGGCACTATTCTGTCATGCACAAGTTCCAATTCAGGGTTAAAAGATCTAGCCAGAGAAGGTATGAAGATATTAATGGTGAAAAGATCATTATAAACAGTATTTTCCTTGTGATATGTAGATGAAAAGTAGTCATATTGTATAGTGTGTTACTTTATGTTAAAACAGTGCTTTTGTTACATCTACATTGATAACTTGTATTATAAATGTATTTTTTTGTAGCTACTGGCTTATATGTGTTGCAAAAAACTGTAATTGGCACTTCAAGGCAACATCAATTAATGATTCTGCAATGTTCAAGATCAGGAGTTTCAACCAACAACACACATGCACCTTAATGGACGATACATTCATATAGTGCAAACGTACTGTAGTTGTAGTTGGTAGCATGGTCATGCCAAAGTATTGTGATCCTAAGACAGTTTACACACCAAAAGACATACAAACTGACATGTTGTCCCAACACGGAGTGAACCTAAGCTACATGCAAGCATGGAGAGCAAAGGAAAAGGCTTTACAGTTATTGAGAGGTCATCCGGCTGACTCCTACAACAAATTACCAAAATATTTTTATATTCTTGAGAAGACGTTTCCTGGTTCAGTTGTTAAATTGAAGAAGACAACAGATGAATGCTTCTTATATGCATTTGTTGCTCTTTGTACATCAATAAGTGGTTGGGAATATTGTAGACCAGTAGTAGTGGTTGATGGGACATTCTTAAAGACAGCCTACAGGGGGATTATGCTGACAGCAAGCACAATGGAAGCAGCAGGTAAAATTGTAGTTATTTTGTAGGCAGTTTATAAATTTAAGATACATTGTAGATACTTTGTAGATATATTATCATTTATATGTATTTGTGTTTTTATATGCATTTTCAAAGCTGGCAGTACATTATTTTTTTACTAATAATGTAGGTACAATATTGCCTTTGGCATATGCTGTGGTTGATTCGGAAAACGACGCATCGTGGAAGTGGTTTTTTGAGCAATTCAAGCAAGCATATGGTGAAAGAACTTCAATGTGTGTTGTTTCAGATAGGAATGAGAGTATCCTGAAGGCAACATCAATTGTCTATCCAGGCGTGCCACACTACTCTTGCGTGTGGCATATTTGGACAAACATAAGGGCAAAGTTCAAGAAGGGTCATCTACAATTAATTGAATTGTACTTTGCTACAGCAGGGTCATACACTCTGGATGAATTTAATGAAAGAATGTCGAAGATTGAAGAGATAGACCCGCGTGTTAAATCATACCTCTATGATATTGGCTATCATAGATGGTCAAGAGTACATGCAACGGTGAATAGAACTTGGACTATGACATCAAACATTGCAGAGTCGTTGAATGCTGTAACAAAAGATGCAAGAGAGCTGCCAATATTTGACCTATTAGAGCATATGAGGACACTTCTTGAACGTTGGACAAAAGAGAAGTTATTGAAGGCAAAGGGTACTTTCACATACCTTGGGTACAAATTCAACAAAGAATTGGAGAAAAACAGTACATTATCTCAGAAACTTAGGGTAAGATCTGTTTATTTGGTGCAGAAAAATAATATTTTAATATACAGTATTTTCAGATTGTAGATAAATTGTTGAAAAATTGTAGTTAATTTGTAGATTGTAGATAAGTTGTAGATAAATTATAGATAATCTATTTTTATGATTGTAAATATTTTTCTTTCTGTTTGCTATGTAATTGTAGGTGAGGGCTTCAACAGATCATATCCATACTGTGATAGATGGTGTGAAGCGGTACATTGTGTGTCTTGAAAGCAAGAAATGTACTTGTGGCCAGTTCCAACTTGATGAACTTCCATGTGCGCATGCTTTGGCAGCTTTAAGGCACAGGAATGAAACTTATGAAAACTATTGCTCTTGGTATTACACAAGGGAGAGCCTACTGCGTACATATGAAATACCAGTAAATCCTCTTCCTGATGAAAGCAAATGGAATGTGCCACAACATATATCTGATGAAGTAGTAAATCCACCTACGGGAGAGAAAAAGCAGCCAGGAAGACCTCAAAAGGAAAGATACAAAACATATGATGAACTAAAGTCAAAGAAGTACAAGGTATCATGTGGAAACTGTGGAGGTGAAGGGCATAACAAAAGATCTTGCAAGAATGCACCCAAAAAAAAAATATCATGTAGTTAGAATAGTATTTCAAAATAGTTGTTAGTGTGTTCAAGTTAACAGAATTTTGTGTGTAATCGTTTAAGTTTTTAAAGATCATAATGTAGTTAACTTCAATTTGTTTTTGTGTTTGTTAACATGTTTTTCTATATTGTGTCAAGCATCTACCTCCATTTTTTACATTCTGTACATAACAGTTAATATTTATTATCTACAATATAACTACAAGTTTAAAAAAATTAATTTAACTTGAACTGGTAGTTATATACAAAAATTAAATACAACTGGAGGTAAATCCCTACAAATTATATACATGTTGAACTATAAAATTATATACAATCTCAACATTGAGTGTTTCCAGATTGTAGATAATTTGAAATTTTTTTTGTAGATAATTTGTATTCTGACAACATAATAACTACGTTTAAGATAATGAAGAACAAGTGTTGTAAATATTAAACAACTGGAGATAAAACCACCAAGTTATTTTCAAGTGAACTACTAAACTGGATAAAAATTAACAAAACAAAAGGTCAGCTACAATAAAAACACAAAGGAATTGTTCAGAAAGTTGTGTACTATACTTATCCTACAAACTAGCATCAACTAAATTACATATACATGACACTACTTCTTCTTTCTCTGTACTCTTGTTTTCTCATTCAATGCAGGTGCACCCTTCCTCCTTGCTAGTCTGCCTGTAACCTCACTTTCACTGATTGACCCATCTTCCTGCTTCTTTGTAGCATAGTCCCATAGGAGCGCTCCATAGCGTCTACGATGTTGGTCAATATCAGAAAGGTCTTCTGCGGGAATTGACAAATCTCCAAGGCTAACATACTCCGCAAAGGCAGCAACAAATACACCACAATCGCTACAGAATACAAAATTTAAAAAATATTTACCAAATGATTAGAAATAAAAAAAAAGAATTAAATGCATAGAAAGAGAGAATAGATTTTTTACAGTGACCCTTCTTTTTGCTGTGGAATCTCTCCAACGAGCCACTGAATGTTAAGAGGGTCGGTAACTGGTTTTTCGATGTATGCCTTTGTAGTCTTGAAGTTAATGTCTTTACGCTTCCCATAGAAACCAGTGCATGACAAATACAAAGGGATAATAACAGAAAACTTATCAACACAGGATTCAACAGCTTGATGGTTGTGTGAAGAGACCATGGAATCATATGCATAAAGTTGCCTGTCTGCAATGTTGAAAACAACCAACACCCAATGGAATTTTTCTACAATATTGACGGGCATGATCACATAGTCAACTTCATCCCATGCAACATTGGCAAGTAGTCTATACCCCAAAATATATTCTGCAACAACATCTTGGGGTTTAACAACAGAATACCTCTTTTCTGGAGGTGAATTTATGAACTTTTCATAAATTTGTTCTATCCTGGTCTTGAACACACAATCCGTTGTGGTAAACCTGGTCGTGTTATTGTGGGCATACTTGCCTCTTTTCCTCAAGTAATACATTAAAACATTAATGTGCCGCAACCAAAAATAGTTGGCATATAAACAGCAAGTCAACTTCAAATAATCTACATATAACTACATTATAACTACAATTAACTACAAAACAGAAACAAAAAATATAAAATGTGTCTAAGAACAGTTCTACAATTTAAACTACAAAACAACATTTAGAATTATGTCTACATCATATCTACAATTTATACTACAAGTCATCTTCATATATTATAGATATCTATAAAATAAATACAATTAAACTACAAAACAGAAGACAAGATATCTACAAATCATATATTGGAAATAGACTCCTTGATACTTACCGAGTCATTAAGGACTTGACCGGGGTGAGCCAGGGAATAGAACCATTCCTTCTTATCAACCTTTTCTACTCCAAGGTCTAACCAAGGCTTAATTTGGTTATCCTTTATGGAAAATGGAGCCTTCCTCCTGTGACAACAAATAAATGACAAAAAAAATTCTAGATTGAATTAGATATGTAAAAGATAAATGCTGAAAAGCAATTGTCAAATTACGCATTCATACCTCTTTGAACCTTTGTCAATAGAGTGGTATAACCACTTGCTGAAGTTCTCTAAAACATCCGGATCTACATTTTCACCAATAACAGTAGTAAAAGGGTGCTTTAGGTAGAAAATTTTAGGTCCAACCGAGCTGCTGCCCCCAGAACTGTATAGAGGGATAAATGGTGATCGAGCATGCTTTCCCGGATGCCTTGTTCTCCCCGGATGCATAGGTGTTGCATCATTTTGTATGGGCTCGCCAAACATAACCAACTGGGATAAGTTGTCGGCAACTCAAAATCATCTAGTGTGACCCCATTCTTCTCAACTCCTGATCCTTCTGAATCACCTAGATCCACATACTCTGCATCTGCACCTTCATTGTCATCTTCCTCGATGACCTGCTCGGTCTGAGCTGCTACTATCACTCCGTGAATTGGGGACTGTGCATTAATATCTTCCATCACTGTAACACAATTCATATCTTACTTAACAAGAATGTTGAATCTTATAAACAACAAGAAAATATCTCTGAATGACAGTACGATACCTGCTTTGTCTTTATCAGCTGCAACTTGAAAATGTGTATGTAAACCACCATGTGATGGAAGATTTTCTTGACCAACCGCACCTTCAACATGTTCTGTTTTATAATTAAAAATGGTAAATAATACTGGATAATGGTGGCTTGAAAGTTGTAGCATATAAACTATCAAAATTGTAGATAATTTGTGGATAAGTGTAGATATGTTGTATATTCACTGACACAAATTGTAGATACTTTGTAGGTATTTTGTAGATACCTGTTTTGGTGGTGCTGGCCTGCACTTGTTCCCCAATATTGAACTGAAAATGCTCATTGTTCAAGTCTTTTTGTTGGTCATTGTTTTTTGTTGAACTGCCAGCAAACTGAATATTTTATGTCAGTTTGTATAAATTTTAAAAATATATAAATTGTTTTGCTATAAAAATAAAAGTCAGATCTTACCTTTGCATCATCTTGCACATTTCTACTGTTTATCATTTGCAAAACTGTCTGCACAGAATCATTTATAAACACTCGAAGGCTATCGAGTTCTACAAAGACAGCTTTCCTAAAATCTTCAAGCTTTCCATCAACCTACAAGTTACAATATAGTAAGTTGTTAACTTCATAATATGTTCTACCATACAATGCAAAAACATATGCAATTTTATATATATATATTTGTAGAAATTTGGTAGACTGTTTATGAAATGTAGATATATTGTAGATAAATTGTAGATATATTGTCGTTTATATGTATTACCTGCGCAATTCCTTTTTCTAATTTGCTGATCTTCTCAGAAATAGACTCCGTGTCCTCTTCTCCAACTGTTTGTTTGTGTTCCAATGTAGGAGGATCAGTATTGGGAAACTCAGATGTTTGTTCACCTTCTTGAACTTTGTACTCAATTTTGTCAGGCAAAATCCACACTGCAATATCTTCTCCAGATTCAACTATGTTGGTAAACTGAATGAGGAAAAATAAATTAGTTTGATCAAGGCAGAAAAAGTAGAATAATTGTAGATATTTTGAAGGTAATTGTATAATCATAATAAAGGAAACTTTACCTTTATCCACTCAGGCTTTATCATCTTCTCTTCAAAGGCAGCTAACCAAATCTGCCCCTTACGAGCTGACCATCTTAGTATGCGAGGTATTGAGTTAGAACATGTAACGACCCGACCGGTCGTTTTGAGCCCTAGCGCGTCCTTCAGCAGTCCGAGGCCATGAGCAGCTTCATTTCAGGTATAATGACTTGTACGCATGGTCGGAATTAAATTTTGGGAAGTTCGGAGTTGATTTGGAAAGAGAATTCTCATTTCGAAAGCTTAAAGTTGAAAGAATGAACTTGGATTGAAATTTTTAAGTAAACGACCTCGGAATCGGGATCAGAAGGTTTTGGCAGGTTCATATGATGATTTCGGACTTGGGCGTATGCCCGGTTCGAGTTTCGGATAACCCGAGAGCATTTTGGCGCCTATTGTGGAAGTTAGCATTTTAGAAGAAATTTCATAAGTTTGGCTTGAAGTGCATTTCATTGTTATCGATGTCCGTTTGGGATTCCGAGTCTGTGAATAGCTCCGTATGGTGATTCTGGAGTTGGGAGCGCGATCGGAGGTGAATTCGGAGATCCGTAGGTCATTTTGGATGGCTAAAGATAGAAATTTGAAGGTATTTGAGAAGTTTGACCGGAGGTGGACTTTTTGATATCGGGGTCGGAATCCAATTCCGGAAGTTGCAGTAGGTCCGTAATGTCGGATATGACTTGTGTGCAAAATTGAAGTCAATCGGACGTGACTTGATAGGTGTAAACGTCGAAAGTAGAAGTTTGAAGTTCTAATGTTCATAAAGCTTGGATTGGAGGTCGATTCATGATTCTAGCGTTGTTTGATGTGATTTGAGGCCTCGAGCAAGTCCGTAATGTGTTTTGGGACTGGTTGGTATGATTGGTTGGGGTCCTGGGGGCCTCGGGTGGATTCCGGGTGGTTAACGGATCGAAAAATGGGATTTTTGGAAGGTTGACTGCTGGTTGCTGTCATAACCGCACCTGCGGAAAGGGGGCCGCAGGTGCGGCACCGCAGAAGCGGCTAGGAAGGCGCAGGTGCGAATTTTTGGTCAAGGTTCCGCAGAAGCGGGACCGCATCTGCGGAGAAGTGGTCGCAGAAGGGGATTTGGTCGGCTCAGAGTGGACCGCAGATGAGGTCAAATTTCTGCAGAAGCGGTACCGCATCTGCGGAGGGCATATCGCAGAAGCGAAAAAGGGAAGACTTGGGCGGACCGCAGAAGCGGTGATTGATCCGCACCTGCGGAACCGCAGAAGCGGTCAAGGGACCGCAGGTGCGGAAATCGCTGGAGGCAGAAGGGATGTTTTAAATCGGGGTTTGAGTTCATTTCACCCATTTTTCATGGCTTGGGCGATTTTTGGGGGAGCTTCAAGAGAGATTTTCGTTATCAACGACAAGGTAAGATATCCTCACCTATTATGAGTTAAATACATCAATTATGTGTGGATTTAAGCATGAATTGTGTAGAAAAACTTGGGGTTTCGAGGGAAAAACCTAGAAATTATAATTCTTGGAATTTAACTACGATATTGAGCATGGAAACTAGTGAAAATTATATATTTGAGTTCCTAAGGTTATGGGTAACCTTTATCTTCAAAAAAATTCGGATTTCGGGCACGTGGGCCCGAGGGCGTTTTGGTCAACTTTTCGATCGGAGTTAGGAATTGCTATAAATTAGTTTGTAATGAATATTTGAGCATAAATTAATGGATTTGCGCAACCGTTGGCTAGTTTTGGAGCATGGTGCATCAATTAGAGTCTCCGGAAGGGCGTGGAATGCCGGTTATGGATCTTCGGAGCGAGGTGAGTCTCCTTTCTAACCTTGTAAGAGGGAATTGTCCCCATAGGTGAAATAATTGACTATGTGCTCCTATTTGCGGGGGCTACGTACGCACGAGGTGACGAGAGTCCGTGCGTAGCTACTATTATGCTATTACCCGGGTAGTTAGGACCCAAAAGCATGTTATACTTGGATTGTTTATGAACCCATTGATAGTTTGAATTGCTTGAATCACCTTGGAATAGTAAATGAATTTAAAAGGAGATTAAACATCATTTTTCCTGAATTGTCAAAAAGAGAAATTGTTTTATTTGGGTAAATATTCCCGATAAGTTCTTTATTGACTGATTGAGCATGTATCTCTATGTGTACCTGCGTCGCATGCATGATTCGCGAGCAGGGTATGTGTTTATTTATGGAACGGGCCGAACGCCTCGGCAGATTAAATAGATGCATCTATGGTTCGCGCCGTTCGACCCTCGGCAGTGCACAGTTTACCTTTCCGTTGGAGCGGGCCGTCGACCTCGGCGTGATTTGCTCATGATGTATATATTGTTGCATGAGAATTTTAAATGTTGATTTTGCCTTTCATGGCTTGATATAAATTGATAAGATAATGAAAAGTAAATCTTGAAAATCCTCTATTATTTGTTAAAGGTGTTTACCGGTTTTCTGGCTTCGTGAATTAGAACTGCTATATAAATCCATGATTTCCTCACATTTTTAGTATATTGTCAATTGACCTCTAGTAAGTGTCAAAGTTGACCATCTCGTCTCTACTTCTTCGAGATTAGGCGGGATACTCATTGAGTACACGTTGTATACGTACTCATACTACACTTCTGTGCATTTTTGTTGCACAGGTATATTTATTTCTAGCAGCCCACTGGGCGTGGCAGCACGGATGAGTTGGGGGCTAGGTGAGCTGCACTATTCGAGGCGGCCCGCAACTAGTATAGCCCTTTTCAGTACATTGTATTTATTTTCTGTCCATTGTATTCTGGACGAATGTTGTATTTTATTTCCTTATCAGTAGATGCTCATGTACTTGTGACACCGGGTTCTGGGATGGTTTGAAGTATATTGTATTAACTGCTTATCATTTAAATTTGATTTGAGACTATATTCTTTAATATTGTTAAACTTGGAGGAAAATCATAGATTTCAGAAGTATTAAAACGAGAATTTGATTAAGCAACTTGGTTGGCTTGCCTGACAGTAGTGTCCGGCGCCATCACGACCCTTAGTGGATTTTGGGTCGTGACAGAACACCTCGTAGCTAGATCAGTGCTGACAGTAGAGCAACACTCATACAGCTGAGCATCCCCGTATGAGATATGAATGTACATACGGATTTAGTCTGTGCCTAACAGATTCCATCATCTGGGTGAAAGATTTAATACCCCATGTGTATGACTCATACTGCTCAGATTCTACCAAATAGAACCTAAAGTGATCTACAAAAGAAACATGCTCTTTGTCCGAAGGATAAATGAAAAATTCTAAAAGATAAAGGATGCACAACTTCACCGCATCCTCATCGTTTACCCAGGATTTAGTGGTTACTATCTGTTTCAAATAAGACTTCTCCACTCTTAATTTGTTAGGGAAATAACTGCTCATTATTTTGCTAACATAAGTGGGAGTATAACCAAAATCAGTAACCTGGGTAACACATCTTAGACCAGTAATTAATGCAAACTCACGCAATCCAAAATTTAATGTTTCACCCTTTAACTGTACAGAAAAATATGATGCATTGGATTTGGTCAATTCATACTTCATCAGAAGATGAATGGCTTGGTTTTGCATGCATATGGTGGCAAGAGACAGTAAGTATCCAAAACACGTCTTTTTGAAATGATTCAGCCCATCTGAGGATAAAAGCTCTTTAATCTGGCTAGGAATGCTAGGATCACGCAAAGTGTGGAATCTAAGCACCCCATAATCAACATTATGTGGGGCAAAAACTGTCCATTCTGCACAAATAATAAATTAATTCACATTAATAAAATGCATAAAAAGGATAAATTCATCTATATTTTATCTACAACATAACTACAAATAATTACATAATATCTACAATTTAAATCATTTTCTACAATTCTGCTTCAAATAGTACAAGTTACCTAACAGTATAACTGCAAAAGAACTATAAAATATCTACAACTATAAAGGCAGAACATCACAACTACAAATAATCTTCAAAATTAAGACAATTAATCTACACTTGTCTAAAACACGTATAACACATATTTTACAATCCTAAACCAAACTAAAAAATTAGAAACGAAACTAATAAATGTTTACCTTCGCCAATGATTGGTTCCGAACAATTTTATGGTGTTTTTTGGAATGTTTCTTCATTTTTAGATTTTTCGAACCAGGAGACACCTTTGATTTCTTTCCCGTTCGAAGATTAGGGACCTCTTCTACAAAGTCGTCGTCTACAGCAATCTCTTTTCCTTTTCGTTTGACTTGTTTGACTGGTGTAGAAGTTTCTCCAGCATCTACATCAAGTTTTTGTTTGGTTCTCATCTCGGCTCTGATTTGTCGGGGAGAGGAACTATGAGTACTCTCTGCAATTGCATGTGGAGATTTGCCTTGCTTTTTGGGTGATTTTGGGGATAAAACACCCAAATCAAATGAGGGGATATCAACTACTGCTGACTTTTTAGGACTTTGTTTCGAAGCTTTATTGTTCTTCATTGATGAACTTCAACTGGAGTAAAATTGGGAACCAACTTTGTTGAAGGGTTTCTTCAATTTTCTGTGAATTTAGAGGGAGATTGGGTGGTTTCAGAAGATGGAAAATGGTAAAAAGAACGTGGGTATGGGTAAAACGTGGGTGGGGCTGAGGGGTTAGGAGAGAAAAACGTGGGTGGGGTTGGGATATACTGAAATCCTTTAATTAAGGAGTAAAAAACATCTCATTAATTATACCCTTAATTGTATAGAATTGGTAATTTGGTATACTAAGTGTAATTAAATCAAATCTTAAACATTGAGGGTAAAAAGGTTTTCTATGTGGTATAGGAATGTAAAAATTCCTACAATATAATATACTAACATAGAAGATGATGTCCAGAAGTAAGAACCAACCCAACTAGATAGTAAAAAAAAACTATCTGTCCAAATAAAGCAAAAAAAAAATGTCGTAATAATTTACAAACACCACCTGCACAGAGCAAGGCACATGCTCAGGGTTAACTCGTAATGGTTAAAAGGTTGGGGAAAAAGGGTAATAAAATCTGTAACACTCGTCTTGTCACGACCCTAAACCCAGTCCCGGTTGTGATAGCGCCTCTCGTGAAAATAAGGCCAGCCGACACAAGTCCTAATTCATTTTAAACAATTATAATAACACAATTTAAGTCATTAACATGCTAATAATCCCAAAATAGAAGCGAAATAGTACAATCTGCAGAAAACAACCAACACAGCCCGACATCAGGGTGTCACCAGTTATGAGCATCTAACATAAGTCTCGAAATGTGGAAAAGGGACTACACAGTCTATTACAAAATCCAGTACGAGGAAGAGAAATAATGATTAGAGAGAGAAACACTGGGTTGCGAATGCCGAGCAGCTACCTAGTGGACTCCAGAAAAATCTGCTGGAAGCTATCAACCCTTGCTAGCAGGACCTGAAGCGCCTGAATCTCCACACAGGGTGCAGGAAGTAAAGTGAGTACTCCAACTCAGTGAGTAATAACAATAAATGAAGACTGAATGATAAGAAATCACGTAAAATCACAACAACATGCTATAAAGAGGTAGAGTGAACTCAGTAAAGTGCCTTTAAACAGTGAGATCTCATTAAACATCTTAGTTCAGTATAAGCTTCTTTAGAACACCTTCTAACAGTTAAACAGGTAAATAAAAGGCAGCTAGAAAGGATAAACACATAAAATTCGCCCCTCGGGCACAATGTCGACAGAATCAGCCCCTCAGGCAATAACATGGAACAACACCAGCCCCTCGGGCTATATCTCATATCACAATGGGTACCCACGCTCACTGGGGGTGTACAGACTCCGGGAGGGGCCCCTTACGGCCCAAGCGCAATATCAAGCCATCTCATGGCATAATCAATACGCTTTCGGCCTCATATCAAGCCGCCTCGTGGCGTACAACTCAGGCCCTCGGCCTCATAATCACAATCAGTACAATACTGCTGTGGTGTGCAACCCGATCGCATAATAATCCTCACAACACAGGCCCTTGGCCCTACTCAGTCAGAAATCTCAAAAAGCCACTCGGGCACAGTAAAATATGATGCTCAGCCCAAAATATCATTTAAAGTGTTAAAACAAAGTAAACATGGCTGAGTTATGAAAACGATATAATATAGCATGACTGAGTACAAATATAAATAAAAACAGTGAGGAAATAGCAGTAAAAATCCCCTAAGGGTCCCAACAGTTGGCATGACGCCCAAATATGGCATTCAGCCCAAAAATAATAACACCAAACAATTTTCAATCAGATACGCAGTAAAACAGTCATTCGGGATGGACTAAGTCACAATCCCCAATGGTGCATGACCCCACGCTCATCATCTAGCATGTGCGTCACCTCAACATAGCACAACGATGTGTAATCCGGGGTTTCATACCCTCAGGACAACATTTACAATCATTACTCAGCTCAATCCGGCCCAAACTCTAGCTCGCGATGCCTTTGCCCCTCGAATCGGCCTCCAGATGCTCCAAATCTAGGCAAAATCAATACATAACCATCAAAATATGCTAAGGGGACAAAGCCCACTCGAAAACAAATCGAAAACAACACAAATCCCGAAATTAGCCAAACCCGACCCCCGGTCCCACATCTCGGAATTCGATAAATTTTACATCATTAGACTCCTTATCTCCCCACGAGTTCATACATATCAAAAGTACAAAAATCCGATCACAAATGACCCCTCAAACCTTGCTCAAAGGTCTCCAATTCTCAAGCCCTAGTTCCCAATTTTTAACCCTTAATTTTCATGAATCTTAGGCCAAACCAGTGAAATAATGCCATAGGATCGATTACTAGGTTCAAAATCTTACCTCCAGATGATATCCTTTGAATTCCTCTTTAAAAATCTCCCAAAAAGCTCCAAAGCCGACTTAGAAATGGTGGAATAACCAAAATTTCGCGAAGGCAATCTTTTATACCTTCTGGCCCAGGTTTTTAGCACCTGCGGACCATTTATCGCTCCTGCGCAACCTCTTCTGCAGTCCGAGAACCGCTTCTGCGGTCATCACTTAAAGCCCCTTCCGCACCTGCGACCAGATATCCGCTTCTGTGGTCCCGCATGTGCGGTTCATATCCCGCATCTGCGGTTTTTCACTTACTTGCATTTGGCCACATCTGCGGCTCTTGTCTCGCATCTGCGAGACCCCACGTGCGGTCCCCTAGCCGCAGGTGCGGTTATGACAGCAATGGGAAAGACTTCAGTTGTCACAACCCAACTCAAATCTTTCGCCAACCATCCGAAATCACCCCGAGGCCCCCGGGACCTCAACCAAAAGCACCAACAAGTCTTATACCACTATCCAAACTTATGCAAATCTTCAAAACACCTCAAACAACATCGAATCAACCAAAACACATCGGTTAGAAACAACCGTACTAAGCCTTGCACATACAAATCTGTAAGTGTTCAAAATGGTTCACACTGTGTAAAATAGGGCATCCTACAAGTTAGAAACAACATCAGTTTGGTAAATTAACCACCAATAAAACAAACGTACTAAGCCTTGCACATCCAAAATTGTAGTTGTTGTTCAGATCCTTTTCTTTGCGGCAATAGAACATGCAGGGAACTTCTCATGTAGCGCCCTTTCAAATTCATGAACATGATATTTCAAGTAGCGATCAATCGCGGTGATCCGCATAAGTTTGTTGGGATGAGCTTGTCCGAGCCTTTCGATATAAACAGGCCTTCCCTCCCTGTCAATTCCATGATATCCTTGTGGGTAAAACTGCAATACTTCTTCCAACTCTTCAAAGTAAAAATCTTGCACGGTCACAAGTTCCAATAAGAATCTATCAATCAGTATGAACAATACTGAAATTAGCGCTGAGGTAAAGGAGCCTTCGCCAAAGAAGAAGAGTACGACCTTTATCGAACGACGACGGGTTAATATTTCGACAAGTTCGAAATAACACCCGTTAAGGCCATGGGCCTTCACTAAAAAGAAGAGTTCAACCTCGATCGAAGACGACGGGCCAATATTTCGATAAAATCGAAATAATACCCTCTAACGCCATGGGCCTTCGCCAAAGAGAATTTGAAATGTCACTAAGGCCAAGTGTCGTCAGAAAATACAAAGGGAAAGAAAGATCGGGACTCGCCATGCGGGAATCTACCTCGCACCAAAGTCGCGAAAAGCAAAAACATAGAAAAGTACACGACGAATAACAACGAAAAATTCTTCTTTATACGAAGTCACTGCGCAAATAGTCGCAGATTACATACGACCCTGATCAATGGTCAAAAAAGACAGCTATCTTTTCACTCGGTGGCACCATCGCCACTCTCTCCACCACCATCTCCAAGATATTCTCCCTCGGCATCGGCATCCTCAGCTGCAACCCATACTAGTCGACCTCCCCATCCGAATGTCTCGAACTACGATTAATGGTCCGCTCACCGAGCTCGACCAAGAGATGACCTCGATAAGCGGAGGGACTAACTATATGAGTCAAAATTAGACCAGAGAAATTCGGCACACGAAGACATAAGGCCAAGGTCGGACAGGCCAAGGTCGGACCGTCACCAATAAAGCAAAGGTCGGACCGTCATCAGTAAAGCTGAGGTCGGACCGTTATCAATAAAGCCGAGGTCGGACAGGCCAAGGTCGGACAAGTCGAGGTTGGACAGTGATGAAACAACTAGTCTGCTTTGGAATCCTCAAAAGGAATATTCTGCCGAATATTCCCTATAATTGTACCTTTTCTTTTAATGTTTTTCTAGGAATACCCCTTATAAATAGGAAGGGAGGACTTCCCAAAAAGAGGGGCTGGCTCTCTCCCTCCCTCTTGCTAGAAAAATATGTAAACACTCCTCTCCTTCGAGAGGAGAGGATCTATGATCCCATACCTTCATCAGATCCAAAAAGGGTCCAATGGGTCTTGTATTTTATCGATCATTCATGAAAGAAGATCCGACTCACCCAAGATCGGGTGAATCTTCTCCTTTATCTATATTTTGTCGCCATTTAATATTATTCAATGCATCTTTCTTTATGCTATTAAATCTGGCTATAATCATGCCCAATATTTATACTCGACTATGTTTTTCTACTCATATTATTCGTCTCGGATCTAGAGTTAATTATCTTTAACTAGGATTTACCCCTTCATCTTTGATTGATTTATTCAAAAAGGTTTAAACAACTTTTGAGCCAAACAATTTGGCGCCGTCTGTGGGGATTTCTTGTTAAAATTTTAGTTTCCTCTAGATCTGAGATTCAATTCTGACTATGGAGCGTCTTCAGGGAAGCCAAACGAATTTGATACACCTAATAAAATAATGATTGAAGTACCTCTGTTGAATCATGGTTTCAAGGTGAGTAAAGATATGGTCTCAATATTGCTCCAAGAAGTCATAAACAGCTCAAGATATTTAGCTCAACTAGAAGGCCTTCGGTCTGTTGCATTAAAATAAAATCATTAGAGGTTTCCATTTGATCACTCGCCTCGTCCGCATTATCATGCAACAAAGACTATTACTGACAAATCTTTAAACAATTTCCAAATCCAGAGCTATTGGAGTTTTATTGAATAAAAGATGTAGAATATTTGGGAATTACCCCGTCGTATGCATTGACATCTAATCTTGATTTAAGAAGTGGCCCAACATTACACTTGGCTGGTGCTAAAATACCATGGTTGGGAGGTATGGTTCTGCACAGTGGCGTCCTTTCAGGCCTTCGTGTGCTTTTTCATGCCAACATCACTTTTGGCTTTGACATTTACAAGGACAAGAAACTAGCTCTCAAGTATGGAGCACGGCGAATCATCCTCCGATATGGCTCACAACCCGTCATCAACCAAGTCACAGGGACTTTCCAAATAAAAGAACAAAGGCCACGAAAATATTAGGCAGGAATCCATAAGCTACTTCCCGAGTTTGACAAGTATCAACTCGACCAGGTGCCCCGAGCACAAAACATCAAAATAGACGGCCTTGCCAAATTGGTAGAGACCACCGAAAGCATAACCGGAGAAGGGAACGCGATCAAACTGAGGTAACAAATGCTTTATATTGTTTTAACTAACTATTTCTCCAAATGGAATAAACGTAGGGGCAGTCACCCGAGAAACGCATCATATTCTCCAATGCAAGCAGAATTAAGCAAATTGGGACTCCCCCAGGGAACCTTTTAAGGCTAAGTGCCTTCGCCATCAAAGTTTAATAGTTCGACCTCGCTCGAACTGGGACTCAGGCTAAGTGCCTTCGCCATCAAAGTTTGACAGTTCGACCTCGCTCGAACTGGGACTCAGGCTATGCGCCTTCGCAATTGAACCTTTTAAGGCTAAGTGCCTTCGCCACTAAGCTCAACAACAATTGAACCGGGACTCAGGCTATGCGCCTTCGCCATTGAATCAAGGCTATGCACCTTCGCCACTAAATTCAACAACAGTTGAACTGGGACTCAGGCTATGCGCCTTCGCCACTAAATTCAACAACAGTTGAACTGGGACTCAGGCTATGCGCCTTCGCCATTGAATCAAGGCTATGCGCCTTCGCCACTAAGTTCAANCCTTCGCCATCAAAGTTTGACAGTTCGACCTCGCTCGAACTGGGACTCACGCTAAGTGCCTTCACCATCAAAATTTGCCAGTTCGACCTCGGGCTAAGTGCCTTCGACATCAAAATTTGACAGTTCGACCTCGCTCGAACTGGGACTCAGGCTAAGTGCCTTCGCCATAAAAATTTGACAGTTCGACCTCGCTCGAACTAGGACTCTTGCTAAGTGCCTTCGACATCAATATTTTACAATTCGACCCCACTCGAACTGGGACTCAGGCTAAGTTTCTACGCCATCAAATTTTGACAATTCGACGTCGCTCGAACTGGGACTCAGGCTAAATGCCTTTGACATCAAAATTTAGGATTTTGACCCCCTCGAACTGGGACTCAGGCTAAGTGCCTTCGCCATCAAAATTTGACAGTTCAACCTCGCTCGAACTGGGACTCAGGCTAAGTGCCTTCGCCATCAAAATTTGACAGTTCGACCTCGCTCGAACTGGGACTCAGGCTAAGTGCCTTCGCCATAAAAATTTGACAGTTCGACACCGCTCGAACTGGGACTCATGCTAAGGCTCTTCGCCATCAAAGTTTGACAGTTCGACCTCGCTCGAACTAGGACTCAGGCTAAGTGCCTTCGACATCAAAATTTTACAATTCTACCCCACTCAAACATGGACTCAGGCTAAGTGCCTTCGCCATCAAAGTTTGATAGTTCGACCTCGCTCGAACCGGGACTCAGGCTAAGTGCCACAACCATCAACATTTGACAGTTCGACCTCGCTCGAACTGGGACTCAGGCTAAGTGCCTTCGCCATAAAATTTGACAGTTCGACCCCCCTCGAACTGGGACACAAACTAAGTGCCTTCGCCATCAAAGTTTGATAGTTCGACCTCCCTCGAATTGGGACTCAGGCTATGCGCCTTCGCCATTGAATCAAGGCTATGCGCCTTCGCCACTAAGTTCAACAACAGTTGAACTGGGACTCAGGCTATGCGCCTTCGCCATTGAATCAAGGCTATGCGCCTTCGCCACTAAATTCAACAACAGTTGAACTGGGACTCAGGCTATGCGCCTTCGCCATTGAATCAAGGCTATGCGCCTTCGCCACTAAATTCAACAACAGTTGAACTGGGACTCAGGCTATGCGCCTTCGCCATTGAATCAAGGCTATGCGCCTTCGCCACTAAGTTCAACAACAGTTGAACTGGGACTCAGGCTATGCGCCTTCGCCATTGAATCAAGGCTATGCGCCTTGGCCACTAAGTTCAACAACAGTTGAACTGGGACTCAGGCTATGCGCCTTCGCCATTGAATCAAGGCTATGCGCCTTCGCCACTAAGTTCAACAACAGTTGAACTAGGACTCAGGCTAAGTGCCTTCGCCATCAAATTCTGACAGTTCGACCTCGCTCGAACTGGGACTCAGGCTAAGTGCCTTCGCCATTAAAGTTTAATAGTTCGACCTCGCTCGAACTGGGATTAAGGCTAAGTGCCTTCTGATCGCAGAGGACTCAACCTTAGGAAGAGTGGGCGCTAATACTTTTACCCAATAGTGGTATCAGGGTCAATTTCCACAGGGAGCTAGAAAGGGAGTTGGATATTTGCTTAGCCTAGAAATGCGTGTTTGCTTCTAATTGATCTTCTAACATTTTTGGGTTTTTATGATTATCAACTACAATTTAACAACTACTAATTATAACTAAATTATGCTAAGATATTAATTCTAGGTTGTATGCAAGATAGAGAAAGACACTAGGGCCGTGGCATTTACCTAGGTGATCAACTAACGGGTAGAGATTCCTAATACAAGAATGATGATTATGGGGTTTATGCTATAACCGTTGCACGATTGCACTCACTCTCACACCTCTCGGTAGAAAGAGTGATTTTGCCCAATTGACTCTCTCGAGACCAATTGGGTAGGCCAACAAGCCCAAGCAACTTAGGGTTCAAGTTGGGTAATTACTCTCTCGAGGTTTAACCCGTTAATTGGGACTACCATTCTCATTGGTCCATCCCAATTCCTTGTTGGGTTAATTTTGGAGTCATTGACACTCTTTCTCAAGAAGAGTCAAGACCCACTAAGCTAGACTTAGTGTTTGCAACCACCAAATCCTAGTTAAATCATAAAACTAACCCAAATAGCAAACACCCAACATCATTCAAGCATTAAACAATCACACCCATTAATTACCCACACTAGGGTTGAGCCACAACCCTAGCTAATGGGTTTAGCTAGACATAATAGCAACAGAAATTGAAGAAGTAGTAGATAAAATCAACATATTAATTAACTAGAATGTTAATCTACAAGAATCCACGATAAAACAAGATGAAAATGCCCAAAATAGGCTAAAACTTGAGTCTCACGAGTGCAGCTGCTATCTGATATCTAATGCTTAACCTAAAAATAATAAAATATTCTATTTATACTAGGCTAGAAAAACTGGACAAAAATACCCCTGCGGGGCTGGCACGGACCGCGCAGAAATGCAGCGGGGCCGCGTAGCGGTCTTGGTCCTCGATCATTCACTTCTGAAGCTGGGGACACGGACCGCGCAAAAAGGTAGCGCGGCCGCGCAGGCTAATGGGTGCGGATCGCGCAACAATGACATTCGGTTTTCTCTATTTTCGTTAAAATTTTTCGTTTTTAGCTTGGTATTTAAGGCTCATAGCCTTTTGTTTGGTATTGGCGTTGTCATAAGCCCTTGGTTTTCTTAGTGCCACGGTTCTTTCAAGGGTAGTGTGTCTGACCGGGTGGCTCTTCCAATGATGGAATGGCGTGACAACCTTCTTAAGAGGTTTTGAGTCCGTTTTTGATTTTTTTCGTTCTGTTTGATTTTCAACTATTTCGTAGTTTATGAGGGACCTTCAGGCAAGCTTCACTTGGGCCTAACACATTTTCCTTTGATCCCATGGTCAAAAGGACATAATGCTTGTGTTTGGATGGTGAAAATTGAGGCCTTGTAGAACTCTTGTGTTGACCAAACAATCCATCATACTGTCTGTGGGGCATTGATGAGCTTGAATTGGAAACTAGGTCGTTGGGGCGTCTCACTCGACTGTCTATTAGGCAATCCTTGAGTGTGTGTGGTGAGAATTCGAAATTGTGAGTCTAAGCTCCAAGTGCCGATTGGCTCTAGAACTTGCCTGAATGTTGTTGAGGCAAAATCATAGCGTGAAACTTGACTTTGAGAAGTGAATATAGGTCCTCCTTGATCCGAGCTTACCAAATTTGAACGACAATTTCCTGGACCCTACCAATGGAAATGAATCCTAGTTCAAATCCCATTTTGAGCCTTAAACTTTCTTCTTTCAATGAACTAAAGCTACAAGCCTATACCCGTTCTCAATGAGACCCTCTCCTTGGCACCCAAATCTTCCCCTTGAGTAATGGCAAAATCTAGTTTGGGGGGGGGGGGGAGACAAGAAAGGCAATCAATGTTGGTAAATGAGGCAAAAGCAAAAGAAAAGGGAGGAATGAAACAAGAGAAAAGACCAAAGGAAATACAAAAGTGAATAAGAACCAAAAAAAGGGGATCAAAGAAAACAAAAGTTGAAAAAAGGTTGTGTAAAAGTAGAAAAAGAAAGGTTTGGAATTTGCAAAAGAAAGAGTGACAATGTGTCTCTCATAACCCTGAAGAAGTGAAATACTCAAATCGAGTCAAAAAGTATGCCAAAATGAAATCAAAAGAAGTACTGAAGGGAGATTGAACTAAAATGAACAAAAACATGGTCTACCTTTACCCGCCAAAAGCCTTCACATGATCCCTCCAAAAAGCCCTATATGATCTTGAGTTGAAGGGAAGCTTACATTTAGATGGATATTTACATAAGGGCAGTCATTGGTACCTAAAGCTGGACAATACTGGACCTTCTTTGTTGAGAGAGAAAAGTGAGTTGAAAAATTCCATCAACCTCGGGTTGTGCTGTCATTACATCTAAAAGGTGAGGTTCAACTTAGGGGAGGATTTGAGGATGTGTGAGTTTATGGGTTCCACAATGACCAAGGAATTTGAGAAAAGCTCCTTAATGAAATGAGTCAACCCTTGAAGCTCTTGTGTCAACATTTGGATCCACTAGTTCTTTAAAGTTTAAAAATGTGTTAATGATGCATTCGTATTGAGGGCAAATATATTAGTCCAATTGAATGCGTGATTTGAGGCTTCCTTAAGGATACAGCTGGAATTACTTTGGATGTTTCCCTTTTGTAGGGGTGGAGTCTTTTTTATTTGCTTGAGGACTAAGCAAAAGGTTTAAGTTTTGGGGTGAGCTTGATAAACTGTGATTTTAACACGTTTGTATGCCCATACTTGCCTATGCTTTAGTTATGCAATTGTCATAAAATAGACCCACGAATGCTTACAAAGATGCGCTTGATTGTCAGGTTTTTAGAGCGACAGATGACAAAAGTCAAAAATCGGCTCGAAACGGAGTGGAAACCTGCTCAAGTGTACAAAAAAATCAATTTGGAAGTGGGGACAAGAGTGACCTAGCGGGGACCCCGCTGTTTTGGCTGAGCGTCCGCGCTGGAGATTCAAGAATAAATTTTCCAAGAAGAAGGTTATGAAACCCAATTTCTTCTCAATGGAATGCAACGGTCCGCGCTTCCTTTCATACGGTCAGTGCTTGTGGAGATTCTAGAGGCTCTGAAAATTCAAGGCAAAAAGTCCCACGCAGCCGCATTCCATTTGTTGTGCGAGTCCCGCTGGGATGTAGATATCAAGGAGTGTCAAATTGCCAAATTCCTTTCCACGCGGTCGCCCGCT
>NC_031999.1:15487314-15506167 GCF_001879085.1 Nicotiana attenuata
AAAAGGCCCGGCCCGCAAGACGATCGAGCATTTGGTCCAACAATGGTAGTGGGAAATGATCTTTTCTTTTCACTTTATTCAGCTTTCTATAGTCCATACACACTCTCCAACCCGTAACTGTCCGAGTAGGAATCAACTCATTGTTGGCATTGGTCACTACCGTCATTCCACCCTTCTTTGGCACACATTGGACCGGAGAGATCCATGAACTATCCGAGATCGGGTAAACCACACCGGCGTCAAGCCACTTGATAACCTCTTTCTTCACTACTTCTTGCATCACCTCGTTGAGTCTCCTTTGATGTTCAAGAGATGGCCGTGCATCCTCCTCTAAGATGATCTTATGCATGCAAAATGCGGGGCTTATTCCTCTGATGTCCGCCAAAGTCCATCCTATTGCCCTTTTTCGCTTTTGAAGCACCTCCACAGTGGCCTCAACCTGCAAGTTAGTAAGGCAAGAAGAAAGAATAACTGGAAGAGTAGAATTAGAGCCCAAGAATTCATACCTGAGGTGTGGAGGAAGTGGCTTCAACTCCAACACCGGTGGCTCCTCAATTGATGGCTTGGTTGGCGGAGTTTTGCGATTCTCAAGATCCAAAGATAGCTTCTTAGGCTCATATGAATATGAACCCATTCCATGCAATGCGTTCACGCACTCCACTCTACCGGCATCATCATTGACATCCATGTTAAGAAGCACGACTTCAAGAGGATCTTCAACATTAATCAAGGCACTTGTGTCATCCACTATCACCGCCATGACAATGTCCACAAATGAACACACCTCCGTGCTATTGGGTTGTCTCATTGATTTGCACACATGAAATACCACCTTCTCATCACCCACACGGAATGTTAACTCCCCTGCTTCCACATCAACCAATGCCTTCCCCGTAGCTAGGAAAGGTCTTCAAAGAATAATAGGCACTTCGAAATCCACTTCACAATCCAATATGACAAAGTCGGCCGGCAATATAAATTTGTCCACCCGGACAAGCACATCGTCGATTATACCTAAAGGCCTCTTCATCGACCGGTCCGCCATTTGAAGTCTCATTGAGGTTGGCCTAGGTTGCCCAATTCCCAAAGTCTTGAAGACTGAGTACGGCATCAGATTAATGCTAGCCCCCAAGTCCCATAGGGCCTTAGCAAAGTCCGCACTCCCGATAGTGCAAGGAATAGTGAAAGCTCCAGGGTCTTCTAGTTTTGGGGCCATAGAATGCACAATCGCACTAACTTAGGGCGTCATCTTTATTGTTTCACACTCCATAGAACACTTCTTGGTGACTAAATCCTTCATGAATTTTGCGTACCCAGGCATTTGTTCAAGTGCCTCCACTAAAGGAACATTGATTGTGAGGCTCTTCATCATGTCTATGAATTTCTTAAACTGATTGTCATTCTTTTGCTTTGCTAACCGCTGAGGATATGGTGGAGGTGGTCTAGGCAAGGGTGCCTTGGCCTTGGGCACCGCCGGCTCGGGTATATCAATAATATGTTCCCTAGACGGGTTCACGACATCTTGAGTCTCTACCCTAGCCTCATCATCAATATCAATCCGCACATCATTTGTCACTATTGGTTCAACCACATTGTCAACATTCAAAGGTGCATCATCATCATGCAACTCAACTTCATCATTCACAACCTGATTCTCAACCGAGGCATGCACATCACTGCCTCTTCCACTTCTAGTTGTAACTGCCATCACATGATTGTTACCCCCCTTCGGGTTCACTACCGTATCACTTGGTAGCGCACATTTTGGTTGGGTATATAAAGCTTGAGAAATTTGTCCTATTTGCACCTCTAGGTTCCAGATAGACGTGTTATGTGAAGCCAATTGTGCGTCAGAATCTTAGTTCTTTTTCATCATCTGCTCGAACATCATCTCTATCCGTCCCATATCATTTTCGGAAGAACTAGGCCCTTGTGACTGAAAGGGGGGTGGATTGTTTGGTTGTTAGAACATGGGGGGCCTTTGAAAGCCTTGCCCCCTACCACCATTATTCCACCCTCCTTGATTGCTATTGTTGTTGTTCCAATTGTTGTTGTTCCCGTTCCAATTGCCTTGGTTATTACCTTGATTACCCCAATTGTTGTTCTGATTGTTATTGTTCCAATTGTTACCACCTTGTTGTTGATAATTGTTATTCCAATTGCCGCCTCCTTGTTGATTGCCCCAATTGCTTTGTGGGCGCCATTGTTGATTCCCTTGATTTCCTCTATTTCCTTGGTAGTTATTGACATATTGGCATTCCTCTCTTTGATCATCAAAACACTCGTTCGAATAACCACCACCATCATTGTTGTTGTCAAACTGCTCACCATTACCTTGGGGTTGTTGTTGCCCTCTTTGCCTCCTTTTTAGCATAGAAACATTCTCCAATGCATTGACTTGGCGCGGATTTTGTACTTGTTGCAATTGCGCCTTCGCCAACTGATTCATTGTTGTTGTAAGTTCGGCAATAGCTTGGCCATGGTCACTCAACTCCTTGTGCAAATGGAGGACCGTGGGGTCACCTTGGGGTACATTCGCTCGGCTTTGCCATGTCAAAGAGGTGTCGGCCATTTCATCAAGTACGTCACATGCCTCTTGGTAAGCAAGTTTCATAAAGTTCCCACCGCCCAATTGGTTCACAATGCACTGATTCGTGGTGTTGATGCCCCTATGGAAAGTCTGCAGGATCATCGCCTCAGTCATGTCGTTGTTAGGGCATTCCTCCACCATTGTTCTATATCGCTCCCAGATCTCGTGCAATGGTTCCGTTGGCATTTGCTTGAAAGCTAGAATCTCGTCACGAAGAGCCGCCATATGACTTGGAGAAAAGAACTTGGAAATAAATTTGTCCGCCAATTCATCCCATGTGGTGATAGAATGATTTGGTAACCTTTATAACTAGTCCAACGCTTTGCCCCGAAGAGAAAACGGGAAAAGCCTCAATCGCAACGCATCCTCTGACACGTTTGTTTGTTTGCTGCCCCAGCAAGTATCTACGAACCCCTTCAAGTGCTTGTATGCATTTTGGTCGGAGGCGCCCGTAAAATATCCCCTTTGCTCGAGCAAGGTCAACATGACATTTGTGATTTGAAAGTTCCCCGCCCGGATTCGAGGAGGAACGATGGCACTTGCATAACCCTGGTTTGGAAGAACTCATGGGGCCACTCTTGGCGGTGGCGGAGGAGGGTCTGGGACTTGGTCATTTGGATTAGCATTGGCATTTCTAACTCTCCGTGGTACTTGAGGTACCGGAAGCTCATCTTGCTCAACATCTTCAACCTCCTCCCCCGCCAAGGCATTGCCAAGAGGGTCATTTCCGTTTAGAGCCATGTGTACCTGATGGATCAACACAAATAAAGTTAGTAAAAAGAAGGAAAGAGAAGCACAAAACTAGCTACACAAATAGTCAACACCATAAGCTCCCTGGCAACGGCGCCAAAAAGTGATCGCAGCGGACTCAACCTTAGAAAGAGTGGGCGCTAATACTTTTACCCAATAGTGGTATCGGGGTCAATTTCCACAGGGAGCTAGAAAGAGAGTTGGATATTTGCTTAGCCTAGAAATGCGTGTTTGCTTCTAACTGATCTTCTAACATTTTTGGGTTTTTATGATTATCAACTACAATTTAACAACTACTAATTATAACTAAATTATNGGAGGCGCCCGTAAAATATCCCCTTTGCTCGAGCAAGGTCAACATGACATTTTTGATTTGAAAGTTCCCCGCCCGGATTCGGGGAGGAACGATGGCACTCGCGTACCCTTGATTAGGAAGAAACTCTTAGGGACTGCTCTTGGCGGTGGCGGAGGAGGGTCTGGAATAGGATTGTTGTCATTTGCATGGGCTGGACGGCCCCTACGTGGAACTTGAGGTGGTATAACCTCTTCGGGCTCAAGATCCTCTACCTCCTCCCCCGCGTTTACGTTACCAAGAGGGTCATTTGCATTGAGAGCCATAGTACCTGAATTATTGACACAAATAGAATTAGTAAACAAGAAGGAAAGAGAAGCAAAACACAAAACTAACTAAGCCGATAGTCAACACCGTAAGCTCCCCGGCAACGGCGCCAAAAAGTTGATCGCGGCACGCTCAACATTAAACAATGGTAGGAAGAGTGTGTAGCAATAACTAATACCCGAATAGTGGATCGGGGTCGAATTTCCACAGGGAGCTTGGAATGGAGTTGTAATACCAGTTTAGTTTAGAATTGCGTTTGTACTTCTAATTGCACTCCTAACATTTTTGGGGGTTTTTATATTTGAAACTACTTTTGTAATCTAAGGATTAAAGCTAAATTATGCTAAGGAAATATTGCTAAGTTGTGCTTGATATAGGAAAAAGGCACTAGGGTTGTGACACTACCTAGGTGGCTAGCTAACGGGTAGAAGCTACTAAGGGGAGATTGATAAATCTGGGTTAGTGCTATAGCCATTACACAATTGCACTCATTCTCACACCTCTCGGTAGAGAGAACGATTTTGCCCAATTGACTCTCTCGAAACCAATTAGGTAGGCCAATTAGACCGGGCAACTAGGGCTCAAGTAGGGTAGTTACTCTTTCGAGGTTTAACCCGTTAATTGGGACTACCATTCTCATGGGTCCATCGCAATTACTTGTTGGGTTAACTTTTAGGGTCATATGACTCTCTCTCTCAAGAAGAGTTAGACCCACTAAGCTTGAATTCATGTTTGCAACCACAAATTCTAAATTGAAACACAAAATCAACCCAAATAACAAATACCCAATCTCAATCTCACCCTAGAATGCAACACCCATTAACTACCCACACTAGGGTTGAGCCACAACCCTAGCTAATGGGTTTAGCTAGACATAATTAAAGAAGAAACAGTAGAAATAGATGATGAAATGATCATAATAATTGATTACTACTTAAAATCTATGATATTCAAGAGTAAAATTGCCAAAATAGGCTACAAAATACTTCTCACGAGCGCAGCTCGCGTTCAGCAGCTAAAACATGACCTAAAAATGTCAAAAAGATCTATTTATACCGAGCTAGAAAATCAGGACAAAAATGCCCCTGCGGGGTAGGCGCGGACCGCGCAAAAAGGGAGTGCGACCGCATTGGCTCTTGGACTCTTGAACTCTGTTCTCTGAAGTTGGGACCGCGGACCCCGCAGAAATGGAGCGCTGCCGCGTTTCAGGACGGGCGTGGACCGCGTAGAAATGGAGCGCGGCCGCGTGGCAGTACTTTGGCAAAAACACCATCTCTCTGAATCTCATCTACACGGACCGCGTAAAAAGGAGCGCGGACCGTGCAGCTTGCCCTTGAATGACCCAGTCTCTGATTCTCCTAGCGCGGCCGCGTGGCAAAACAGTGCGCTCCGCGCTAGGTCTTCTTGTTCCCCACTTCAATTGGTCTTTGACACTTAGCAGGTTTCACTCCGTTTTGAGCCGATCTTTGACATTTGTCATTTTGTCGCTCAAACCTGCAATCAAGCGCAACTTGTAAGGATTTTGGGATTATTTTGTGGCAATTCATAACAAAAGCAATAGCAAGTAGGGGTATAATCATGTTAAAATCCTAACTTATCAAGAACAAAGGAGCACATTTCAAGTTTGGCAGTCATGCATCCACCTGAAGAAAGGGAAAACATCTCAGATTACAATTCAAGTCGACAACAGAGGAATTTCACCGGAAGAATACAAGTCAGCATGGCAACAAGAGCTGCAAGATCAAGTTTGGAAGACATAGATAGGATTTTTGTAAAGCATAGACCATAGTTTAGTCTAGCTTCTTTTATTTTGGACATGGTGTAATAAGGGGGGTTCAGTAAGCAGTAGCAGCAACAGCAGCAACAGTGAAATCACAGCTTCATGGTAGTCCTAGCTACCAGACCTTCCTGAACTACACTGACCTGATTCCTTTTTAGCCAAGGATATGTAGGCAACCTCAGACGCAGGGTGCGGTCAAATATTTCAAAATGCCGTCGCCGGAAATCGCCACGGCAGCGGCGAGTCTCCAATCGCCGTCAAAATTACACCAATTCACCACTTCACCTCCCTCATGCCCATGACACCATCAGTTCCTCTTGAATCTCACTGGAACCCCTCAAATCTTCAAAACCCTAGCGTCGCCACAATTTTCCCCGGTGGCGGCGCCACCTCTGACCAGCCTCAAATTTACACCCTAAGTTCCCCAGCCTCCTCTCATTCCAAATACCAACTCCACTTCCCTCAAATCACACGCAAATCCTTCGAATTTTAGATCGAAGGATTGAACCCTAATTTCAAAATTCCGGGCTCCAGTTTTGTTAAAGATTTAGGTGTATTGTGATGTTATTCGTGTGTTCTTTTCAAGAACACACGATTAATATCATAGTCCACCAAAAATCCGAGTAAATTGAAGATTCAGGTTCATGTCTCCAGGTGTTTGAAGCCCTGTAGGTATTTCTTTTTTATTTTTTCCTTTGATTAGTTTATTTTCTGTCTTTTCTTTTTTCTGTTTTTGATTTTCCAGTATTAATTATTCCTTCCTCTGCCTTTGAAACTTTTAATTTTCTAAATTTCGTAGTGTTAATTACATACACAGTAGTTTTTAAGTAATTTTCCTTTCTTTAAGTAATTAAGAATTTGTTAATAATTTGTTTCGAATTTCATTAAGTGCATCAATTGGAATTGGTAGAAATTTTGCCAAAAATTGCTTCTGCTCTTGTTGATTTCATTGTTTTAATTTAAAGTTTGGGTTCATTTGATTGTTTTGGGTTCGAGGGGTATACCCTTAAGCCCAATTTTGGGCTGGTTGCTTAAAGGATTCAACCCCAGGGTCAATTTGACCCATAGCCCATTTAAGTGTAAGGTAATTTTAGGAGTTTAGGGGGTATATTGGGTAATTCAACTTAAAGAATCTCTGGTAACTGAAATTAGAAGCCACTAGAAACACCTAGAAGGGGTTCTAATTGGAATTTTAGAATTATAGTGGTGTGACTTGGGTAGCAAGTCAGTAAGTAAGGGACTTCTAAGCTAAAAAACGAAAATTGACAAAGGGACTAATTGCAAAAATTATTTCCTTAAGGCTGCCCTACTTTCTTGCCTATAAAGGCATCCTTTCTTGCCTTTCAAGGGGAAAAGAGAAAAAATTCTGAGAAATACCCACGGCTGAAAATCGAAAAGATTATTCCATTGACTTCTCTGCTTTGAGTGTTGAAATTTTTAGTGATTGAAACATCTTTGATTCTTTCCGAGATTGAGATGGCTTAAATTTGGATTTCTTCAAGCTTTGGTTTAAATTCTGTTGGGTAGTTACTGTTCCATTGGTTTTCGTTGGCTATCTCTGCTGTTTTACTGGGTCTGGGTGTTGAATTCTATTGCTGTTCTGCTGCTGTAGATCACTGACCCCTTACCTCTTGATTTCTTCTCAATTTCCAGGTATTCCCTCAAACTCGAATGGAAATGAGGCTCAATTGAGCTGTATGTGAAGCCATGTAACTCAATTGATAAAGTATTGGTTCTTCATTTTATTAGTGTCTTGTAATTAGTTTTGGGTTTCTTTTAGCTTAGCTTTCTGATGAGTTGTTTATGCCACCATGTATATATGTTTGGTCTTAAAAGCTGGGTCTGAGTTATTTGATTCGAATTGGAGAAGCTAAAAGGGGCTGATCCCTTGTTGTTTATTTANGGATTAGGCTACATTTTGCTCATGTATTTAAACGGTAGGGAAGTCTATGTGTTGATTATCTATGACTTCAGCTTTGTCTTTCAATGAATTCATGCTCTTTTTTTTTTTTTTTTTGAAGTTTAGTAATCTGCATGCTAGGTTCCTTTTGAAATTGAGAAGAGCTTGTCTAAATTGTAATTGCTAGGTAGTAGCTAGTTTAAATGATGAAATGGGTTACATATTGTGTTAATTGTTTAAGTTCAAATTGTCATTACGATGTTGGACTCTCTTGCAATTATTGACATGAAAACTGAATTGAGTTATAATATGGGCCCGACCAAGTTCCGTTTGCTGAGCCTGTTTTAATTGGGCCTCACGTTTTGGCCCAGTTGCATCCTTCGCTTGTTGACAACATAGCAACGGGGCGGTTGTCTTTAGTTTGGGCCTCACATTTGTAACATCACGTTGGGCTGCCTTGGACCCCGGATTGAAACAATAGTGGTACTCACTTTCTTTTAGTTTGGACTTCAATAAATTCCTTCCTGAACTGTCAGGTTTTCCGTTTCCTTAATCAAGCTCCGTCAAGAATTTGAGGCGAGCCATTCCAATAACATAAACAATTGTGTCCCTCCGGATGTAGTCGAATTAATCCTTTTAGTTTAAGAATCGAGGCGTGCCATGCCAAGCAAAAATGACAATTGCGTGGCCCTCGTTTTAATTAGTTTTAACTTAACCTTAGAATTCGAGGCGTGCCATTAGAAAATTTTCGTGGCCCTCGTTTTAGTTAGTTTTAACTTAACCTTAGAATTCGAGGCGTGCCATTAAACGCGTAGTTGCTTTTAGGCGCGTACTTTAATAATATTACCTTCCTAAACTCGGGTGTGCATTTCATGTGACCCAAATTCAAATCCTTATAACGTTGAATAAAATGTGTTTCGGATTACGGGTGCATTTCATGTGACGTGATCCAAAGACATGTTTTAGACGACATTAAATCTTCTATTAAAAAATGAATTAAGCGGTTAAAAATAAAAATGCACATAGGTTTAAATTGTTTCTAAAATCAGATAATTATGCCAATTATAACAGTTGAGCGACCGTGCTAGAACCACGGAACCCGGGAATGCCTAACACCTTCTCCCGGGTTAACAGAATTCCTTACTCGGATTTCTGATTCGCGGACTGTTAAACAGAGTCAATCATTTCCTCAATTCGAGATTTGCACTGGTGACTTGGGACACCATAAATCTCCCAAGTGGCGTCTCTGAATCTTTAATTAAATAAATCACGTTTCGATTGTCCTTTAATTGCAAAAACTCCTTTCTTATACCCCTTCCGGGGGTGTAGTGAAAAAGAAGGTGTGACATGTGGTTCTGGTGTGAGCATTGCCCTGAGGCCCTTGGGAACTTTGACACATTGGAAACCTGGTTCTACATGTGTTATGGGTAAGACATTCGTATTTGGCCATGTTGTACCTATGAATTGAGCCTCGAAGTTGATTGGTTTGAAGGCGTGGTTTCCAGGTTTATTTGGGCCTAATGAAGGCTACATATAGTGTATCTTATTATATTATGTAATTTATTCATTTACTCTGGCATGTAATAAGTTTGTAACAAACAGATTCTGGGGTATATAGATAAATTGGGAAGGGTCTTTATTCTCTTTGGGCAATATGGGTAGAAATCCTGCCAATAGGGTTTCATTTGCTCTGTTAATCCTGTTTTACCTCATCTCTGTTGAAATCGTGTGAGTGATGTCCTATGCTTGCATATCAGAAATCCTGCTTATAGGAAATTAAATTGCATTAGAAATCCTGCCTATAGGTTGTATCAACTTGTCCAACAAACATATGTTAGCAATCATGCTTATAGGACCTCAATATTGATCTAACTGTTTTTCCTTTCTGGCAATATGTATAACTTCTGCTTGTATCACTGCTTAATAGATATCATGCCTATAGGATTAAAATCAATTTCGAACCTAGAGATCATGCCTATAAGATTTGAATAAATCTAGTAATAGATACCATGCCTATAGGATTAAGATCAGTTTCAAACCTAGAGATCACGCCTATAGGATTTAAGTCAATTCGACATTAGAAATCATACCTATAGGATTCTGTTAATTGGTTCTGAATATAATCGCCACTGTCAATCACTTAGACAATATGCCTATAAGACTTAATAATAATTCTGGATTCTGTGATCGTGATGCATTACTGTTTGAAATACCCAGAAGATATTCATTAAAACCAGCAGGCAAACAGTAGGTCCTAACACTCGCCTTAATGAAATTGTTTCTGTACATCTGTCTCCTCACATAAATATCCTGCCTGCAGGATTTTAAGATCGATAAAGATTGTTAATTGCGTGCATTTGCTGTTTATGTGCGGCGGTTAGCATGAGCCCATATTTGCTTTGTATTTGTAAGTCCTAACATGTTTTGTTTGTCGCTTAGTCTTTTACATTTTTGAGCAACCTAGGCTTAGTCTAGAACTATCCCAAATAGAAGTCCTAATGCCTCCAGGACTATAGGTAAGGGACAGGTAGTGCACGCATAGGAATCAAACTAGAATCAATTAGAGCGCTTTAGGTAACAACTTAAAGATAGTAAACGGGTAGCGAGAGATGATAGTATATACCCGCTGAATAATATGAGAAACACCCCGACTCGAGGGAGTTACGAAGTATTATTTATGTTGCACGGGGTGATCCTTTAGGCTAAAAAATTTAGGACCCCCATCCCTATTATATAATCCTCTCGCTTCTTTATTAGACTAATTCATAAATTAAGTTCAGCCGGGACCCATAGTTGTGGACCTCGAGGGGTGCCTAAAACCTTCCCCTCAAGGTAATTTCGAGCCCTTACCCGATCTCTGGTAACGCAAACTGGTTTAACCTGAGTTATCTGCCCTAGGTGCCCTAACGCACCTTAATCCGTTAGGTGGCGACTCTAACCAATTCCTTTTTCCTACTCTCTCAAAGGAGTCATCAAAATGTCGAAACTCGATTTCGTGAGGAAAAGGGGGCGCGACAACTTGGAGGCTGACTCCCCCATCTCCTATACCCTGTGTTCCTTGGCCACCAAATCGGGCTTCCCCGCGTACACTTCCTCCGGGATCTGCGCCTAAATCCTCATTCAAAGCAATATGCGAACTAACATCGACTGGTTCCACATTTGGCACTTCCCCAGGGTTAATCGGTGGTACACCGGCCCCTACATTGTTATTTTCTCCATGAAATCCAAGACCCTCATCGCCGTGTCCGGGTGCATTTTGCGAGTTTGACATGTTTTAACCTGAGAACAATAATTCTTGACAAGAACAAGTGTGAAAATAACGTGTGTTATCAGAATCAGTACTAAAATAATCATTATTATCTTTAGCCCCACGGTGGGCGCCAAACTGTTTACCTCGAAATACGAGTAACAATTAAACTTGATTTATGATTTTAAAGATATGTGATTTAGTTCAATACTAATTAATAACCTAGAAAACTAACGTATAAATGAAGGAAATAAATAAATCAAACCAGTGTGCAAGCCAGTCTCGACCTCGGGCTAAGGTGGCCTCGAGGTAGGTCAAGAACAGTAAAGTGAGAACAATAAAGTTAAAGGATAATTCTGATGAACAATGAGCGGGAAAGTAAGAGAATGTATTCTTTTGCCAATGATTGATGATCGTACAAATGATTGGGGTCCCTTTTATATAATAGGGGAACCCTAAATAAGGTAAATTTCTATTTACAGTAAAGAATCTTATTGGGACAGCTGTCTAACTGCCTAGTACGGATTAGTACGAATTCGTACAAATCTATTCCGGAATTTACGCCATGATCTTGGGTCGTGGCAGGAATCTTGCTTATTCTGTTACAAACCCATAACGGTATTATTTCGGGATTGGTCATACTGGGCTCCGACGTTCTTCGAACACTTAGATCTTCGAGCCTTATGTTCTGCCCTTGGGCTTGAACTCAGTCCATAGTGAGTCTATTCCTCGACGCGAGCCTTCTGTTCCTCGATGCGAGCCTTCGAACCCACAAAATTGCGGACACATGATTTTACCGTATGCTCTTTCCATTATAAAATTTGGCGTCATTCACTTAATAAAGACATTTACCAAACTAATTGTTAATTAAGTAGCTGCAACATTTGTGTAAGCGTATGCACTGATGCAATATCCACCCTTTTATTACATGAAAACAGCAGTACTTAAATTTTTCTCCATCCATAAATGTCATAAACGGCACTAAGAATGTTTATTCATAAAAAAATTTACATGTCAACATTAGCTTTAATAACGTTTGAGTATTAGGGGCGGAGCAAGCCTTATAGCTACGGATTTGGTAAAATCTAGTAGCTTTGGCTCAAATCTTGTATTTGTATTAAAAAATTCATTGAACATGTAAAAGTAGTCTATTTAGAACGCAGTAAGTAAAAAAAATTATGTTCCGGAACTCATAAATTAAAAATCCTAGCTCCGCCTTGTATTATAATACAACCTATAGTCGTGATCTGGTACAAAACGTAATTAAGACTTTTTTATTTTAAGTTTCTCGGACCCCACCTATTGGGAATATACTGGGTTTGTTGTTATTGTCGTTGTTATTTTAAGTTTGTAGAAGTTATTGAATCTTTTTATCCCAGATGAAAATTTCAGAATAAATCATGTATTTTTAGTGAAGTAACGGGTAAAAATGGAAGAAATTAACAGACTTTAAGATATAATGGAGGAGAAATTACACGTACCTCCCTGATATTTTGACTAACTGTATGTAGCTTTCAATTATATTATGCAAATCAACTTTGTATTTTTCAATTTTTATTGTAACAAACCAATATGTTAACCTATAAGTAACAGATTTACACTTACACTTCATTTCACTTGCACATGAGTTTAACCTTAACATAAACTTTTCATATAATTTTCCCCACCTACAAAGTTAAAGCACAATAAAAGGTTAAAATTAACTTATAAACAGTTATTAAGTGGATGATTTTATAGCTTAGATGCTTGAAATTAGTAATGCATTATATACCATCCAAGAATATGCCGGGATGGCTGGGATTCCTTCATCCTTAATCAAAGAGGTCTCAATTTTGAGACACGGAAATGGAGAAATTCCTGATACTCTAATAGGAAGCGCTTCCCTCTTTAATGAATCATGTGCCGCACGAACCCGGATTAATCGCAATGAATACTGAATATCGGATGGTTAATGAAACTAAAAAAGAAGAAATAATGTGTTATGCACACCCCCTCCCTCTCTCCCTCCCCCCACCCCCCACCCCCCAAAATTAAAAAAATAAAGCACAGAGCAAAAAACGAGCAAAAAGGAAAAAAAAATAACATTGTATAGCCACTCTAAAATAATAGTCGAAATTTAAAATATATCTTTTTGTATCATGTGCCGCACGAACCCGGATTAATAGCAATGAATACTGAATGTCGGATGGTTAATGAAACTCAAAAAGAAGAAATAATGTGTTATACACACCCCCTCCCTCCCCCCACCCCCCTCCAAAAAATAAAAATAAAGCACAGAGCAGAAAACGAGCAAAAAGGAAAAAAATAACATTGTATAGCCACTCTAAAATAATAGCCGAAAAATAACATATATCTTTTTGTATATATATATATATATCTGTATGTTATATACAAAAATATACAAATTTTATTAGGCCTTTCTTGTAAAACACTCTGTCATATTCGTACAAGTTCAAGCGAAATATACAAATTGTTAAACTGTCGAGTGTCGGCTAGTCGCATAATCGAAAGATCATTGCATTTTTTTAACATTTATTAAAAGCCTAATGATATTGAACAAATTCAGTATGAAAACTAAAAACACAGAATAGGTCCACCATATGGTATTAATATTTTATCTATCCAAAGAATTCAAACCTATAAAATAAACTAGCTAAGGTAACATTTTCTGCGACCGGCATGAAACAAGAAATGTTTTTAATCCTCAAAAACCATTGACTTCTAGATGCTTATCTCAATTGATGTGACAATTTTACCTTCCACAATTTAAACCTGACTTTTAATTATTTTTGATAATTATGGTGTCGGGATCAACTTATCGCGCGATTAATTTTACGGGATACCTGCCACCTCCCACCAGCAACAGGTATCAGGTAATTCTATGCAACAAGACTTGGACATATTAGAAGAAACCACCTAGTGTTTCTTGCCTCAGCTGGGATTTAAATTTGAGATCTCATGGTTATCAACCACTTCATTGACCACTAGATTACACCCTGAGTGCGGCTTTTAAATTTATTAAACAAAAACTCTCAACTACTCCAATAGGCTAGGCATTACCCTTGGCTACTTTCCTATTTATAATGTCCAACAAAAACACAACATTAATCTGAACCATTTGATACAAATACTGAAATACAGGGGTGACCTAATCCATTGAACATATAATTACAAAGTTAAGTGAGATGGAAATGGCTACAAAATTTGGTTCATGTGCCAAATTATTATTAGTGTGTTTGATGTTTGCTTGTGTTTTTGAGGTTTCAGTAGGAAGAACATATACAGTTGGAGATGGTTTTGGTTGGCAGACTCCTCCTGCTGGTGCTCTTACTTTCTCCAACTGGGCTAACCAACACACTTTTGCTGTTGGGGACATTCTAGGTAAGCATATATCAACTTTTATCAAAATTACAATTATGATTTTGCGCTTTTTTCTTCTTTTTTATTTAAGTTATGTACTACTGACAGTATAAAAAACGTATGTTATATTAGTGTAGTATTATTTTTTTCAGGTTACTAATTGATACTTATTAAAGAGATTTTGTAATTACATTATTCATGATCTGATTATGTAAATATTTTTACGCCTTCAGTTTATAAAACATAAACTTTTCTTTTCTTTTCCAAAAATTTTATTTGGCTTATGCACAACAAAGTTGACACTATTAATAGTTAAGGCCTAAGGGTCTTTCTGCTTAAGCTATTACCCATTGATCTTGAGATGGAACTGGTGACGATTCAAGCTTTATTCAATTAGCACTTTTATATGAAAGATATTATAATTATAGAGTGGAACAGGTATGTCTCAAAAGATGGAAATAATTAGAACAAACCTAATGATGATGATATGATACACATACACTTGAAAGACAAAATTTATCGTACACTTTTTTTTATATCCAAAGTTCTCCAAGTATACAAAAGAAATTCATAAACTCTTAGGAAAAAAAAATTTAAGAACATTTCAATAAAAACAAAGTACTTAATCTAATAGGAGCACTAGTGCGTTATCATGTCTAAATATACCTTGAGATAAACTTAGCATTCTCCTGATTATGTGGCCACAGGGGCGGATTTATTTTTGGGGGAGGGGAAGCGGGTTCATTCGAACCCCCTTCGTCGAAAAATTACATGGTATATATAAGGCAAAATTTATTTTGTATCTCTATATATTATATTTTGACTATCTCCGACACAACTCAAAAGCATAACTCATTGGTAAGGGGTTCAAAATCTTTGTGAGGTCGCTTAATTGATTCCCACTATCATGTCTAAACACACAAAATGAAGATTTTAAAAATAAAAATTTCTCCTCCAATCCCTTTTTATGAAACACTATTGTTGCTTAGAGAATCAATTCTCTTTTTCTATTTTCTTTACATATACTTTTAATTATGTAAAACTTTGGGACCTTTAGTATTTTTTATGTAGTTTTTAAAAATGTAAACATATAAAATTGCTAATTGTATGCAGAATTCAATTTCAACAGTGGAGTACACACAGCAACCAGAGTAAACAAAAATGATTTTGATAGCTGTAACGCTGCAAATCCTATTGATAATGAAACCAATGGACCAGCAAGATTCACACTTGATACTACTGGGGACTATTATTTCATTTGTACCATCCACTGTAACCAGGGCCAAAAGTTAGCGGTCAACGTCACTTCTGCTAACTCGCCCTCCGGCCGCAGCCCTTCCCCCGGTTCATCTCCGGCGACACCTGGCGGCGATTTGTCACCTCCGCCACCGGGCTCCGTGTCGACAAGGGTGGCTGCCGCTGCTTCATTTGTCATCCTTGTGCCAATTTTTATTACTGCAATTTTGTCTTAGTATTAATAGTGTTTCTAATTTGGTGTATGACTATATATTATGAAGTGTGTGCATGTTATTTTATGTGATGTGTGTTGATGTTTAGAGACTTAATGAGCATTTTGTATATATTGATCTCTTGTTTGATTTCTAGATGGAACATTTATCTGTTTATTTTTATTGAATTAGATGGCGTCCGTAGCTTGGAATCATGGATATTTAAAAGTAGAAAAGAGATACTAGTGAAGCTTTTTCTACTTAATAAATTAAAGACTTTAGCACCAAGCAATGGTTGAAAGTTTGCGTTACACAAAACTAAGATAAGAACTATGAGGGTGTTTGGCTAAGCTTATAAGCTGGTCAAACTAGCTTATAAGTACTTTTTGGCTTATTTACGCGTTTGGTAAAATTAAAAGTGCTTATAAGTTAAGTGCTTATAAGCCAAAAATAAGCCAAAAGCCATAAGTTGGTCTCCCCCAGCTTATGAAATTTCAGCTTATAAGCACTTTACGTTTGACCAAAATATTTACTATTCTATCCCTAAAATACTTCTTTTTAGAACAAAACTCTTCGTATACCCAGTTCTTCAGCTGCTTATTATTAATTTCAGCACTTTTATCCAAACACGTAACTGCTTATTTTTTAAATCAGCTTCAGCACTTAAAAGTGCTTTTCAGCACCTAATACTTATCAGCTACTCTAAATCAGTTAAGCCAAACGGGCTCTATATATGCACCAAGTAAGAGAATTTTCTATTTTTTTCAATTTAATCCTTTAGTATTTTTTTTTATTGTCCGACTAATTAGGCTTTGTGCTACTAAAAACAACTCCCCGGGTGGTCTTTTTCTTTTATTTGCTTTTCATAAATATGACTCACTTATATTACTAGTATTTCAATAAACTAGTAAATATAAGTCCAGGGATTAAGTTTTTTTTTTCCTATTCGTAAATGTCAATCATCCGAAATGTTATATAGTCTTCTTTAATAGGCCAAACATATTGTTATGGGACTTTTTCGCATATATACTCGAGATTTTAAACTATTTATCCAGTTTTGTCTAAGTTATTTTATTTACAGAACATAAGTAAAGTTTTTTACAAAATATATATAAATCCGGTCAAAATCTACGATTTATCTAAAACTCAAAAATAATTTTTCCGTACAGAATTCTGGTCAAAAACTACAATTTACGTTCAAATTATATACAATTATGTTAGTGTATATATTTTGTATGTTGTTTCTACATATGACATACAAAATATATACAATTTGCGTATGTCTTCTTCTTCGAGATTCAATCTGAAATTCCAACCAAAATCACCTCGACTATTCATCAAATTCTCTCAAAATTGAGATATAAACTCCAAAAGATATTCACAATCATTTACAACAACACCCAATCCAAGCAAATAATTTCACTAAACTCGATTTTCGAATTCAAAGCTTCGAAAATTTTAATGGCTTTCAATGAAATTTATTTCCACTATCACATGTCAATGGTATCTGACAACAAATAGCGAATACAATAATATAATAAACAAAATATATGTTGAGCTAATAGAGTATTTAGCTTCTAAGCCAAAGCATCAATAGTATTATAGTGTGTTTAGTACTGTAAATGTTTATTTAATTTGTACATGTGGGCCATTTTATAGTTTGGCTATTTTTGTAAGTTTTCAGGTTAGTGGTTCAAGGCCCAAACTATAAATAGAATGAACTGCTCCTTGTAAGACCCATCGGGTCATTTTTCTTCTTTCACACATATACAGAAAGGTCGGTTCTCCCTCAAACACAGACGAAAACCCTAAACAAATTTTCTTATCTTCTACTCATGTCACAATGTTTTTATGGTATCAGAGCAGTGATCCTGGTGCATCTAGAGCTTCTCGTTCTTCCGATCCTACCCCGGTCATTTTTGGTTGAGTTTTCTGGTTTCTTCTGGTCTCCGATTGTTCGAGAAAATCGGAGGTTTTCTCTTCAAAAGGTACAATTTTCCGTCGATCTGTGCCCTAAACCAGCGTTAGGGTAATTTTTCCGACGTTTTGGTTGAGACTTGAAGAAATCTTCGCACTCTGAGTTGCTCGGCTCTTGAAGCTGGGGTTAGCTATGGTTTCTGCTATCTGAAGGCCGTTCTTCTCCGGTATCGAAGAAGTTGGGTAAATTCGTTCTTCTCCTTGTGTCTAGGACTGTTGCATGTAATTTTTGTGCTGAGATTTGGTTGCAAATATATTCTCTGTATTTGTCATTTTATCGACACTGTGTGATAGCCATTGGTTCTACTGATACCTTTTCCCCTGATCCTTCAAGTCCCCTTTTTGTACATTCATCTGATATTCCTGGCATCTCGTTAGTTCCTGCTCCTTTTTCGGGTACTGGTTTTGGGGGTTGGAGGAGAAAAATAATAGTTGCTTTATCTGCTAAAAACAAAATAGCTTTTGTTGATGGTACATGTCTTCGACCTGCTACCATTGGGGCTGAACGAAAATTGTGGGATAGGTGCAACAACATGGTAATATCATGGTTGACAGCATCAATATCCCCTGAATAGCTGAAAGTGTACAGTACTCTGAAACTGCTCAAAGTATTTGGGTACAATTGCAAACTAGTTATGGGACTGCAAATAGAAACAAGATATTTGAACTAAAAAGGGAACTTGCCTACACTTCCCAGGGTGCATTAGACATAGCTTCATACTTCAATAAACTGAAGAGGTTATGGGATGAGTTGGGAGTGATATGTACTAACCATGGACAAAGGTGTACTTGTGCTGCAAAGTCTGGTATTTTGCAAAAGGATGAGGAAAATAAGCTTTTTCAGTTTCTCATGGGGTTAAATGAGACATATATGGGGGTGAGGAGTAATCTTCTTATGATGCAACCTCCTCCTAGCCTTGACAGTGCTTATAACATTCTTCTTAATGATGAAAAGCAGAGACAAGTCCAGTCCCACTCTCAATTCAATCCTGACTCTATGTCTTTCAATGTCAGTACATAAATTAGGCCTGCTATTTTTGGTTTGGTTTCAATCCTAATACAACTCCTAGTACAACTCCCAATTCTACCTCTCCCAGCCTTATGCGCCAAGATTAACTTTGATCAGAATAGAGCTACCTTTATTCTGTAAAACTACTCGACAAAAAAACTCTGGACTATTTG
>NC_031999.1:15506303-15557407 GCF_001879085.1 Nicotiana attenuata
TACTCTACCATAAGAATCAATATTCACTTTTATCGTTCTGTTAGCGGCATGCAACCCGATCCCAATCATTTAATACTGTTGCGGCGTGCAACCCGATCCCACTCATATAATACTGTTGCGGCGTGCAACCCGATCCCAATCATATAATGATGTTGTGGCGTGCAACCCGACCCCACCTGTCCACCCTTATTACTCCTTGTTGCGGCATGCAACCCGATCCCATATAATATTGTTGCGGCGTGCAACCCGATCCCATACAATATTGTTGCGGCGTGCAACCCGATCCCAATATACAAATCAACACCAATCACAAAAGAATCCCGGCAAGGGAACAATAGTATAACAACAATATCCCGACAAGGGAAACAATATCATAAGCAATAACATCCCGCAAGGAAAATAATATCATAAACAATAACATCCCGGCAAAGGAAACAATATCATAAACAATAACATCCCGGCAAGGGAAACAACAATATATCTCATCTCGTTTCCACAATCACTTCGCAACATAAGTCTCAACTTGAGCCAATGCTTAACAAAGGTCAATTACCAAGAATACTTTCACAAGGCTTGTTCAACATTTATAATCATCATATTAAGCATGGACAATATATAACGGAGTCACAACAATCTTAGTATAAGACTCACGGGCATGCTTGACACCAACGTATAGATACTCGTCACCACACTTATACGTCGTACTCAACACTTAACACATACCAAATAAGACCACAACTCATATTCCCTCAAGCTAAGGTTATACCAAACACTTACCTCAATGCCACGAACACAATCAAGCCTCAACTACCGCTTTACCTCTTGATTCCACTACCAATTCACTTGTATCTAGTCACAATTTACTTAATAACATTAATAAATGCTAAATAAATCAATTCTAATGCATGAAAATAGATTTTCTAATGATTTACCCAAAAAGTCAAAACCCGACCCCGGGGCCACTTGGTCAAAACGCGAAGTTCGAACCAAAATCCGATCACCCATTCACCCACGAACACAAATATGTAACTTATTTTAAAATCGGACCTCAAATTGAGGTCCAAATCCCCAAAATTTGAAAATACTAAGTTCTACCCAAAATCACCCAATTTCCCATGAAAACCCCTTGATTTTGAAATGAAATCATGTAAAAAGATAGATTAGATTGAAAAAATAAGTTAGAAATGACTTACAAATGATTTGGAGAAGAACCTTTATTTGGAAAATCGCCCAAGAGAGCTTAGGGTTAGAGAGAGTTTGAAAAATGAAGAAAATTTCGTCTAAGTTAGAATTTACACAGGTGTAGTTATCGCATTTACAATGTCAGGTTCGCAAATGCAAACTCGCAAATACGGCCCAGGCTTCGCAAATGCGAAGGTAGGCCTGCCCTGTTAACTTCGCAAATGCGAACGTTTGTTCACAATTGTGATTACTGCTCTTGTCGCATTTGCGACTCTGAACTTCGCGAATGCGAAGGTCCCCATCCAGCCCAGTCTTCGCAAATGCAATGGATGTTCGCAATTGCGAAGCCTGCAGACCTTCAACACACCAGCAGTTTTTCCTAAGTTCAAAACACACTCCGCAGCTTATCCAAAACTCACCCGAGCCCTCGGGGCTCCAAACCAAACATGCACGCAAGTCCATAAATATCATACGGACTTGCTCGTGCAATCAAATCATCAAAATAACATCAACAACTTTGAATTCAACCTCAAATTCATGAAATTACTCAAGAACATTGAAATTCCCATTTTCTCAACTAAAGGACCGATTTATACCAAACGAACTCCGATTCTTATCAAATTCCACCTAATTATTATTTTAAACCTGTACGAGGCTCCGAAACCAAAATACGATCCCGATACCATCAAATTCAAACATCTTTAAATTTCCCTAAACTCTTATATTTTCAGTTAAACAATTTCTTTCAAAAATTCATTTCTCGGGCTTGGTACCTCGGAAATCAATTCCGGACATACGCCCAAGTCCCATATTTTTTACGGACCCTCCGGGACCGTCAAACCATTGGCTCGGGTTCGTTTCCCCAAAATGTTGACCGAAGTCAACTTAAATTCAATTATAAAGGCAAAATTAGTATTTTCCTTAAATTTCCACATAAAAGCTTTCCGGATATACGTCCGGACTGCGCACGTAAATCGAGATGAGGTAAAAGGAGGTTTTGAGGCCTTGGAACACAGAATTGACTTTCAAAACGAGTGATAACCTTTTGGGTCATCACAAAATTATTAGTAATTATTAAAAGAGAGTGATTTGTGTTTATTTATACAAATATAGAATATAAAATATCAGGATGCTTTCTGATTCAAAGTCATATGTCATGAACCACCTTTTATTTGGAGTCATCAATTCCTACTTTTTCAAAAATATATTCATTTGAAATCTTTAAAATGACTCTACTATATAGTCAAAATGTCAAAGTCGAAGTATCTATGCAATCTGGATGAAGAGAAATCAAAGAGTATTTGAGAAGAAGAGCAACGATGTGACCAAAATGCAAAGGAGATTGCATATAGCTGCTATGTTCGAGTTTCACCTAGAACCCGTAGCTTATTGGACAAGTTTAAATTCTAAGTAGTAGCTTATGAAATAGTTAAATTTTGTTTTCCTTTTATTGTATTTCCTACCGATAGCAAGCTGAGTATGCTTGGCTATGACTTTGTAATGTTTACAAGTGGTAATTAATAAAAAGTTCAGTTAATTACCAGAAAATAATAATGTCAAAGTCAGTTAATTTTGATATGGTAATGGTAATGAGTTTTTGCAATTATAGAGAGGAGGGGTGTTAATTGAGAGTTTTCACAGTGAATATAATGATTGGATGAAATTCAAGGAGAGTATAATATCGTAGATGATAGTTGAGTGAGGCAGGGTGGTGTAGAAGAAGGCTAGAAGTAATGGGGGGGGGGGGAGATAAAAAAGGGTTGGAGGTATGAGGTGGTATGCCTTCAGTAAAATGCCAGGCCACGTAGGATGATGTTTTTCACACGTGAGTGTCCTAATAGAGGAGGGCTATCTTTGCACTATTTTTGTAACATCTAAGGCAATAATGGACCTAAATATAATGAAGGCTACAAATTAATTTTTTTCGCATAGTATAAGGGTATTTTTGACCTTTTCCATTTAAGAACATATATCGTCCTAAATGCCAACCGAGTCATCGGACGTGCATTGTTTTGTTTCTACAGATAAGGGTAAAAAATGCCCCTTTATTATTGAATATTGTTTAAAACTACCCTCCGTCATACTAATGGAGCAAAACTATCCCTCCCGTCTAACTATTGAACAAAAATATTCTCACTTTAACGGAAATGGCACGTGACAACAGCTAATCTAAACTTACCCTACCTAACCCACCTAAAAAAACTGATTAACACTTAAAAGACCCCATTAACACCTAGCTAAAAAATAAGTCTACATCTTTTTTTCGTTTGTCTCTTTTTTTAATCAATCCTTTGCACTCACCTCCGCCTACACTCCACCACCGATGAAGCCATAACAACCAGTGCACACTTTCCTCTCCAAACACATGTGTTGTTTAACAAAATCAAAACCCAGTTCTTCTAAATCAAATAAAAGAGGAAACATCTTCTCAATTCTAAATGGTAATCATATCTATACTCAAAATTCGGATAAGTTACTACTACCAAATCTGTAATTTGCTGCTCCATTTTCGCCATTATCCAATAAAGTTCTCAGACATCATAGTCATAAAGTCCTAACAAAGAATTTAGAACAAAATTAGATCACTAATTATTTCGCTTAATGTTGAGCTAATGGAGTATTTAGCTTCTAAGCCAAAGCATAAGTAGTATTATAGTGTGTTTAGTACTGTAAATATTTATTTAATTTGTACATGTTGGCCATTTTATAGTTTGGCTATTTTTGTAAGTTTTCAGGTTAGTGGGTCAAGGCCCAAACTATAAATAGAATGAACTGCTCCTTGTAAGATCCATCGGGTCATTTTACTTCTTTCACAGATATACGGAAAGGTCGGTTCTCCCTTAAACACAGACAAAAACCCTAATCAAATTTTCTTATCTTCTACTCATGTCACAATATTTTCATGGTATCAGAGCAGTGATCCTGGTGCATCTAGAGATGCTCGTTCTTCCGATCCTACCCCGGTCATTTTTGGTTGAGTTTTCTGGTTTCTTCTGGTCTCCGATTGTTCAAGAAAATCGGAGGTTTTCTCTTCAAAAGGTACAATTTTTTGTTGATCTGTGCCCTAGACCAGCGTTAGGGTAATTTTTCCGATGTTTTGGTTGAAACTTGAAGAAATCTTCACACTCGGAGTTTCTCGGCTCTTGAAGCTGGGGTTAGCTATGGTTTCTGCTATCTGAAGGTCGTTCTTCTCCGGTAGCGAAGAAGTTGGGTAAATTCGTTCTTCTCCTTATGTCTAGGACTGTTGCATGTAATTTTTGTGCTGAGATTAGGTTGCAAATATATTCTCTGTATTTGTCATTTTATCGACACTGTGTGATAGCCATGGGTTCTACTGATACCTTTTTCCCTGATACTTCAAGTCCCCTTTTTGTACATTCATCTGATATTCCTGGCATCTCGTTAGTTTCTGCTCCTTTTTCGGGTACTGGTTTTGGGGGTTGGAGGAGAAAAATGATAGTTGCTTTATCTGCTAAAAACAAAATAGCTTTTGTTGATGGTAAATGTCTTCGACCTGCTACCATTGGGGCTGAACAAAAATTGTGGGATAGGTGCAACAACATGGTAATATCATGGTTGACAGCATCATTATCCCCTGAGATAGCTGAAAGTGTACAGTACTCTGAAACTGCTCAAAGTATTTGGGTACAATTGCAAACTAGGTATGGGACTGCAAATAGAACCAAAATATTTGAACTAAAAAGGGAACTTACCTACACTTCCCAGGGTGCATTAGACATAGCTTCATACTTCAATAAACTGAAGAGGTTATGGGATGAGTTGGGAGTGATATGTACTAACCATGGATAAAGGTGTACTTGTGCTGCAAAGCCTGGTATTTTGCAAGAGGATGAGGAAAATAAGCTTTTTCAGTTTCTCATGGGGTTAAATGAGACATATATGGCGGTGAGGAGTAATCTTCTTATGATGCAACCTCCTCCTAGCCTTGACAGTGCTTATAACATTCTTCTTAATGATGAAAAGCAGAGACAAGTCCAGTCCCACTCTCAATTCAATCCTGACTCTATGTCTTTCAATGTCAGTACACAAATTAGGCCTGCTACTTTTGGTTTTGGTTTCAATCCTAGTACAACTCCCAATTCTCCTCTCCCAGACCTTATGCGCCAAGAATTAACTTTGATCAGAATAGAGCACCTTTATTCTGTAAATACTGCAAGAAATCTGGACATTTGGTTGACAAGTGCTATAAACTCCATTGGTATCCACAAAGTCCAAAGTTTAACAAGGGTAAGAAGGCTGCAACTCATGTATCTACTACAGCACAAACTAATTCTGATGGTGAATCTGCTAGGATTTTAGATGAATCAACCAATCCTGTTTCCAATGTTGATGGTCAGGGGTCCATTATCCCAGGTCTGAGCAAGCAACAGTATGATCAACTGATCAATCTGTTACAACACTCTCAAGTGGGAGATGCTTCCAATTCTCAAGAAGTCTCATGTGCTCTGCCAATTTTGCTGGTACTCTATTAACTAACAGTCCAGTTTCTGATTCTAAACTTTGCTTGCTTACTCAAATTCATTCTGTCTCCTGGATAATAGATTCAGGAGCTTCTGATCACATGACTTTTAATAAAGAATTACTTTTTGATATTACACCTTTAACTATCCCCTACCTTGTAACCCTTCCTAATGGATACAAAGTGAAGGTGACCTCTACTGGTTCATTTGCTTTAACTCCATCAATCACACTTCACAATGTGTTGTTTGTCCCTTCATTCCAACACAATTTAATTTCTGTTCATAAACTAATCAAACAACTACATTGCATAGTGTTGTTCACTGCTACTTCTTGTTTGTTGCACATGTTACAGGCCCCTTCTCTGAAGATGCCTCTGGATCTTGGTAAAGAGGAGGATGGCCTGTACAAGTTCACTTGGGTGAAACCATCAGATTCTTCAATTTCTTCTACTTCAAATTCATGCAGCACTGTTTCTATTTCTAGTCCTAAGGATGTAGTTGCACCTTGCAAACTTGTTTCTCTTTCTAGTTCTAATGATGTTTCCGGTACTAGTTCACCCTTGTGTAATAATGCTGCTATGAATGATATGAACCTGATTTGGCATCAAAGATTGGCACACATTTCTTTTGCAAATATGAAACATATTCCTGTTTTGTCTTCTTCTCTTTCTTCTAGGCAGTCATTTCCTTGTTCTGTCTGTCCTATGGCTAGACAAACTAGACTCCATTTCCCTGATAGTTCAATTAGTACAACCAGACCTTTTCAATTGATTCATGTTGATACATGGGGTCCATATCCTATACCTACTTCCTCTAGTTCAAGGTATTTTCTTAACATTATTGATGATTTTTAAAGGGCCACCTGGACTCATTTATTAGGATAAAAAGTAATGCTTTCCCATGATCAAAGCCTTCTTAGCCATGGTCCAAACCCAATTTAATGCACAGGTCCAAATTATTAGAAGTGATAATGCTTTGGAAATGGGCTCAAGCATTGCTGGTTCTTCCTTTTTCAGTCAACTTGGTATCATTCACCAAACTACCTGTCCACACACCCCACAATAAAAATGGGGTTGTTGAAAGAAAACATAGAACTCTTCTTGAAGCATGTAGAGCTTTATTGTTTCAATCTAAACTACCTATCACTTTTTGGGGAGATCGTCTTTTAACTGCTACATACTTGTTGAACAGAATCCCATCTAGAATCCTTAAAAACAGGTCACCTTATGAGATCCTATATGGGCAACCTCCCAATTACTCCCACTTAAGGACCTTTGGTTGTCTAGCTTATGCCACTGTCCCTATTCCTCAAAGAGACAAGCTACAACTTAGGGCCATTCTATGTGTGTTCCTGGGATATCCCTTTGCTAAAAAGGGATACAAGCTCTACAATCTAAACACTAAGAAATCTTGTCTCTGGAGATGTCATTTTCCATGAAACTTGTTTCCCCTTTGCTATTCCTATTCCTTCTGTTCCTTCCCCTTTAACTTCTCCTCTCTCCTCTTCTGCCATGTATCAGGACCCTATACCTTTTCCTCCTCCAATTCCTCCTTCATCTCCTCCTTCATCTCCTCCTCTCATTCCTCCCTCTTCTCCTGACTCTATTGTCTCTTCACCCAATTCTGATATCCCTCCTCCTATGCATTCTCCTTTCCATCCTTTTCATCAGAATGTGCCTCCTCCTTCATCTCCTAATCCTCCAGCTCTTAGAAAATCCTCCAGGCAGCACACTACTCCTTCTTACTTGAAGGATTATGTTTGCCAACTCCCTTCCTTTTCTGGCTCTTCTTCTGTACCACCTATATTCACTGAACCTTCCAGTTACTCTCAAGCCTCCTCAGTTCCAGCCTGGCAGGATGCCATGAGAAAGGAATTTGATGCCCTGGATGCTAATCACACTTGGGACATTGTACCCTTGCCTTCTGGTAAGAAACCTATAGGTTGCAAGTGGGTTTACAAAATTAAGTACAAAGCTGATGAGAGTGTGGAGAGGTACAAAGCTAGGCTTGTCATTAGGGGGGATACTCAAGTTGAGGGTGTTGACTTCACGGAAACTTTTTCTCCTATCATCAAAATGTCCACTGTTAAATGCCTAATAGCTGTAGCTATCAAGCATGGTTGGTCTCTTTCTCAATTGGATGTGAACAATGTTTTTCTTCATGGTGATCTAGATGATGAAGTCTACATGAAGTTACCACAGGGTTTGACTATTAATGTTCCTTCTAGTTCTGCCCCTCTTGTGTGCAAATTGAGGAAGTCTCTCTATGGTTTAAGATAGGCATCAAGGCAGTGGTACGCCAAGTTGTTCCAAGCTCTCTACTCCAGGGGCTATAATCACTCACTCAATGACTATTCCTTGTTCATCAAGGGTGCTCATGGCAACCTAGTTCTTTTAGCAGTCTATGTCGATGACATCATCATTACTGGGATGATATTGCTGAAATTTTTGCTCTAAAGCATTTCTTGGATGCCCAATTTAAAATCAAGGACTTGGGCTCCTTGCACTATTTTTTGGGTATTGAGGTTTCTTCTGTTCCTGGTGGGGTTCTACTCAACCAGAAGAAGTTTGTTTCTGATTTACTTCAGCAGTTTGAGTGCACTGATGTTTCCCCTATTGTATGTCCTTTAGAGCTCAATTGTAAGTTGCATGCAGATGTTGGTGACCTTTTACCTTTCCCTGATCAGTATAGGAGTCTAGTGGGCAAACTTCTTTTCCTTACTCACACTCGACCTGACATATGCTTTGCTGTACAACACTTGAGTCAATTTTTGAAGAGTCCCCGAGTTCCCCACATGACTGCTGCACTCCACGTGTTGAGATATCTCAAGGGTCTGTTGATTTGGGGTTGTTTTACTCTTCTTCTCCTGATTTTTCTATACATGCATATTCAGACAGTGACTGGGCTACCTGCCCTGACACTCGCAGATCTGTCACAGGGTTTTGTGTTATTTTGAGTGGTTGTCTCATTAGCTGGAAATCCAAAAAGCAACCGGTTGTTTCCCTGTTTTCTGCTGAGGCTGAATACCGGGCTCTAAGTAAAGTTGTGGCTGAGCTCACTTGGTTTTCTAGACTGCTATCTGATTTTGGTCTAACTGTTTCACTTCCTATTTCTATTTTTTGTGATAATCAGGCTGCTTTGCACATTGCCAGAAATCCTATTTTTCATGAACGGACCAAGCATATAGAAGTGGATTGCCATTTTATCCGGACCAAGCTTCATGATTGTGTGATTCACCTTTCTCATGTGTCCACTTCTAATTAGTTGGCTGATGTTCTTACTAAGCCTCTCCCTAGTGCTCTTCATCAACATTTCTTGACCAAGTTGAAGGTGGTTTCCCCCTCCAACTTGGGGAGGGGGGGGGTGTGTGTGTTGAGCTAATGGAGTATTTTGCTTCTAAGCCAAAGCATAAATAGTATTATAGTGTGTTTAGTACTGTAAATATTTATTTAATTTGTACATGTGGGCCATTTTATAGTTCGGCTATTTTTGTAAGTTTTCAGGTTAGTGGGTCAAGGCCCAAACTATAAATAGAATGAACTGCTTCTTGTAAGATCCATCGGGTCATTTTTCTTCTTTCACAGATATACGGAAAGGTTGGTTCTCCCTCAAACACAGACGAAAACCCTAAACAAATTTTCTCATCTTCTACTCATGTCACAATGTTTTCACTTAATAGCAAACTTTGGCGGAGAATGGGCGGAACTTCCACGCCCGCCGATGTCAAGTTTGCCGAATTTTATTTTCTTAGATTCATGGAATCTGAAACAGTGAAATGATATGAGCTTTCACAAAGTGGGGAATCTGAACTGGGGAAGAATCTTAATGGAGAAAATTTGCTAGAACAATCGGATGAGGCTCGTCGGAGTTTCTGTTCACGAGCAACAAGATTCAGAGCATTTTGAAGGACTTCCCATAGTTAAAACGAACTGAAATCTGAGATGTCGGTATCCAAGCAACGGGAAGAGACCTCTCGATCCACGTCTTCATTTGGATTACTTTTTTCTCCCGATTTGTTGGTTGTCGGAGGCGATTTAGAAGAATGCTAGATGTAAGGCTTATGAGTAAATGCGTTTAGCTGCCGACGACGATTCTAGTACTAAGCATGTGTTATGTTTGTTGTGTGTAGGGATTGGTTGTAGGAATGTAATGTATTTGGTTGCCGGCGGTAATTTCTGGTGTTAAGGGTGAAGTTCACCACTTTTTATGTTTAGTTTTGGTATTGTTTAGCCGGATGTCATTTATAGGTCCTTTTTTAGAAGGGTTTAAGGGTATTGGGTCAGGTAAATTTAAAAGAAAAAAATCGATTGGACCAATTCTATCAGATTGCTGTCACGTGGCACCTCCGTTAAGATAGGGGTATTTTTGTTCAATAGTAAGACGGTAGAGATATTTTTGCTTGATTAATATGACGGATGGTAGTTTTAAACAATATTCAATAGTGGAGGGCATTTTTGACCCTTAACGTTGTTTCTAATTTAAATTCTAAAACTCGTTCGCTTATTGTGTATTCCAATAATTTCAGTATCCTATTTAAACATTAACAAACCTTGAATCAGAAAAAGAAAAAAGTCATTTTTAAGTTTCAATTCAAAAAGAGAAAGAATAATATATAAACCAATTTCTTCCCCATAAAAAATACAAATACAAAAGAGTTTCGCGGCTATTACCCCCAAATATTTTCAATCATCTTCTCCCCCATTTTATCTGCCGCAAGTTTATTCAAAATTAACCTAACGAATTTCTCTCATCTGTATCGCAGCTCATGGTTCTGAGATTTGATTGAGAAGCTGAATCAGTTTCAATTGGTAAATCAACTCACTTTTTCTTTCTGTATGATTTTATTTTTCAACGAATTGGTGCAAAAAATAGGGGTTTCAACTATGAATTTCAAAGTTTTGATCTTTTCTTTGTGGGTCTTTCTAGAAGTTTATCAGATCGTCATAATTATTTTCTGTTAGTGTATCTTGTAAATTTGTTGCACAAAATTTATCAATAGGAATTATTGGTAAGCATAATTCCATATATTTGCTGGATTTACTTGGTACATCCAAGTAGGGAATGTTTTTTTAAAATTTTTTTGTGCGGAAGCTCAGAAATTTATATAGAAGATGCTGTTTGAACCTATGGAAACGCATTACAAGTACTTAATACAATTTATATATGTTAATACAAATTATTTCATGCATATCTTTGATAACCATTAAAAGGACCACAGATGTGAGTTTCGAAGGGAAAGAAGTTACTATATGCTAATAAGCCACTTGTTCGCTTATATAAAATCTGCCATCTATTTATATATATTAATCAAGTAACTATGCAATGGATTTTTATTTTGATGAAACTATAGTTTGGTGCTTACATGTTAGAATCATGTATATTACCAATGTATTTTATCACTTTCCTAAACATTTAACTGTCAAAAAATAGAATCTTACATTGTGCTTGCCTGATCCTGCCGAGGTTTCCCAAGATTTTAGGCATGGCTCCAGCAAGAAAATCTAGAAGTGTAAATAAGCGGTTTTCTCCTACAACTGAAATCTCTCCCAGTAAAGATGACAGTGCGAAGAAAAACTTGCGGGTGAGTTTTACTGTACTTTTGTTTGCTCTTGTAATATTACACGAAGAGGCATGTAAGTGAGTACTGTTTTGGTTTTGTTTGCTTTTGGAACATGCACATAGGATGAACTAGTATCTTCTTGGAAATGACAGCATGTTCTTATTCTTTTCTTTTTTTTGTTTTTGTTTTGGGAAGTGGTACTTGTTTATAGCACAGGATGGTGCATGTTACCTTTTCCATAGTGGAAAATTGAAAGAGATAGATAGTGCAAGGAAAAAGATGAATGGCTTTGCCAAGAATGTCAAGAAGTTGCTACAAATGTAGTGAAGTGAAGATATTTCCTGCGTGTTTTTCTTTGAAGGAAAAAGGAAAATTTGGAATGAGAAGATATTTGTTCCTAACTTTCAACTTTCTTTAAAAGATACTGTAGTTCTTTCATCACATTATTTGGATGCAAGTTTGTTATGTGGGAAAGTTTCAAAGCTTTTCCCACAAATTTCCTCTTACTAAACACGGAGAATATGCAGGAAAGTTAAAATTTGCCAGCACTTACCTTTCCTGTTCTTGTCAACCAAATTGTTCTTTAGGAAAGTTGTAATATCTTGAGTTGCAAAGGAGAAATATTTCATGTATTCATTTAGGTTAGTCGTTAAGTATTCTTTGAAGACACGTGGAGGACATTATATAAGCATTTTGACATGGTTCTTTGTTCAAATTGTAGAAGAGGAAGTTGTCCGACATGCTTGGTCCTGAGTGGAGTGAGGAAGACCTGACACGCTTCTATCAAGCATACCGCAAGTATGGTAAAGATTGGAAAAAGGTCAGTTCAAATTCAAAGTCTTTGTTAATTGAAGTTTCTTGGATATCCCCGATAACTTGCATATTTTTGCTGTTGATTGATCTCTGACGCCTTGCCTCTAACACTTATCGCAGGTTGCTGCTGCAGTGAAACCCCGAACTTCAGAAATGGTGGAAGCTCTTTACATGATGAATAGGGTAGGCTGTGAATACAGACAACAAAGTAACATGTGTCCTTATAATTGATTCCTCTTAGCTTATGAAATCATCGTATCTTGATAGCCAATACTTCTCTTCATTTTCTTATCCATCTTCTAAGCTATTTTCCTGCTAATATATAATTGGACTTAAATTCATCTATACTAATAGCATGGTGAGAGAACCCATTTTGTCAGAATCTTGTTCAAACGCTTCATGTTGTTGTGAATATTATTATTCAATATAAGTTATTTGAGGAGAACAATACTCTAATGAATTCAATCCTTTTTACAGTGACATCTGGTTAGGGTTGTCAACTTTTGGGGTTGTATTCATCTGATGTTCAGTTTCTCTTGTTCTTGTAGGCAATCATTTTACATTGCCTGCCTTTGGCCACAGAGCCTTTGTTTCTTTATCTTGCTTTTGGAAATAATTAAGTCTTTCCTATTTCATGGTCATGATTGTTAATATGGTGTTATGTGCTTCACCGCTTGTATCAGAGACGTCTATGGATGTTATGAACATGAGCTGCAGTCTCCTATCTCGATGAGTGCTCTGTACATAATCAGATAGTCAAGTGTGTACTCACGATTTGTTGTTTTCTACTCACCAGCTGCATAGATTTCAAACCTCCAACAGTAGGGTTCCCTGAGTACTGTGAGATTATCACGTAATCAAGCACTTTCATACACATATTTTCTGTTTTATACCTTGTAAAATGCCGCCGCTGTCAAAGGAGAAGGATTGTGTTAAAAAGAAAGTGGATAGTTCCCAGCTTTTGCATGAGGATATCCCATACCAGCTAGGAATAATATGACACTTACATTCTGTTTCTTTTCTTCCTTTAATATGTATGACATTTCTAGTCTGTTGTTAGTAAGAATTTAACACTTTTATCATTGATTGAGTTTCCTTACCGTAACTTACCTATTCTTCTCTCTCTTTCTCTGAAGTTTGGGCAGTCACCAGATTCCATTTCTCTGCTTTTTTTTTTGGTTTTGCGTCTCCTTCTCATCTTAACCAGCTTAGTTCGGTTTTTGGTTCTACTTTATTTTCCTTTTGTGGATCCTGATATGAAACATTGTAATCCTGTGGGTAATTGATATTACTTGAAAGATTTGCACCAGAGCTGGCCCTTAGATTCATAAATCTGCATTGCCAGTTGGTAAAATGATTTGTTCATTTGCCTTTTGATGCATTATTACAGTGAAACAGCCCTCCGTACTCCATCATTGCACTTGAAATAGAAAACTTGTCATTTCCTGGTGAAGATGTCACTTAGAAAGAGTAATCACTTCTCTTGCGGTCATTTTTACGCCTTACATGGTTCTACATCGAAAACATGGAGTGTCATGTTAATCATCATAAAACCATTGTCTATATCAAAAAGATCATCATCATAAATCTTGGTCTTGTGATTTTAGCCAGCAACAAGTCAGAGACAATTTGATGATTGTTTTTGTGGTTATATTATCATAAGATATTAATTTTAGAACAACAAATGACGCTAAGTACTTAATCAACATTGAATATATTGTTAAATCGTACAAAATGGTGATGGAAATCGTTACCTACTTCATTCTACTGTATTTTCAGGCTTATTTATCTCTTCCAGAGGGGACTGCATCTGTGGTTGGGCTGATTGCCATGATGACTGATCACTACTGCAACTTGGTAAGACTTAAAATATGTTGAGTTTGAGCATGGGGAATGTGGTGTGCTTATGTTTTGTTTTATCTGTGCACGCCTCCTCACTCCTTTCCCCATCCACCAGACTTATCTATTGCTTTCTTATTTGTTTTAAGCTGAAGGAGTAGTTTTGCAAATGAGATACTAGAATTTTAGCTTTGTGGCATCCAGTGTGTGGGATTGCTTGAATGCTTCAATTGAAATATGCAGTTTGTCTTGAACAGAGAAGTCTTTGCAAGTTGTTATTAAATAAACATCAGGAAAGGTGATTCTATGCATTAGGTCGTGGCAAAGCATTGTCCTTAATGTTCAGAAGTTCTTTTTTTTTTTTAAAGAAAAGTGATTATCTGCTAAATGTTACTCCATCCCTTATATTTGTTCATGGTTTCTGAGTTCTAGTGTTTAAATTTGTACCTGAGTCTTAGTTTGTATTTTGCTGTTGAAGTAACTTGACTATTGGATGTCAGGCAGCAAGCGACAGTGAGCAAGAAAGTAATGAGGATGCTGGAACGTCTCGAAAACCTCAAAAACGTTCTCGGGGTAAAGTTCAGTCTAATATTTCTAAAGCATCTGAGATGACATCTCCGACATTAGCAGCTAGTCATGGTTGTTTAACTTTGTTGAAGAAGAAGCGTTCAGGAGGTGCGTTGTCCCTTCTACCCCCCCGCAACAAAAAGGGATAAATTAAATTAAATGAAGAATTATTCCTGTGAAAACAAAGAATAGAATATCTCTAAAAATCTTCTGGATGGACCTTGATTAGGACTCTCTTTCTTTTTATTTTTGCATACAGTTTATTGTCACCAGTGCATTGCACTTACATGCAGTAGTAGCTTTTCTTGGGGTTTCATTTTGTTTAGCTGCCTTCCGTTATCACTTATCTAAGGTTTGCGGCTTCTCATGTAATATTATTGATGAAGATTCTCTGGAGTTGCCTTTCAGGAAGCCGGCCTCGTGCTGTTGGGAAAAGAACTCCACGCTTTCCTGTTTCTTTTTCTTGTGGAAATCCCAAGGGTGAAAAGTATTTTTCTCCTAGTAGGCAGAGTTTGAAACTACAGGCAGATGACACTGATGATGATGTGAAGATAGCATTAGTTTTAACAGAAGCTTCACAAAGAGTTGGCTCTCCTCAGGTTTCTCAGACACCGAACCGTAGGACGGACAGCGCTATGTCCTCACCTGTTGAGACAGCTGAAAGAAATGTATTGCTTAACTATCGTTTCTAGTGTGACTTATCTCCATAGACTATATGTACTCAGCACTTCACCTTTTTTATTTTTTCCTTTTTCTTTTTCTCGACTAGTGTGTTAAAATAGGTATGGGAAATGCCAAGCTTCTTAGTAATGAAGTGGACGAAGAAGAGGGAAGCATGGAAGCGGACACTGGAGAGCTTTTGCGGTATAAGAATGATTCGGTGGAAACTGGAACCTTTGGTCGAACAGCACAGAAGGGAAGAAGATCTTATGGTAAAAAGTTGGAAATTGATGATAATGGAGCCAATCATTTTGATGATATCAAAGAGGCATGTAGCGGTACAGAAGAAGGTCAAATATTGGGTGTTGTGAGGGGTAAACTTGAAATGGAGGCCACATATGAAAAGAATTCAAGGACCTCTTTACAAGGCCCTAGAAAGAGGAGCAAAAAAGTTCTTTTCAGCAGAGGTATTACAAAGTTCTGTAGATTACTGCTCTTGAGAACTTTGCCTTTGAATGGTTTAACGGGATTTTGAATATTCCATTTGGTCCTCTTTGATTATTCTATTTTATCTTTTTGCCATTAGCTAAGAGGGGGAATGAGATCCACTTTTGGAAAATAAGGAAAGTCGAATCCCTAATAGGATCTGAACATGCAACCAACTGCCATTAGTTAAGAGGGGAAGAGTGCTGAGCAGTATCGTGAGGTGTTATCATTGCACTAGCCCAACTGGGGGTAATTCTCTTGGAGGGAGAAAATATCACAGTGGCCATTTCTTAAAATCTCGATATAAATGTGTATATTAGATCACATCCTCTGTGTTCTTTAGCAGAGGCTACGTTAACCTCAAATATTATCCCCTTACACCCCTCCTCCCTCTTTTCCTGTCTGGTATAAATCATTCCTCCCCTCGCCCTTCTGGTACTCTTGACATGCCACTAAAATTGAAGGATATAAGTTGTTTACAGAAGCAACAACTCAAGGATTGCTCCACTAATAGACACAACATCCCTCCTGCAATATTTTAACAAGTTCAAAGTGGCCCGGGAACTTCAGAATGTTAAACAAAATAAGAAACAAAAGAGAACATATATAGGTTTCCCAAGTGCTTAACCATCAAACAAAGTTTCCCAAGTCTACCTTCAAAGTATTGGTTCCTTCTGTGCCATAATAATTATTGTAAGCGAAGCTTTCTAGTTGCCATTCGCTGGGACTTCTTCCCTTTTTCCAGCTTTTCACCTTTCAAGGCTTTACTATAGCTGGCATTAGATCAGAACATTACCCCCATAACATTAATATTAGCTAGTTACTTCATCCGTAAAAGGATAGACAGGCAGGAAAAGGCAGAGAAAGGAAGGACTCAGAATTACAAGTTTTGGGCAACTTACATTTGCACAAGTTTGTTATATTTAGAATACTGTTCCTTACTTCTCTGAGTTCTGCTATTTACTGCAAAGTAGCATGCTGTTTTTGAAAAGTAATTGACTGCAAACCTGTTATTATGCGATAGAAACTGTTATATATCTTGGTACATTGAGCCAAATTAGAAGATGTATCTGCTAATTTGCTTTTTCCTTCATGTAGACGAAAGCACCGCTTTTGATGCTCTACAAACGTTGGCTGATTTGTCTCTGATGATGCCAACAGCAGAAAATGAAGATGGTAAGGACATAAAATTCTGTTTCTATAGATCTTTGTATGGAGGCTTGCTTGTTTGGCAACTGCAGATATGCTAGGTGTTGATAGTATCTCTCTGTCTCCCCCTTTCACATTCTGTCTTAGCCTAACCTTTTAGCAACTTTGACCTTTATGATTTCAGGTATTCTGTCCTGTTATTTCAAACTTTAGAGCTTTGAATTTGCTTTTTTACTTTGATATCAGATGTACTATTGCTTGAAAGGAAACAATGTATTAAATTTGTCTGATCTGATGGACTTGTTAACTTTTATGAGTCTGTGATGTAAACACAAGTCCAGTTTTTGTCATTTTCTGCAGTATTACCTTAATACTGAATATCAATAAAACTTTACCTTATATGAAAAAATAAAAATTTGTACTTAGATATCATTTTTTTCTGCGAATTATTTACAGAAAAGGTAACTTCAACTTAATCGAAGTTAGTTTGTTTAAGCACAATGATTTCTATTTAGCTTATCTTTTGTGCATTGGCTTCAGGACTGTATTATGCTTTGATCTGTCTTAAATACTCGTCTTGGCTGCCTGTCTATTCATGTATTAGTGTCTAGTGAAAAATTATAATCTGTGAAAGAAAAAGTATCAGAAGATAAAGAAGAGAAAGAATAGGAAGAAGGAAGGGGGAGAAACACAGAAAATATTGAAAAAGGTGATGTTTTCCCTAGTTTTAGAGGAGTGGGGCCCATTTTAAATTTGTCAAAGCTCATTTCACACACTCAATACAAGTGAGAAACACGTCTGGTCCATGTCAGTAAAGCATGTCTAATCGGCAGAGTTTTTGAGTAACATAAGGCGTTCAATAGGTACCACGCAAGGATGAGGTGCCATAATGGAATTTCAAACCAAGTTTAAGGGGCCGTCTATGTATTTGGCCTTTTAAATTGTTCTTTCCTTCACTATTTCTTTCTTTTTCTTTCCCAATTGAAGCTTTGGATATGCGACTGCCCTGTATCTTCATCAGTTCACGTATTTCCATTTGATTTTTCAGTTGTTATTCCCTGTATTAACTAAGAGTGTATCAGATTAACCTTTTCTTTTTCTTTTTTCAGAGTCCATGATCCAGTTCAATGATGAAATTGATGATCATGTTGATGAATCTGGCTCCTTGGAGGCCGTGCCTGCAAACAGACAAAGAGACAAACGTGGATCTGGGGGGGTTAGATCTAGATGGAGTCAACCTTTATCAAAGTTTGAAGTTGTTTCCGCTACAAAATCAAAGCATGGTAAAGTTACATCTACTGATGTTACTGCTGTTCCCGAACCAAAGCAGGCGAGGAGGGCACATAAAGCAATGTCGTCTAAGGTATTTGGAGACAGCTTTGCATCCCTGCTCAATATTCTGATTTGTTGAATGATATGTAACCCTTCTGAGAATAATCTTGCAGGCTCGAAAAACTGAAGGTCATGTTAACAATAATGTTACTGGATCTGAGGAAGCTGAGGTGATTTCTTATTTTTGTCCATTTCAAGTGATTGTTTAGAGGTTTAGACAGATGTTTGAGCCATTCCTTTAAACATTTTGCCAGGTTGGCTACCTTAATCAGCTGCACTAAACTAGTTTCACGTGGTTTTTTCTCCTATAGGCAAAAGAAGCATCAAAGAAGTCAACCAATAAGGGTAAAAGATCCTATCAGAGTGCATCCCCGAAATTAATCAAAGATCAAGAGCCTTCATCATGTGCAGATCCAAGAACAGAACGAAGTGATTCAGCTCAATCAACTGCAGAGATCCCTGTGGCAAACCAGGTTAACTTACCTACTAAAGTTAGAAGCAGGCGTAAGATGGACCTGAAAAAACCTCAAAGACAAAAAGATTTGAAAATTCCTGATAAAAGTTTGGATGATACTAGTGCTTCCTTCACTGCACTTCATGACAGAGCATTCAGTCTTAAGGTTGGTTATGCACCTTTGGCCATGTTGCAGCGCTTTCTCGTGATATGAGCACTAGTTAACTTGCATACATTGCATGCAGGAAAAGATTTCCAATTGCCTTTCTAACCATCAGGTACGAAGATGGTGTACGTATGAGTGGTTCTACAGTGCAATTGACTACCCTTGGTTTGCCAAAAGGGATTTTGTGGAGTACCTGAATCATGTTGGATTGGGACATGTTCCAAGGTTAACTCGTGTTGAATGGGGTGTCATAAGAAGGTATGCTTCTCAACTTTCCTGCAAATTGGAAGTCACTCTATTCCCTGAGCAAGTTCTGAACATTAAGCTTGTTTTTTTTATGTTAATGATGGTCCATTCAATCCGCAACTTGATTTAGTTCTCTCGGAAAACCACGGCGATTCTCTGAGCAATTTCTGAATGAAGAAAAGGAGAAGCTTAATCAATACCGGGAATCTGTCAGAACACATTACACTGAACTTCGTGAAGGTACCAGGGAAGGACTACCCACAGATCTTGCAAGGCCATTGTCAGTTGGGCAACGTGTCATTGCAATCCATCCAAAAACAAGAGAGATTCATGATGGAAGTGTACTGACAGTTGATCGCTCAAGATGTCGTGTTCAGTTTGACCGACCTGAGCTCGGGGTTGAATTTGTCATGGTAATTCATTAGTATGTCTTAATATATGCTCATGTGATATTCTGGTATGTTAAACTTTAGTTTTTCTTAGGTCACCTTAAATTGGAGAAGATTAGAAATAATTATGATGGTGTGAGTAGTAGACGCAATGGATGGATGCGAGGAGGTCGCTTTAGATGGTTTGACCTTGTCCTGCATAGACCCCTATATGCACCTGTCCCTATAAGCTCTCAAAATCAATATCGATTTATCCAAATAATAGAACACAATGGAATCAAAGGATCCATATAGGCGATGCCAACTAGTTGGGATAGGTTTAGTTTTATCACACTTCCAGTAGGTCCAGAGTTTGACAATAGGTCTACTGTGGTTAGAGATTATATGTCCATATAAGGTTACCTGAGACTTAAAGAATCTTTAGTCTTGAAAACCCCTTATTTGCCTTTTCTAAGACTCATATTTAGTATCAGAATGAAGTGTGCTTGATTAGAGCAGACATATATAGAGGATTCATATAGCCAATTTCAGCTAGTTTGGGATTTAAGAGCTATCTCATAATGTTGGAGAATAGAATTATTAGGTTACATGAAGAGGTCCCAAATATCTGCACTCACACTGTGATGCCATCTCTGTAATTTTTCTTTAAATTTTTTTCTAGAAAAAATATCTTTCTTCTGAGGATACTTCTGAAAGCAAGATAAAGAAAAAGATATAACTAAAATTAAATGGATCACTGAACCAAGCTGAAGTATTGAACTCATGCGTCTAACCTTTTTTATCTGTTGGAAGACAAAGCTTATGTTTCCTTGTAACTGGCTTCTGTACTTGGTTCATAACAGGTTGTGTGTATGAGTTAGTAATCAGTACCTGTGAAAAAGATCGGCATTTTAGTTTTTTGTGTTCTGGTTCTCCAGTGGTTGCTTTCTTGCTTTCTGGACCTGATAAATTGTTGAAACATTTGCTCTGGCAGGACATTGACTGTATGCCTCTAAATCCATTTGAAAACATGCCCACACTACTTACAAGGCGTGCAGATGCTGTTGACAAGTTTTTTGAGAGTTTTAATGAGCTCAAGGTGAACGCACGAGCAAATGAGTATATGAAATTTCCGGCCTGTGACAACATGGAGAATGGAAATGTTTTCTCTCATTTCTCCCCACCAAGTCATCCTATCAGTGATCTCCTAAAGCAGACAAAGGTCAGTGGTTCTCCTCATACTCTCTTAGATACCTTTTATATTTCGTATTTTTCGGATTCAAAGATTCTCAAGCACCCTGGTTTAAAAACTGAGAAACTCTCCTGCATGGCCATAGTTTTGTCCAAACTATTGATTCTTTTCAAGACATCATATTAAACAAGATTTTGCAATCTGTCGCATCCAATTCCCAACCAAAATAATTATGACCTCCCCGAGCATTTTCCGCCTTTTGCTGTAACTTGGGAGAACATTAGTGAATAATTACTTATCAGGGGAAAATACCTTAAGGCCTCATTTGTTTTTTTAAAATATTAAGACGTCTGAATCTGAATACATCTCTGAATATCGAAATGTGTATTAAGATTAAGATATTTGGATCTGGATACACATCTGGATATTAAGATGTGTATTAAGATCTGAATACTAAATGATAAAGACTGTTTGCCTTTTTACCATCTGAATATATAAAATTTATCTTTATTTAAAAATTAATAAATATAAAATTCATATAAAATACTAATTAATCTAATATTCTATCAATAAAATATATATCGTTTTTAAAATATGGTAGTTGGTGGTGGTGATAGCTAAAGGAGGTGCTTGTGAATGCCGACTAGAGGTGGTGGTGGTTTTGGTTGATGGTGGTAGTTCTAGGTAGTAGCTAGTGGTGATTGGTAGCGATGGCGACTATGGTTGATGATGGTGGGTGGTGGGTGGTGGGTGGTGGGTGGTGATAGTTAATAATAGTGGGTGGTAGTGGTGGTTGTGGTTGTGGTTGTGATTGAGGAAGGTGATGATTGTGGTAGTTTATAATGGTGGGCAGTGCCGGCTATGATTGTTGATGGTGATGGGATGGTTGGTTGTAGTAGTTGAAGTGGGTGAGTGTGTGGTTGTGGTTGAGGATGATGGTAGTGGGGGTGGTGGTAATGGTGGCGGCTATGTATGGTGGTGGGTGGTGGTGAGTGGTGGTGGATGGTGGTAGTAGTGGCGGCTATGATTGAGTATGGTGGTGGTGGTGGTGGTGGTGGATGGTGGTAGTGGTGGCGGCTATGGTCAAGTATGGTGTAGTGGTGGTGGTTGAGTATGGTGGTGGTGGTGGTAGTTGATAATGGAAGGCGGTGACGGCAGTTAGTAATGAATGTGGATGCGCATCTTAATGAAATTAAGTCTATGTTATAGATCTTAATCATACATACCTATTCAGACCCATTAAATGGTTGTGAAGTAAAAAAACAAACACACTTAATGATTAAGATCTGAATGATTAAGATTCAGACTTTAAAAGCAAATGCACTTAATGTCTGAGATCTGAATGATCAAGATTCAGACCTCCATTAAGTGCAAACAAATGAGGCCTAAGTGAAGGATTGACTCTTTCCGTACAAAATCTAACAAATTTTTTGTAAGAGCTATGAACTTAGATTAGTAGGTGCAATGAAGCAGGGTATGGTTGTATCTATGCTCATCCCTGGAAGCAGTTGCCTTTTGATTCTTCTAGCTTATGGAGTGTTTTGTAATCTATGTACTGTGTTTTCTGTTTTGGCTTGTACCTTTAAGTGGGTGAAGTCCTAGTAGAGATTCCACTTAAAGCCTAGCTTGAATTATTAAGATTGGCTGACGTAGCCTTTGGTCAAACAAACTAATGTGAGAGAACTTTACTCATCCGATTCCTAATCAAAATTATGTCATGTTGGGGTCGGATGGGGCGGGGAAAACAATTATGTCGTGTTTCCTTTTTAAGTTTATGCCCTGTGAGATGCTTCTTTCCTCATGCAGTTATTCCTCTTCTCCAAATCTCCCCTTCAAGATTTTTATATCACATACTTCAGTATTCAATCAATGCATCTATGTACTTCTGTCCAAAATAGATGTTTGTATTTGTTTTTGGTGAATGGAAAACTGCAGGATCAAATGTAACATTATAGTTTGTAAGAAAGAGAAAAAGGTTAAAAGCAGGAAGAATACAGGCAACTGTCATTTAACTTTTCGTACCTCATTATATAGTATTTTTTCAAATTAACTATTCTAAGTTGACTTTTAGGGGTTAAAATTATGACATTTAGCCGTCAAACTATTCTTAGTTGAACTTAGGTTTTTAACCAAAAAAACTTGCTCCCTCCGTTCCAATTTATGTGAATCTGTTTGACTGGGCACAGAGTTTAAGAAAAAATGAAGACTTTTAGAATTTGTGGTCCTAACCAAGTCAAAAAGGGGTCCAGAATATTTATGTGGTTATAAAAGCTTCTCATTAAGGGTAGAATTGGAAGTTTAAGCTAATTTTTTTTTTCAAATTTAGAAAGGGGTCATTCCTTTTGGAACGGACCAAAAAGGAAATAGGTTCACGTAAACTTGAACAAAGGGAGTATTTGATAGTATTTCTATTTTAATTCAATGATTACCTGCCCTTGTTTTCCTAAATCTTTGTTAATTGAGGCGAAAACCCACACAAAAGTAGGCCACGTAACAGAAATTGTGCATTTCTAAGCCTTTTGATTTAGTTGAACCTTAATTCTGTTTACCTGAGAATGGAAACCGACACTGAACTTGGGAGTTAGTAGATCTCATGATTACCAACTGTACTCCCGATCTCAAAATCTCTGTAGTACTTTATTAATATTTACCTTGAGTAGTCCCTTTAGGGCTCGTTTGGGTTAATTCTTCATTATTCTCGAGATTAAATTTGAGATGAGTTTATCCCATGTTTGGTTGGGATAAAATTGTTGTATAATTTAGTCCTGGGATTAGTTATCCCCGGATTGTAGTGTTATTTTATCCCCGGATTGTAGTGTTATTTTTATCCTTATGGGAGGGTGAGATAACAATCCCAGGATATCTAATCCCGGGATAATTAATCTTGGGACAACTTGTTTCCCAATCAAACGACCCCTTAGAGTTTTGATTGTAACTCCCTTGTATTGTTTTCACATAATTAAGAAGAGTGGGTAGTTTTTTATGCTTCTCACTTGTCCTTCCACATAATATATGAGTACGTTGATGGTTAGGTGGCTTCAGCAGAAGTGGATATGCAATCTAGATCTGGAGTCGTGGAAACTGCCACATATCAATCGACAGCATATTCAAAGTCTTCTGGGGTCGCTCAGATTCAAGCAAAGGAAGCTGATGTTCAAGCTCTTGCTGAGTTGGCCCGTGCCCTAGACAAAAAGGTTACAAAACTTAAATTTATTTTTTACTTAATGAATGAAAGCTAGATATCTCTCTCTAGCTATATATATAGATATAAAAACACAACAACAACAACAACAACCCAGTAAAATCCCACAAGTGGGGTTTGGGGAGGTCACCCGGGGTAGAGAGGCTGTTTCCGATATATATATATATGCTTGTATCTTTGTCTGCTTATGTAAGTGTTGTGGACCTAAAGAAGCATATTTACTCTCCAACTTAAGCTTTTAAATGAGGTGGTCACATAATTTAACATATAAGCATAACAAGAGATTCGAGGCTCAGTATCACTCAAAGTCAAAAGTATTTCCATGTGGTTAGCTCAAGTAGACGAATCAAGCCTGCATGTCAGGGAGCATGTTGCAAACCTATAATAAATAAATGTTTGTGTTTCCTTTCTAGAAGTTAAAGTTAAAGCTATTAGATGAGATGGTCGCACAATTCAGCAGTAAGTTTTCTTTTTATTTAACCAATAAAATACCTTTATGAATAAAACTTGTTGAAGTTCATGTTCAAAATACCAATATAAGCTAATAAGGGAGAATAGCTTTCTTTATTGAATCTGAAATGGTTTACTTACGTAAAAAGAAGAAGAAGAAGATTTGTTGAAGGGGTAAGCTTTCATTCACTGGCCGGTTAAAGCTCTATTTACTTTTTAAACGAAGGCTGAAGAAGTTTTGTAGAACTTATTATGGGCATATGTACATCTAAAAATTGAATCTAAAATTGTAGAAGTATTCATTAAGCTTGTATTTGGTGTTAAGAAAAGATGCGTTTACTTTTTTGTTTAGGATGGATGGGGAATATCTAAGATAGAGGTGAGCTAGTTTGAGCAGTTGCTGCTACCATATTGATGACTAGTTTCTTCTATTTTAGAGCTGTACTGCTTCTCGTATTTTATTTTTAAGTTCACTGTTAAGTAGTTGGCTGTTCTTGTATTTCAATGTATGTCTTAAGGAATTTGTGTCAGTAGATGCATTTTTCTAGTTGATCTTAGATATACAAAAGGCAAGCATATTTTGTGCCAGATGTGCAGCGAGCTCATGACATTTGGTTGAACGTGTAGGAAGCAGTGGTTTCAGAGTTGAGGCGCATGAATGATGATGTGTTGGAAAACCAAAAGAGCAATGATTGTTCTCTTAAGGACTCAGAGCCTTTCAAGAAGCAATATGCTGCCATGCTAATACAGTTAAATGAGGTCAATGAGGAGGTCTGTCTATCCTCATATTAGAATTTGAAATTTTGAAAGTGCACAAAGTTTCCTATAGTATTCATTTGTTTTGGCAGGTTTCTTCTGCTCTATATCGCTTGAGACAGCGGAATACCTATCAGGGAAGCATTCCACTCGCATTCCCAAGGCCAGTTCCAAATTTTGCTGTTCCTAGTACGTTGAGCACTTTTGATCGTTGTACAAGTCAGCCGCAAGAATCAGGGTTCCTTGTCAATGAGATAATAGAAAGTTCAAAAATCAAAGCCCGGACTATGGTAGATGCAGCAGTGCAGGTATACATTCATTCAACTTTTATTTCTGTTCGAATTCTTTCTAAGAGGATTGGTTGTGTGACCCAAATCGGTTATAAGATAATGTTTGAAACAATTCGAAAGTGGGTTATGATTAAGCATACCATGTCAATATTTATTAGTTTCTTCAGAAACCTCATTCACATGGTTGCCAGGTCGATTTATTCCTGAATCCACCTCAGCAGATTGGCAAATATTCGAACGTGTTTCTTCAAAAGATGCAATTGTCCATTTGCTCTTCAGTAATAGCATTTACAACATAACAAACTGCACAAATAGTAATAATGCTGTTTATTGTTTAATCAGTATAAATGAAATTTCATGGAAGTACCTGTTTTTGTCCCTCTTTTATCTGAGTGAGAGGAGAAACTTCTTTACAAGGCACTAATTCCTGGGTTTTACCTATATGCTCTTTAGGGCTTTGGTGTCCTCAATATTTCTTAATATGGTTTTGCATAACTGCACATTCTCTGGATCTCTAATACTTATCCTGTTACCAGGTGATTTCTGCTTTAGCATTTTTAAAATAAAATAATTCTTTGTTGGAGGCTTCTTAGAACTTTTGGGCCCTTTGACTCCATTGAAAAATTATAGTATATACTTTTGCATAAAGGTTGTAATTTTTTCATTTCGATATATAACCGAATCAAAATTCTTCGAGAAATACATCAGGAATGAAAGTTTAGAGACAAAAATTGGACGTGTAGTAACTTCTTTGAAACACTCTTTTGAAAGCTATCGATATTAAGTTCATTTAAAACCTTTCTAGTTTCTAACTAAGTTAAATAATATGACAACCTGTAATCTGTTTGGATTTGATTTTATCAATTCAATACCACCAGAGTCTTGCGTCACTGGAAAATTTATGATCGTGCATTGCATCCTACCTTTTCTTTATGTTTCTTCAGTCATGTTTGTGACCTTGTCATTATCTTCTGCATGTTGCTGTAGATTCTCTTTGGTACTGATTAACTTGTCTGTGTAGGCGATGCTTTCACTTACTGATAGAGACAACACCACTGAAAAGATTGAGGAGGCTATTGGTTATGTGAATGATCGGATTCCACTAGATGATTCTTGCATGCCAACTGTGAGATCTTTTACCAGCTCATGTTCGCTTAGTGGCTATTTTGCTTCTCCTATCAATTGACTTTTAGTGCATTGATCTGTTGCAGCAACCTACTGATCCTAAGTCAAAGAATATGTCAGATAAAAATGAAGCAGAAGTTCCTTCAGAACTTATTACTAAATGCGTCGCTACTTTGCTTATGATTCAGGTAAATACGATTTTTTCTGTTTCTTTGGGCTGGCTTTTATCATAAGAGTATTGCTTTAGAACGTAGGGGATGGAAATTACCTTTGCTTGGATTACCTTTCACTTTCTGTCCTTTACTGGACTTTGGATTTCCATGTTGGGTTGCCTCTTTTTTCCATTGACGTAAGATGTTCCTCAGAGAGATGCTTCTTGTGCTTCTCAAGTTGGATTACAAAATTATTTTTATCAAGCTAAGTCGACTATGTGTTGTGATTTTGGATCACTGAAAAATAACGGGAGGAGAGACTCAATAAAGATCAATGGATGAAGGGGCAATTCCTCTTCCCTCACCAAGTTTTATTCCATAAAGATTGCTAGATAGCCTTGGAGGAGGATATGTTAGAAATTAGAAGGAAAAGGAAAAGGTCTATAGTCTCTCGCTGTTGCTTAAACATGATCTCTAGTATAATAAAAACATTGATATAACCTGCATTTTGTTAAGTCTCACGTCAATATGTTAGAGATGTATATTTCTTGCTAGTTAAGTCCGAAGAAAAAATTGACCAAAGTGTTTTATGGAAGAATATGACATGATATCTCCTAAAGCCATACTTCACTTTGCTTATTCAGTTCATAGCTCTGGTGTTCCCATCATTATGCTTGACATAACTTGATTATATGTTGTACACGATTGCAGAAGTGTTCGGAGCGACAGTTCCCACCAGCTGATGTAGCAAAAGTACTGGATTCCGCTGTAGCAAGCTTACAACCCTGTTGCTCACAGAACTTTCCAATCTATGCGGAAATACAGCAGTGCATGGGAATAATCAGAAACCAAATTCTGGCATTAGTACCGATGTAGACCATGTATTATCAACACTTATTTTCTTGGCTCTTGTAAATTCACCATGTAGATAACTAGCCTTATTCATGGTTCAGCTCTCAAATCAATGCAAACTCACTTTTTTGCTGCCACTTCCCATTGTTCTTCAATGGTGATTTCTATATTTTTTTTCCTCATAATGGAGGCTAGTCTTTACTTGATCAGTTTCCACTATAACTAGTCTAATGGTGGCTTTGCTGAACCTGTAGCTACACCTGCTAATTGGCTTGGAAGTTTAGAGGCATGAAATAATAGAAATTTTAGATTATTCTTATATTTCATGTTCTTGCATCAAAATGTGTTTTACATCCTTCATTGCATGATACCTTGTCCAATTCCCTAGGTGAAAAATGGTTTTATTTTATATGAGCTTCCAAATAAAAGATGCTTCTTGACATAAAACTGTGTACTACCCTCAGCAGAATTCCAAGGGTATATCATTCAAGTTGAGTTGAAGTTTCTTCCAAGTGACAACAAATTTGGGATATATGTTTACTCACACTTGGTGTTTATGCCAAATCAATGATGTATGATATGTGTCTTTTACATAATCTTCTATCATGTAATTATGGTTAATTAATCGGCATTTTTACCTCATTATTACTTAACCATGTGAGTATATTGGCTTGGTATAAATATTAGGTATGGATAAGTTTTTTACAAATCCATGTCTTATCTTAGAAATTATTGAAGATCCCAGTCACATCCTCTCATTGCTTGAATGCTCCAGCGAAGCTGCCATGAAATTTCAAGATATTATCATGTCAATATATTGTATTACTATCGGCCCTATCAGGTAATACCAATCTACAAAAGCTCGATCAAGAATAAGAATTTTCCAGCTTTTGCGGAAAACAGATCAAGAACCATGATGTGTTTGATGTGATTGCATATACAGTTTGCGTAGGTAGATGGTGCATGATAGGGCGATCGTAATGTAATTTCTAACGGCGAAGCTCATTATGGAACATTTACCTATCTATTGCGAGGAGTCCGAAACCTAAATGTTGGGTTTTTGGACTGAAATACGTTTCTACTGCTAAAAAAAAGAAGTTACTTTTCTATATATAACGCGGTATTACACCGCGCTATACTTTAACGGTGTTTCAACCGTTAAAATATAGCGCGGTGTAATACTGCGTTATATATAGTGCTGTGTAATACCGCGCTATACCTCTTCATTAAAAAGCTCTTCTTCTTCCCACGACAGAAACAAAGCTTCCCCCCATTTTTAAAACAAAGAAAACAGACCCCCCCCCCCCCCCTCTATTTCTTTTCTCCAAAAAAAATCCGAGTGGACCCCACCCGTCGCACAAAAAGATAAGATTGTAGGTCCACATCCGACCCAAGCCTTCTATTGTTGTGGTTTCCTCGTTTCGGGCTCAAATTTTCAATTTATCGACTTTTCTAAAAACATAAATCGATGTATTCGGATTTAGTTTATGTCGAAACTCGTATAATAATGCATATTAGTTGTCTTGAATGTGTTTCCATGTTGTTTTGTATTTTGTTTGCGATTAAACTAGTATGTTATTTTTTTTCCGGATTAAGATATTAGTGTTTTAAAAAAATATTTAAAAGTTGAGAAATCATCTTTTTTGTAAATAAAAATGTTCATAAATTTCTTTTACTGTTTTATATGTAATTTTGTGAATGTTATGTTATTAAAATATATTTATTATTTTTATTTAGTTTAGATTATTTATTTGCTTAAAGACTAGTGCCCTTTTAGCGTAGTAAAATGTAGAGCCTTTTAGCGTAGAATCCTTGTAGTTTAAGTATCTACTATATTGATAAATCAAACACAAACTCTGTCCAATTACAATTTACAAAAATTAATTATTTGATTTATAAAACAAAAAACACAAAATTATGATAATATTAAAATTGACACACATAAGAATTCAGGATAGTTGGTGCTACTGGGCCTCAAATATCGAGCCTGGAACCCATAGATATATACGTTGTCCAATTAAAAATTAATTATTTAATTTACAAAACAAACACACAAAATTATGAAAATATTAAAATTGACATACATAAGAATTCAGGATAGCTTGGTGCTTCTGAGCCTCAAATATCGAGCCTGGAACCCATAGATATATACGCTGTCCAATTAAAAATTAATTATTTAATTTACAAAACAAACACACAAAATTATAAAAATATTGAAATTGACAGACATAAGAATTCAGGAAAGCTTGGTGCTGCTGGGGCTAAAATATCGAGCCTTGAACCCATAGATATATACTCTGTCCAATTAAAAATTAATTATTTAATTTATAAATTAAACACACAAAATTATGAAAAAAATTGAAATTAACACACATAAGTATTCAGGATAGCTTGGTGCTACTGGGCCTCAAATATCGAGCCTGGAACCCATAGATATATACTCTGTCCAATTAAAAATTAATTATTTAATTTATAAATCAAACACACAAAATTATGAAAAAATTGAAATTGACACACATAAGAATTCAGGATAGCTTGGTGCTACTGGGCCTCAAATATCGAGCCTGGAACCCATAGATATATACTCTGTCAAATTAAAAACTAATTATTTAATTTACAAAACTAAATACACAATTAATATTGTTTAATTTACAGTAGACGACATGGACGTGCCGCCTATGCATCCTGGACCTTTCTCCGATGAGCTATTAGTGTTACAGGGCGATCATAGGTCCGCCTACGTATGGGAGGAAAAGCTACTGGACCAGATTCTCCGCGCCAGGAGAGTGGACGACTTGTGGGACTTTATGAGGGACAGAGCTTTCCATCCCCGTGTAGTCCAGCGCCTGAGGGATACCGGCTTCTATAGGATTTTTGAGATTGGGCGGCTGCAGCTCGACTGGTCTCTGATCACGGCCTTGATAGAGCGGTGGCGACCGGAGACACACACTTTCCACCTGTCCATTGGCGAGGCTACCATCACGCTGCAGGATGTTGAGGTTTTATATAGGCTGCCTGCTGATGGACTGGCCGTTGCACTGCCTTAGGGTATGAGATATATGTCGCGTGCCCAGTATTTGGACTTGCTGCAGCAGCTCACTGGTTTCAGGCCACAGGATGAGACTGCACATTCAGGGGCCAGTCGCATGGGTTTGACAGCTATTAGACAACATTTGGAGATATTGCACCCCGACATCACCAACGAGACAAATGATCTACATATTCACCGGTACACGAGGTTGGTGTTGCTCCTTCTTTTTTTGGGGGGGGGGGGGTCTTGTTCCCGAACACTTTCGAAAATCTAGTGAGTTTGCGATTTTTACATCATCTTCAGCTGCTAGTCAAAATTTATCTTAAACTTTACGTCAACCTTGTATGTTAGGTTTGGGCCCGGGAGCGGTTCCTGCAGTTGCAGCCACCTCTACCACCATTACCTTCGGATGTAGCACCTCTGTTTCTCCCTCTAGCTAGGAGGTGGGTTCTCCGGCGTGGAAATTACCGAGCCATTGATGCTCATCATAATCTCCGCCTTGTCAGGGATGTGTTGGATATGCTGGAGGGCGCACAGGTAAATGTGTACCTAAACTTACTTGGTATATATTCACTTGTGTTGCGCATACTCACTTTTATGTCCTTATTTGATAGTTCATCTGGACGCCATACAGCGACGACTTGATAGGTGGCCTACCTGATTATTGCTCGGTCGACCTACTGATTTGGAGCACTTCCGTCCCGCTGATGTGCCTCGATATTGTGGAGCATCATGCCACAGAGTGGGTACTTCGCCAGTTTGGCCGTCCGCTGACTATACCGAGGGGGCCTACATGGGAGGCTACACATTATATAGCGGGATGATCGTTCGAGGGCGGACGACGCATTTGTAGCATAGCTAGAGGCGCAGGTCCATACTTGGGACCAGCGAGCTGATCTGATTCCGCCCCCACCTTCACAGATCCAGACGATGACTATTCATCTCTATACGTCCCGATACCGCAGCGTTATCCGACTTTTTATCGGGAACCCCGTTCATCAAGCTGGCGGTCGGTACAGACCATACACCGGGAGGCACGAGGCACTGGTATGTTGTTTGGTATTCTTACTTATAACTGTGATATAGCGTTCTGTAATTAATATTTTAAATGTTGTGTAGGCTATTGGTCATCATTTATTCTACCAGTTGGGACTGCAGATGCAGCAGCATGCCGGCGATCCTACGGTCGCTGAGTATGGCCGGCAGGTGATAGAGCTGGCTCTCCGGACACTGCAGCGAGCCAGACAGGGCGAGAGGTTAGATCACAACCCTGATTATGTGGCGCTAGAGCACCACCATCGGGGTAGGCCTGTCGCACGCCCGAGGGGACTGGCACGAGCCAGGGCTGCCCACCAAGGCAGGGCTGTTCCACGAGGCAGGGGTGCCCCACGGGGTCGTGGGGGACGTCGAGGAGGTGGTCCCCAGGAAGGGGGCGTTGAGGCACCTGTTGAGGCACCTGATGAGGAGGTTGGAGCTGATCTGGCGGGTGACATTCCTCAGCCAGACGAGCATCCCAGCAGCATGCCATTGTACAACCTTCAGTTGGAGCTGCCAGCATCGCAGGTGACCCCGTCACATCCATTGTTGATTACGGGCACGAGCTTCACCGGACATGATTGGGAGCAGTTCTTTCGAGGCCCATCGACTGCAGCTGAGGATCCGCCGACTCGAGAGGTGGATGGTGGGTGCAGGTTGAATTTTAGTTCATCGTTGTCGTGTGCTGTGGATCTATCACAGGCGCAAGTATGTTTGTATTACTATTAAATTTGAATTTGTTTTTTTTCTCATTGATTCGCCATAAATTAATTTTTAATTTTTTTATTAAGGCTTCATCCCAGCCCGTCACGGAGGCCTCTTTATGCGATGCTGAGGACACCACGGATGCTTATATTCAGGAGCCCGACGAGACCATGGTAAGAAAATATTTTTGACTTAACACGTACATTACTAATATACATTTTCATATACTGAGCTTACTTATTGTTTTGTAGATTGCTGATGGACAGACGACCCCTTCTACCGATCTTGCCAGCCCTACTGACGATCATGCTGCAACGCATTCTCATATAAAGAGGCGACGTGATGAGGATGATCCTGATAGTGTATCCAGGCGGGAGGGGATATGCCTCAGGCCAACGGCTGCATTGAAGCACAAAGGCTGTGGGACACATTGATTTTTTTTTTTGTATTTTATGTAAATAATAACAACAATTTTTTATGGTTACATAATATGCGCGTTATGTTTTTATTACCCCGTTTCTTCTTTATTTTAACAGTACAACACAAATGCAAACATAGAAACTTAACATAACTTAAATTCAGTACAACTAATGAAAACACATGACACGGGAAACATAAAGATACACTACTACGCTCAACACATACATGTCATTGTTTAGTCACCATCGCCTAGTATTATCTGCTCCAACCACTTAAATTTTTCTACCAGCTTATGTTTTTCTTCTTCCACCTCTTTGAGTTTCTCCTTCAACTCCGTAACTTCTCATTTGTATTGTCGCTCTCTTTCCCACTGTTTCAAGGTCAAATAATGAAGATACTGCAACTTTTCTTTGTAGTATTCCTGCTGACAGGGTTCATCAATCCATACCTCAAAATTGCAAACAGGTTTGTCGGGAACCCTATAAAACTTGTTCATACATACCCAGTAGCGGCGTCCAGCTTCACCATCATCCCAACAGTCTTGCATCATGCATTTTTTGTCGCACTCGCACCTTGGTACATAAAGGGGTTCAGACATTTGATAAAGCGTAAAAAGAATCTTGCTTTTATGGAAATATTTGCTATTGGGTATTGTTAAGCGCAGAAAATAACTAGAATGCGGCCGTTATTTATAGGCAAGGCAACACACAAAATGCAGTATTCAACCGCGCTATACATATTAACTTTTTCTTAAACGAAATAGCTTTTCCGCAGAAAGTCAGCTTTTCAAATCGACAAGACAACACACAAAATACAATATTCATCCGCGCTATACATATTAACTCTTTTTGAAACGAAACAACTTTTCCGTAGACGGTCAGCTTTTCAAACCGACAAGACAACACACAAAACGCAGTATTCAACCGCGCTATACATATTAACTTTTTCTAAAACGAAACAACTTTTTCGCAGACGGTCAGCTTTTCAGACCGACAAGACAACACACAAATTGCAGTATTCAACCGCGCTATACATATTAACTTTTTCTGAAACGAAACAGCTTTTCCGCAGACGGTCAGCTTTTCAGACCGACAAGACAACACACAAAATGCAGTATTCAACCGCGCTATACATATTAACTTTTTCTGAAACGAAACAGCTTTTCCGCAGTCGGTCAGCTTTTCAGACCGACAAGACAACCCACAAAACGTAGTATTCAACTACGCTATATATATTCACACAAAACATAGTATTTAACCACGAAGGGAGACAAATATCCTGTTTGTACTAATCCATTTTCTACTTGGTACTAGGATGTGTTTGTCTTGATTTATCCTTTTATTATCTTTTATTTTCATGTATGTTGCTTTAGTTATGGTTGTTGTGTTTTTTTCTCTTGAAGTATTATATTATGAAATTTCAATTTTCATATTGGTCTTCTTTACTAACACCAATAAGTTGAATGTTGGAACTATCATATCATCATCCCAATTGAAAAGGTCATGTTAGATAATAAGATGTAACAAGGCTGTGGAATATAATTTTATTTGATAAATCTTGCAACATAAACAAGTACAGACACTTATTACAAAAAATATTACAAAAACAAAACACTAGGTGTATCCTTGATAGTTGGGTACATTAGACGAACTTGCATCAGGAGCTGGATTACCACCGCCACCCAAATCAGCTGAAGGACATTTACGACGGTCGTGTCCTGTTTGCGAGCATATGCCACATTTACGCGCATAAACGGTATCACCAACATCCATTTGGTTCCGTATACGCGTTCTCTTTTGCACTTGCAGCTTGTGCAAATAGTCCTTGTTACACAGCATTTTAAATGGTTCTGACGGCCAATAATGCTCATCACCCAATGGCTGCAATTGCCCACTATATGTGTTTACGTATGCAACAACACTGTATTGCCTATCAACATAGTTGGTTGCCCCTAAACCAACTTGTTAAAAGTACTTCATGGCATGTGCGCACGGCATGTGGTAGATGGTCCATTTCCCATATGAACACAACCTGCTGGCTTCATTCACGATTTGTAGATTATTCCCCCGGTGTCCGCGGATAGCGGTGCGAACTTCAAAAACACCCCGGTCGTGATCATATTGTAAATATGAATGCCAATGTGCTCGCCTCCTGTATTTCTCAAATCTTCTCATTCGGTATTGGCATAAATGCAACACCCCTGTCCATCAATTCCGATGAAGCAATGTGCCTTTCAACAAACCTCTCCGCCATCTGTTTGAATGTCATCCGGACCATCGCAGTGATCAATCCACGTGCAGACTTTAATAAGCCATTGAATGACTCCGACACATTTGTAGTTAGGGCTCCCCATCGTTTGCCACCATCAGCATGTAATGTCCACTTGTGAAGCTCATGTCCCATCAGCCAATTATAGGCTCTTTCGTCTAACTGCCGGATCGCTTCCATGCGCCTCCTGAATTTGCACTGTTGGTGCTCAGTTGCAGCTATCCACATTAAATCATGCAAGTCCTTGTGGGATATTTCTTCTGGAAATTGGCCTTCAGGTGCCTCACACAGTAACAGTGGTATGCATAGGGTTCCTGCCATTCAGGCAAATGCCGTACAGAACATAAAATACCACCATGCCGATTAGATATTAGACAAATACCTGAAAGCTGTTTGACAACGTGCTGCTTCAAGTGGTTCAAAAATAGCGTCCACGTCTCCGCTTTCATTGGCACAAATGGCAAAAGCTAGTGGAAATATTTGTCCATTGGCAACTACTGCAATGGCGATCAACAACTTAATATCATACTTTCCATAGACATGAGTACCATCTATGGAAATTACCGGACGACAATGCACAAAATCATCAATTGCTGGTTTAAATGCCCAGAACACGTATCTGAATATATATTCTGGTATTCCCGGACTCCGCTCATGCCTCCATTCAACAACAGTCCCGGGGTTAAAGTGTTTCAGTGCGACCATGTACCTGGGTAGAGATGAAAATGATTTATCCCAGTCACCATAAATAATTTTAAATGCACGTTTGCGCCCGAGATATGCCTTTCTTTTGGTTATAGTACCCATATTCCTGGTGGATGGCTGTAATACACTCTTTGATCTTGTACTTAATGGATACTTCCAAGTATGGAATCAAGACAAGAGAAATCAAGTCTACATCCAAGTTGAAGTGATTCTCATTGAATGTGTCCATTTCACATCTGTGGGTGCTAATATATTTACCCACTTTCCACAACCCTGATTTCTTCTTGCTCGCACGCAACATCCAGTTACAACCCATAAAGTCTCTACGGCATACAACCTTGTATACCTCCGGAGTTGACTCCCTTACCGTCATCTCACGGCACTCTCTTATGCTGTAGATTTTTACAGCCCTAATTAGGCGAGCTTTATCGGGAAAATATATACCCTTTGCCAGCATCGTTGGTCAAGACTCATCCCACATTCCTGACCGAAATTCGTCAAGATCCCTTGTGAGGGAATCCACATCCGACATACTTGGAAAATTATCAAGGTAGGGAATATTCCGCTCATGAAACGACACGTGGGACTCGTACACTCTTGGTCTAACGGGAGGTGGAGGAGCATGCTCCCTCGTCAGCTCAGGTTAACATTCACTTCCTCCTCATCATCACCCTCGTCAGGGAAGGGTGTGTCATCTCCAGACTCATCGGCATTGTTGTCATAATCACTATTATCTTCCTAATTCTGCGCATTTGCCAAATCATGAGTAAATACGTCGTCTACGGGCAACTGTGTGAGGTCAGGACCATCAAGTTGCTCGTTTTCACTGCACAAAAAGAACAAAATGATAAGCTACTCAAATTGATAAATACTTTACATATAGCTATATCACTTCACATACAAGTCGTACTGTGTTGACATCCATGATGGACATTTTCTTGTTGATGATGACTCCCGGATGGACCACTGTAATCCAACATGCCAGAACTACGCATATTCCAACTTGGCGTGGGGTCATAACTTGTAAAATTCATATCCGGACGGTACCCCCTGTGGAAAATATGAGTGTTAATACAAATTCAATTCAACAAAAAATAAACATCGTAACAGAAAGGAAAAATTGAAATTTACCAGTCATCTTGTGGATTATGTAAAGCAGGAGAGAAATTATTTCCTCATTGCTCATTCGCCGGTGGTGATAAGTTTAAATCGAGGCAAACTCTTTCATACGGAATCTATCCGGCAAAAACTGCTCCAAAATAACCACCCGACAAACTGGAGGTTATCCCTACTATGCGCAACCTCATTATTGGGAACGTCTTCAACCTTGACGTACATTTCCAACAATTTTATCACAATAAATTCCATGTATTCATCCGAAATCCGCAAAACATCTCTAAGAGTTTCATCATCTTCGATGTTAAACTCAGAATAACAAGCAAATCCATGCGGAGTCACAGAATACGGATATCTACCGGTTACTTTAAGGTTCACCGAACGTTTCCTCACACTTATTTTTTTACGTAACAACGATACCAATTTATCGTACTCCATTGTAAGCGGCAATTTAACATGACACTGTGGAGATAAACTATACCTCACAGAGTTATTCTCCACTACAACCTCACCCCCAATGTAATGAAACTCTTATTTTTGGCTCTTCGGACATTATAAAAAGTGCTTGATAACAAAAAGAAAAGTTTGAACGGAAGTTAGAATTTTTTTTGAATTGATTTTCATAAAATCCTAACGCCTTTAATTAAGGCAAGGCCTAGCTCGGGGGCTGAATTTTTTGATGTACAGCGCGGTATTACACCGCGCTATATCAATTTGAATGATTGTTATGTCAGTAAACCGTAGGAGACTTATTGGTGGGCGCACAAAAAGGTATAGCGCGGTATTACACCGCGCTAAATATATTTGAATTAGTGTTATGTCAGTTAACCGCAGGAGACTAATTGGTGGGCCCACAAACATGTATAGCGCAGTATTACACAACACTATATAAAGCGCAGTATTACACCACGCTATACTTTAACGGCTGAAACACCGTTAAAGTATAGCGCGGTGTAATACCGCGTTATATATTGTAAAGTAACTTTTTTTTTAGCAGTAGAAACGTATTTTGAGTCCAAAACCACAACATTTAGGTTCTGGACTCCTATTGCGAGCACCTAATTTTTGACCGTGTTTGGTTTTTCCACTCATTTTTAGTATTTAAATAGATTCTAAGTTTAATTTTAATATTTTAGTTTTGTTTCACCTTTTTATAGGTTTATTTTAGATAAATTGATAATTACAAAAAAAGAGTTACATATTTTTAGAGTATTAGTTTAATTTTCATTTTACAAAGAAAGAAAAGTTTCAACAAAAAAAAAGGATATAATTTTATTTTAAGTGAGGTTTTGAGAAATAAATATTGAGTGTAGTAATTTTACTTTGCTTTTATTTATTTCTTTAGTAGGAGTAATTTTTTTTTTTAGTAATTATCAAGAAAAGAAAAAAAAGAGCCAATGGAAAATTGTCACATGGCAAAAGATTCTCTCTTATCATTTGATAACTAATTCACATGCACTTCCTAGCAATTTCCTAAAAATAACCCTACCTTAGACAATCACATTCCCCAATCCTTATCTCTCCCACCAATACATTCCCTAAGCTATATTATAAATTAAAGACTCAACACAATTAAAGGGAGAGAGAACGAGAGGCATCAGAAAACAGAGGGCTAGTATGCTCCTCCTCCTTCAACAGAGACAACCATGACAATTAGCTCAAAAATCCCATCCAAAGACCACCTCAAAGCGTCAGCGTCTCCACCACCAAACTAGCAGCTTCACACCTTCATCTTCATCCCAAAAAGCTATCAAAACAGCCTCATTTTTTCACTCAAAAACGCTACCGAAACAAACCCCAAAATCAACTCACAAACCTCCATGAAACACATGAAAATAAAGCCAATAAATACTACTTAAACCCCAGAAAAATTCAGCCATGAAGGCTTCATCTTCCACCCTCAAAACCAGTCTTTCAACCCCATGAAAAGCTGGTCACTTTCAGACATAAAACAGTCCAAAATGTAGTAAAAAACGCAGCTGCTTCATTCGATAAAAACGCAGCTGCTGCTTCTTTTCTTCCTCCAAAATTGACCTCAAACCACCCTTAAACCACTGGCAAAACCAGCCACGAAAATCAGATCCAGAATAGCTTTTTTTTTTTTTTTTTTTTACCGAACAAAACAGCAGCGCCAAGAGTCGAGGTCGACGGTGAAGTCCCATTTCTTTGTTCCTGTTCGAGTTTCCGCTTCGGGTCTTTGTTCGCGTCTATGTAAATCAGCCGGTTCCTTAATAAAAAGGGAAAGCTCTGCTCATCAAAGGTCCATCCTCTGCTTTTAAATTTTTTTCGTTCATGAATAAATTAGTGTCATGCTATTATCAATCGTTTGGTTGCTCTGTTTCGGAATCCTTGAGTTACTATCACGTTGCTTTATATGGTGGAATACTTTTGAGTCGTGTTAACTTTGTTCTAAGAATGTAGGTGCTTAATTTTGAATTCTGAATCCTAAAAAATGCAAGAATGAAGAATACTCAATGTTTGCCGTAGAAATCCTCTTGTTTTGGCTTACGTCTTGTTTGTTTGTGTTGTTAAGGTTTGATTTAATTCTTATAGGATTTTGCATCTCATTCCTCTATAAGCAGTAAGCCATGAATTCTTATTGAGCCTTGTATTGAAGTTTGCTGGGAGCTGGCATTAAATAAAAAATTTATAGTCTTACTTGTTAACAACTAAGAGCCTTGAGCACAATTTGGTTGGCAAATCACTGAGCTATATATTAGAGTTGAGAACAAGATTGGGCCTGGGTATGCTAAGAAGTACAGTTGGTGCATTGCAATATCTCACTTTCACGCGCCAGGATATCGCTTTTGCCGTGAATAAAGTGTCCCAGTTCATGCACAACCCACTGGATTCTCATTGGATTGTAACGAATTTTACATTATTTTAAGGGTACTTCATCGCATGGCCTGCATTTTGCTCGTCAACCATCCACTCTCTTACATGGCTATTGTGATGCGGATTGGGGTGGTTCTATTGACGATCGTAAGTCCACCAGTGGTTGTGCTATTTTTCTTGGAACTCATTTGATCTGTTGGGCATCAAAGAAGCAACGTGCAGTATCTCGTTCGAGCGCTGAGGCAGAGTATCGCGCACTTGCCAATGTAGCCTCCGAACTCACATGGTTGGAGTTTCTACTTCGGGAAATTGGTTGTTTCTCTTCGTCTAATCCTGTGTTATGGTATGATAATCTTAGTGCAACGTATTTAACTGTTAATCCAGTTTTTCATTCTCGAACCAAGCACATGGAGATCGATTTTCATTTTGTTAGAGATAAAGTGAAGAACAAAGCACTCTCAGTTCGCTATGTTGGCTCAAATGATCAAATTGCAGATGTTCTCACCAAAGGGCTGTCTAAGTTGCGCTTCCAGAGTTTAAGGGACAAGTTGACCGTGCTTGCCAACCCTGCTCAACTTGAGGGGGTGTGTAAAGAGTAGAATCCTACTATACCTGAAACTATATGTAGCCTGTTGTATTTAGGATAGTTCATTACTTGGTGTCCAAGTGCTATAGTTTAGTTAGGACTCATAAGCCTCATATGTGTATATATATATATATATATATATATATATATATATATATATATATATATATATATATATATATATATTCACGTTATAGATACAGAGAGATCTGCAGACTCTTATCACCATTCACCAGGTCAACAGGTCATGGAGCTCCCTCTCATTCGACAAGAACTATAGCGAATTTCTAAGCCGACTTTTGATATTATCCTTCCAACCATGCTGTAATCAATTTCGATAGTATCTATTCTGGGTCCAATGGCCTCTTTTCATCCAACATGACCCCTCTAGTGACATGACACATCAATACGATCTAAAGCCACAACCCGTGCAATCCGTGCACCAATAAGCATCATTCCAAATATACTAAAACATGGAAAATGACTCAAACAAGAGAAACGTCCTGCAAGCTTAACGGGCACCACCAGAACGCAATGCTAAGAATCCATCACACACCGCAGAACCAAAACACGCGAATCTAACACAAAGGATCATACCTCAATATAACTCCGCCACATTGTGTGACCCATCCAAACGCTGGTCCATGTTATATACCTCGAGCCACCTTGCTCAAAATCAATAACCATGTGAAATTCGACATCACGCACCCAAAGTGCATTACCATAACCACGGAGAAGAAAATGACACAATGCCACGCAACACCCGAAAGAGCATAACCAATACACCAACAACCAAGTAGTACCTAATACTCTTCTTGCTCGAATTCCGCTATAAGACCCCAACAGAACCGCACCATATGTGCATATAACCAACGAATCACAACAACTCGTAGCATAGAAGAGTAACTCACAGATCATTTCAGAACACTAATAAGCTCAACAACAACTGAATGGTACATCTCTCAACAATAACAGTATGGAGCCAACCAATCCGGCTCGGTGTAGAATACACATCCTAATTAGGCCTACAAATGGACCCCCAAATAAGCTCTAGACACCCACAAATAGATAACTAACCCTCCAAAAATCCGCAATGACTGAATCATAACACATACTATCCTCTGACTAACCTTGGCCACATTTTCACAATCCACAACCATGAAACAATCTGCTCCTAAGAACTCCCAGTCTCCAAATCCATAGAACACACGAATCACCATATCTGATCCCAACTCCGCCGCCCGAATGTCCAATACATCTCTCATACACGATCATTCCATGAGGAATACTTCTATAATTCTTCCGTGCCACTGATGTCGCCCAAACTCACACCAAAAATATAGGTTGTGAGGCGGTCGAAGCAATAATAAAAAGCCAAGCAGGTCAGGGTCGAATCCACAGGGAGTTAGATTTTGGATTAGGTATACACCTAGTGTGACTGTATGATGTGCCCCAAATTATACTTCCAAATTTTCAATTGTTGTTTCTACTTCTACTTTTAAGCTATTGATTGTAATTGTAGGGCTACGAGACAATATTTTTGGTTTTGGTTGTTTTTCAAGTTATGACAGATCTAGGGTTGCGCCTTCTGCCTAGTTGGTACCTAACGGATTTAGAGCTTTGGGGCATGTTTGGTTGATCGGGATACAATAAAGCAATCACACTCAATTACTCACTCTATACCTCTCGGTAGTTTGAGTGATTTTGCCTGATTTGGCTTTCTCAAGTCCAAACAGGTATTTCACAAAGCAAGTGATAGATGCTCTAGTCGGGTCTTACTATCTCTAGGTTCGACCCTTTAATTTGGGCTATCAATTTCTTGAGTTCACCCCAATTCCTAGTTAGCCAAGTTTTCCTAGACTTAGTTTCTCTTTCTCAAGTAGAGACTAAGTCAAATAGGCATGAATCAATGTTTGCAACCATCAATTCTCGAATTCAAGCAAGAACTAGGCTAAATATCATAAACCCAATCATAATTAAGCCCTAAATCAATTGCCCATTAAGTACCCATACTAGGGTTGGGTCACAACCCTAGCTAAGGGTTTAGCTACTCATGGAAAATGAAGAAATTAAAGAAGAAACTAAGATAGAATTCATAATACTTGATTAAGGTAAGAAAATCTAATGTTTAAAAGCTAATCTAGTACAATTTTACCCAATACAGTAAATAAAAACGGCTCAGGTGCACCCAACTTACAAAACTTGACCTAAAAATGACAAAAAGTTCTATTTATACTAAGCTATAAATATATGACGAAATTGCCCATGCGGAGGTTGTGCGGCTGCACAATTCTCTGTGCGGTCCGCATGTTGATATTGACTTGTCAATTGGGCTTTCTGCGGTCTCATAAAACTAGGATGCGACCGCACTTCATTTAATTGTGCGGACCGCACGTTTTTAAGTGCGGCCGCACACTTGAACTTGGACTGGAGCTGGCCTTCATTATGCGGACCGCACATTTATGAGTGCGGCCGCACTTTGGCCTCATGCGGCCGCACAATAATAGTGCGGTCCGCACATCTTCAATCTTCCCAAAAACATGGCTCTTTGATTCTCCTCTTCTGCGGACCGCACAATTTATGAGTGTGGCCGCACTTGGCATCCTACGGCCACACAATAATAGTACGGTCGGCACATCTTCAATCTCCCAACATGCAAGTTCTCTGAAGCTTGTTTTCTGTGGCCGCACAATAAGTGCGCGGTCCGCACTTTGTGAGGAAATTCCATCAGTGCTCCTTAGAGTTTGCGGCCGCACAGAAAATTGTACAGTCCGCACTGTGACCCTTTTTGCCTTGTTTTGGTCCTTGTCTAATTTTTGCTCCTTTTTGAGTTGATTTTCACTTCTTTGGCTCGTTTCCCAATATTCATGCAAGAAAGCACATTTCATTAGTTCTCGGGAATACCTTTAAGCGTGTTTGAGCTAAAACGCAAGTAAAAGAGAGCAAATAAGTAGTCAACGTCTCTACTTATCAACTCCCCCAAACTTAATCTTTTGCTTGTCCTCAAGCAATTAAGGCAATTCCCACCTCCACTAGAAAAGGGCTATTTCAGCAGGCCTAAGGTGAATCAATCACACATCAATTAGGACCAACAATTACCCACAACACGTATGAATTATCAAACAATGCAATGATTTGACTCTTTGAGTATAATAGTTCTAATGTGACACTAAAGCATCAAGAGTAGACTTATTCATCAAGGAAGCTCGCTCTTTCATGTAGGTCATTGTGGATCCCAAACTCCTCCTCTTCTATTCTCTGTTAGCATAACTCACTTAGGAATATAACACTCAAATCAAGGATTGTGAAAAGTTCGCTCATCTCTCTCAAAAGAATGTCACAAGTACGGCTCTAAGTACCATATGCTTACCCCTCATGTAAATCACCACTAATGTAAGCTCACTCAACTTGAAATCATGTAAGGCTTTTTCGGGATGTAATGAAGGCTTTTGGATCAATGTAGGACTTGTTGGGATAGATTCATCTTTCCTTAAGCACTCCATTTTCTCTTTTTGGCTCATACTTTGTTGACTCTTTGAATTAATTTCTTTTTCCCCGGGGGAACTAGAGGGACGTAATGTCACTCTTTCTTGGTCATGATATTCATTTTCTCCTTCTCTACTTATTCCATGCCTTTTCATTCTTGTTTTTCTTTGAATCCCTTCAATTCTTCACTTTATTCAATTTTTTTTGGCAATTTTCTTTTTGTTCTTTCTTTCTTTTCTTTGCCTTCCCTTTTCTTCATTTCTTTCTTTTCTTTGAACCTTTATATCACTTTCAAACTCCTCGTCTCTCCCCCAAACTTATATTTTTGCCAATTGTTTCTCAAGAATGCTAAGGAAAGATCGGGTGCCAAGAGAGGATCATTACAAAACGGATAAAGGCTATAACGTGGTTATTAAAAAAAAAGGGCTTAGGCTCAAATGGGTTGACTAGGGATATCATATTGGTAGGTTATGGAAGATTTCAAATTTCAAAATGGATCAAGAAGAGCCTACAATCATTTCTCAAGCCAAGCTACACTTAGAATTTCGCCTAGAAAAACATTCGAGGCAAGTTCTAGACTATTAGCATGGGTACTTGGGCTTGCAACTAAATATCTCACCTCTCACGCTGCTGGATTGCTAAAGAGAACAGAGCCGAGGGACCACAACAACCCTAGTTAAGATTGAGAATCACAAATGGCTCGACTGAACCACTCGATGACTGCTTAAGTCAACACAAGAGTCATAAGGTCACAACTAGAGCTATTTTCTGCCAACAACTTGTTTTTAACCATAAGGCCGTAGGTAAATGTGCTGGTACCAAGTGAAGCATGCTTGAGACCCTTTTATTCATTACTACTGTTTTTGCCTAAACACAAAATAAAACGGACTCAATCCCTTAAGAAGGTTGTCATTCCATCCATCGTTGGGAAGAGCCACCCGGTTCACACAAAATCCACCTTCGAAAAGAACCGCGACATTAAAAAAACCAAAGGCTTATTGTTCACTCAAACGTGAAAAGAAGCTAACAAATCAAAAAGAAGCTACTAAAGTAAATAAGAAGTTATACTACTAAGAAAAACAAACTAAAGAAGCTACGAAGTAAACTACGGAAAGTAAGACAAATGAATATACAAACCGAGGGGAAATGAATATATACATCAAGTGAAGGGAAGACTATATACATAACCAAAGAGAAAATAAAGATAAAAGAAAAATAGTATTAGAGTTATTACAGGCCAATGTCAATGTCAAATCAATCAAAATAAACCACCCCCTTGAATAAAAATAAGCATTGTCCCCAATGCTTAACAAAAATAAGAATAGGGAAGGGTAGAGAGTTAAGAGAACTCTCTATGTGGTCTCAGTCTGCATGGCATCCTCAGCACCCTCCGTCTCCTCCAACCGTATCTCATCATCGCCTGGCTGAGGGATAACTGGGTTGCTGAGCATCTGGAGCATCTCCTCTGCGGTGTGGGCAGTAAGGTCTGGCTCTTCAGACTGGCCAGCTACTGCCTGTGATGCCTCGGGTACTACTGGTGCTGTCGGGGCTGCTGGTGCTGTCTCCATAAGAAGGTCAAGAGGGATATCTCCAACTGATGCAAGCTTGGCCACCTATTTGCTCGATCTGTCCATTGACTTCTTTGATGCCTGAGATTTCTGCATCTTCTTAACCTGTTTGTCCAAATCGTCAATAGCTTTCCCGTGTGCCACCACTATAGCAATGATAGTCTTCTGGTTTTCCAAAATCTTCTTCAATGTTTCCTCCACTGACGGAGGTACCTGGTGCTGCTGGGGCTGAAGACTGTGCTGCAACAACACTGGATATGTTAGGCACCTTTGAAGTAGCTGCTTGTATCTAGTTGTTGAGACTCGCTAATATCTGGGAGACTCCCAGTGCAGTCCGTGGATAAGTGGATGAGGTTGGCACTAATAATGAAGCTGATGGTCTAGAAGAAGAAGGTGGTGGCATGTCTGCTGTCCTGGTGGAAGAACCGGCTGCTGTGGAAGGCATGGTATCTGTGGAAGGCTCAGCAGCTGAATCAGTAACTACTATCGTTGGCTCCTCAGACTGGCCAGCGGAGGTAGTTGCCTTACCCTTGAACTTTGGGCTGTCAGCACCCTGCAGGTGGTACCATGAGAAAGACTTCTTGGCCTTTACCTTTGTATCATATTGCCTCGACTCCACCTTTTGATCGTTGAAATACTTTGTGAGGAAGTTTGGGTAAAGGTAGGATCTCTCACCTTTCTAGACAACTAATGTGGTGTTGGTTGACATTATGGCACCCATATTGATCGGGTACCCAGCCATAATAGAAGCCACCAGAACTGCTCGGGGAAGTGAGAGGTTGTTCTCATTCAGACACGGGTCAATATAACAGTACACAAAGGTTTGCCACCCTTTAGCTTCAAAATTTAGGGTGGCCTGGACTATGAGGGCCCCTGCTGTGAGCCACGGGGGTGGTGGTCCTCGAGCAGCCAAAATCTTAGCTAGCCACGGGCGAGCTGCATCACCCATAGCAAGCTTTTCCAAATAGTGCATTGCCTCTACTTATTCAAATCCCACATATGTGTTCAAAGAGCAGCGTCAAATCGGACTTTCAGATTTCGCACTTTTGTTATCTTGGTACCCTTCTTTATGTGAGCCACATTGGCATAAAATTCTTTAACCAAGTGCTCATTTGCATCGATGACACTGTGGGTGAACCACTTCCACCCCTTTCTCTCCCGGAACTGTCTAAGGACATTTGGATTGTGAATGTCCAAATCCTTCATTAAGAACTGTCGCTCAAGTGTAAGCGATCTCTAGGGCCACCACTCTCTGAACTTGTTGAAGGTTGTTAAGCTGACGAATCTATCTTCCCACATCTCTTTCTTCCTCGACCTCTCAAGGCCGCCCACTCGAGTGTCACCTCCTCTCCTATCATCCGGGACATCATCATCATCATCATCATCATCATCATCATTTATATCAATTGGTGCAGGAGGAGTGTATGTAGAGGAGGGCTCTGAACCCTGGCTGCCTTCCTCTAAACCCTCCGAAGAACTTGCTGAGGTAGAGGATTCGTCATGGAGTTGGTATCTCCCTTGAGTTTGTTGTGATTGGGCTTCCGGCTGTGCTTGCACAGACTTTCCCTCTGAAGCTTCCCTAGACGTGGCATATTCACTGGTGCCTGAAGATTTTGGGACTCTGTTTGCCGTAGTCTTCTTGTTTATTGCTTTCTATATGGCAAGTGGTAGGTTACTCTTGCCTCAGCCTCGGCCTCGGAATGATTCACCTCTCCCTTTTGATGTATCGCCTCTACCACGTGATCTAACCATTGTCTGTAATACAAGAAACATAGTTCAGATGAGTTTAAGACAATCAAAGCATTTGCAGAACAATTGCAGAACATAGTCATCAAAGCAACAGTACGAACCACACAATTCTGGGTGTGGCCGCAGACTGTCTAGTGCGGACCGCACAATTCTGAAGTGCGGTCGCACACCCTGAAGTGCGAACCGTATAATTGTGAGTGCATCCGCGTATCCTCAAGTGCAGACCGCACCATTTTGAGTGCGGCCGCACAAGTCTAAACCTGAGTTTCTGATTCTCTGAAGTTCAAAAGTGTGGCCGTATATATTTTTATGCGGCCGCACAATTTTTCTACGGACCGCAAAATTTTGAGTGCGGTCCGCACATTTCAAGCACTAACTTCACCCTATTTTACTGCTATGCGGACTGCACAAAAATGTGTGCGGCCGCACAATTCAAATAATGACGGAACTACACTTAGGGCTCTTGCAATTTTTTCACAAATTAAACATGGTGTGCACAAATTGACAAGACTAGTGGTCGACCCAGTCCTTAATGAACATATATGAAGCTACCCATATGATTTTGAAGCACATATTAAGCACATTTGACATTTTTAGGCCTAAAAATAACTAACTATTCAAAGAAAACAAAAATAAAAATTAAGAAAAATGAACAAAAATCTAACATGGATTGTACATACCAGTAGTGAATGATGCAGGTGAGACTCTAACTTGATGAATTGAGTGCGATTTGTGAACTATTATTGGGATGCACAGTGTTTCTTAGGGCTTGGGAGTTCAGAGAGCGTAAAGTTTGAATAGTGGTGATAAGCCCTATTTATACTTTAACCAAGTCGGTCCTTGAACTTGTTGAAGCTGAGCTTTGGCCAATTGATTCATTGTGGTTGTCAACTCGGCAATAGCTTGCCCATGATCATGTAGTTCCTTGTGTAGGTGAATGACATTTGGGTCACCTTGAGGAACATTGGCTCTACTTTGCCATGCCGATGAGGTATCCGCCATCTTATCCAAAATTTCACAAGCTTCGGCATAAGGCGTGTTCATGAAGTTCCCACCGGCGAGTTGATTTACTGCATATTGATTTGTTGTGTTGATCTCCCTGTAGAAGGTTTGTTGGATCATGGCCTCAGTCATATCATTATTCGGGCACTCTTTAACCATGGTAGGACATCTTCCCAAATCTCGTGCAATGGCTCATTGGGCTCTTGCTTGAACGCAAGAATCTCATCCCGAAGTGTCGCCATATGCCCCGGAGAGAAGAATTTGGCAATGAATTTTTCCGCCAACTCATCCCATGTATGTATGGAATGATTGGGCAATCTCTCTAACTAGTCCAATGCCTTTCCCCGTAGAGAAAAGGGAAATAGCCTCAACCGCAGCGCGTCCTCGGAGACATTGGTTTGATTGCCCCCCAATAAGTATCGACGAACCCTTTGAGATGCTTGTAAGCATTTTTACTTGGAGCCTCGGTGAAGAATCTCCATTTCTCAAGTAGTGTAAACATCACATTGGTGATTTGGAAGTTGCCCGCCCTAATGCAGGGCAGGACTATAGCACTTGCATAACCCTCGTTCGGCAACACCCGGTGTGCCGCCGCTTTTGGAGGAGGTGGGGGTGGAACGGGAACATTATCTTGAGGTGGGTGGACTCGTCTATTTGCTTGAGGTTCAGGAAGAACCTCATCTCCTTGATCATCGTCCACTTCCTCCCCCAATGGCATATTCCTGATAGGCTCATTGTTGAGAGCCATTCTCGTACCTATAATCAATTCAAAAACAAAGTTAGTGACTCGGAAGGAAAAGAAGACAAATCACACAAAAACCTAGATATATAGCTAAATGCATTTAACTCCCCATCAACGGCGCCAAAAATTGATGTCGCCCAAACTCACACCACAAATATAGTTGTGAGGCGGTCGAAGCAATAATAAAAACCCAATGCAAGTGGGGGTCGAATCCACAGGGAGTTAGATTTTGGATTAGGTATACACCTAGTGTGACTGTATGATGTGCCCCAAATTACACTTCCACATTTTCAATTGTTGTTTCTACTTCTACTTTTAAGCTATTGATTGTAATTGTAGAGCTAAGAGACAATATTTTTGGTTTTGGTTGTTTTTCAAGTTATGAAAGATCTAGGGTTGCAACTTCCACCCAGTTGGTTACCTAATTTAGAGCTTTAGGGCATGTTTGGTTGATCGGGATACAATATAGCAATCACACTCAATTACTCACTCTATACCTCTCGATAGTTTGAGTGATTTTGCCCGATTTGGCTTTCTCAAGTCCAAACGGGTATTTCACAAAGCAAGTGAGAAAACACACGAGCACCCTGTAACTGATCAAACAGGTCATCAATAGGAGGCAAATGACACCGGTTCTTCACTGTAACTTTGTTCAACTGGCGATAATCAATGCACATATGTATAGAACCATCCTTCTTCTGTACAAACAAGACAGGAGCACCCCAAGGTGATACACTGGGCCGAATAAAACCCTTATCAAGCAATTCCTGTAACTACTCCTTCAACTCCTTCAACTCAGGAAGAGCCATACGGTAAGGAGGAATAGAAATGGGCTGAGTGCCCGGCAACAGATCAATGCCAAAATCAATATCTCTGTCGGGCGGCATGCCTGAAAAATCAGCTGGAAACACATCAGAGAAATCCAGTACTTCTGGGACTGAATCAACTGTAGGGGTATCAATACTGACATCTCTCACATAAGCTAGATACGCGTCACACCCCTTCTCAACCATTCGCTGAGCTTTAAGAAATGAAATAACTCTATTGGAAGTGTGATCTAAGGTACCCCTCCACTATACTCACGGTACACCTGGCATAGCCAGCGTTACGGTTTTGGCAAGACAATCAAGAATAGCATAATGGGGCGACAACCAGTCCATGACCAATATAACATCAAATTCTACCATGCTGAGTAATAATAAAGTGGCTCTGGTCTCAAAACCACTAAGAGCAATCAAACACGACCGATAAACGCGGTCCACAACAAAATAATCTCCCACAGGAGTAGAAACATAAATAGGGGAACTCAAAGAATCTCGAGATGCACCCAAATGCGAGGCAAAATAAGAGGACACATAAGAATAAGTGGAGCCTGGATCGAATAGAACCGATGCATCTCTATGACATACTGGAACAATACCTGTGATGACAGAATCGGAGGCAACAACCTCAGTACGGGCAGGAAGGGCATAGTATCTGGCCTGGCCTCCCCCTCTAGGGTGACCTCTACCTCCCCGACCTCCACCTCTAGCTGACTGGGCAGGTGGAGTAGCAATTGGTGCTGTAATCATAGCCTGTGAACTCTGCGGAGCACGCTGTGGCTGAGAAGTCTGCGGAGGTGCACCCTTCCTAAGTCTAGGGCAATCCCTTACCATATGGCGTGTGTTGCCACACTCAAAACAAGCTCTAGAAGGACGTGGCGGCTGTGACTGGCTTGGGCCAGGTCTGCTGGACTGACCACTAAAAGCACCCCGTGCAGGAGGCACACTAGATACCAGAGGTGCATATTAAGGCTCCTGAGGTCTTGGAGGAGCTGGAATACCACGAGCTGCTAGAAGAGCTAAATGAACGGGGCGACTCATATAACCCCTACCATGACGAACTGCAGCTGGGGCACGGGCACCAAAATAATGGACAGACTCTCGAGACCTCTTGGCCTCTCTCTCCTCTCTATCCCGAGTATGCATGCCCTCTACTCTCTTAGCAATGCTCACCACCTGCTGATAAGAAATATCTATCTCCAACTCCCGGACCATGCTAGATCCGATGCTGGGAATAAGCCCCTCAATAAACCGGCGAACTCTCTCGCGAACCGTATAAACCAAGGCCGGTGCATGCCTAGCCAAGTCACTGAAATGGACAGCATACTCCGAAACAGTCATAGAACCCTGGCGCAAATGCTCAAACTCCGCGCGCCATACGTCCCTGAGGCTCTGAGAGACATACTCTCTTAAGAACATATCTGAAAATCGAGTCCATGTAAGGGAAGCTGCCTCAGCCAAACTATCCAACTTAAAAGTACGCCACCACTGATAGGCTATGAAAGAAACCCTACTCGATCCTGATATACCCATAGTGCGGAGGATACGATGTCACTTCTCCAGAAATCACTGAGCATCCTCTGATGCTAGACCACTAAATGCAGGAGGCTGGTACTTCTTGAACCTCTCAAGCCTTCGCAGTGCCGATATAATCTCTGGGACCTGATCAACATGCACTCGCTGCTCAGGAGTACGGGGGGGGTGGGGGTAGTA
>NC_031999.1:15557427-15581656 GCF_001879085.1 Nicotiana attenuata
GGGGGGGGGGGGGAGTCTATGCTCCTCCCCCGGCCTGAGATGTGGCTGCAGCAAGGGGAAGCAACCCTGCCTGAGTTAAAGTGGTGTACATGCTCATGAACTGTGCAAGGGTCTCCTGGAGAGCTGGAGTAGTAGTAGCAGTAGGCGTATCAGGCGCCTAGGCTCCGGCTGGAGCTGCTGGTGGCTCCTTTGTAGTAGCTCGCATAGGTGCTCTGGCTGCACCACGTGTGCGTCCTCGGCCTCTTCCCCGGCCCCGACCTTTAACGGCTCTAGCAGGGGGCGCGAGTGCTTGGTCATCTTCGGTAGCTCGTGTCCTCGCCATCTGTGAGAGAATAGAAGACAGAGGTTTAGAATTTTGATATCAAAAATCTCGACGACAAGGAAATCAAATGAAGTGGAATTTTTCCTAATAGTTACATAGCCCCTCGAAGATAAGTACAGACGTCTCCGTACCGATCCGCGAGACTCTAATAAATCGGCTTGTGATTCGTTACTCCTATGAACCTAGAGCTCTGATACCAACTTGTCACGACCCAAGTTCTCCCTCCATGAACTGTCGTGATGGCACCTAGTCTCTACGACTAGGTAAGCCTAACACTTAGCGAAAAAAAGAATAAAAATGTACGAAACTAGCAAATTACGAGTAATATAATAAAGAAGGTTATAATGCCGCTCGGCGTATACAATAACACTCTCTCAAACTAGACAAAAACACTCCCAAAACCCGGAATCTCATGAATCACAAACTGAAGAAAATTACATAAGGATTCTAACTCCAGAAATCTAATAACAAAGGAAAATACAGGGAAAAGTCTATAACAGTAGGAAGAGTAGAAAGGGACTTCTAGGTCTGCGGACGCGGCATATATACCTCGAAGTCTCTGAAATCGCCTCGCCTCACTGATAGTACGACTGAGCAGAGGAACCTGGATCTGCACACGAAAAACATGGGCAGGAAAGGGCATGAGTACACCACAGCGGTACCCAGTAAGTGCCAAGCCTAACCTCGGTCGGGTAGTGACGAGGAAAGTCAAGGCCCTACTGGTTATATAAATATATAATAAGGTAAAACAATATAGAATGTGGAAGTATAATTAAAGATGCTAAAAGTCAAATAAAGATGAAATCTCAAGAAGGAATAACTCAGTAAGCAGTGATAACAACAGGGGGATCTCCCAGGATAACGTCTCATAGTCCCAAACATAAATGTGCAGAGGATCTCCCGGGATGTCGTCCCGTAGTCCAAAAGTAAATAGCCAGTACAGGGAAATCTTCGGGGATACCGTCCCGTAGTCCCAAATATAAAGGTATAGGGGGGATCTCCTGGAATACCTATCCGTAGTCCCAAAGTGAACAAGCAAGGGGGATCTCCCGAGATACCTTCCCGTAGTCCCAAAGTAAACACACAACAGTCTCAAGAAGAAATCTACCGTTCTATTCAATAAAAATAGGAATTTCTACTCTAAACATGCTACACAGAATCCAAGTAAGCAGTTAAAGCAGATAAGGCAGTTAAGTCACATAATCATGCTTTCCTAAGCTAAACAGGGAACTTCAAGTACAAATATTGCTCAATTAAAAGAAAACACAGATATTTACTTAATGAAAATGGGGGTTTTCAACAATTAGCACGTGTATGCACTCGTCACCTCACGTATACGACATTCATATAACAACAGTACCAAAATCCTAAGGGGAGTTCCCCCACACAAGGTTAGGCAAGCCACTTACCTCGAACAAAGCTCAATCAATCTGAAATAACGCTCTTGCCACGAGTATCCAACTCCGAGTGGCCCAAATCTATCCAAATCAATTTCATAATGTAAATATAACTACAAACAACAAGTTTAGCTAAAGGAATAGAATATAAGGCAAGAAAATAGAAAAACGCCCAAAAATCCTCCCAGGGCCCACGCCTCGAAATCGGGTAAAAATTACAGATTATGAGCATCCATTCACTCACGAGTCAAACCATACCAAAATCAACCAAATCTGCTACCAAAATCTCGATCAAAATCCCAAAATTCGGCCTAAGAACTTTTCTCAATTTTTCATCAAAAAGGAGTTAGGAATCATTACCCACTGATTTTCTCTTCAAAATCCTCACAAAATCGCCTTACCCCGAGCTCAAAATCGAATTTGATGTTATGAGATTCAAACCCTCGAAATTTCATATTTCTGCCCAGCGATTTCCGCTTTTGCGGTCATGGGGCCGCATCTGCGGTCCCGCACCTGTGGGAAAAGCATCGCAGGTGCGAAATCCACTTATCCGGGCTGGGACCGCATCTGCGGTCGCTGGGCCGCATTTGCGGTCCCGCATCTGCGGTTTCCCAGCCGTATCTGCGGTCCCTAGAGCACAAGGCCAAACTCGCTTCTGCAATTACCAAGCCGCTTTTGCGGTGCCGCACCTGCGGTCCCACATACGCAGGTGCGGTTATAGCAGGTTCAACAATAACAGCAAATGCCTAAGTCCAAATCAACTCTCGTTAAGCATACAAAACTCATCAGAGGCCCCCGGGACCTCAACCAAACATGCCAACCAATCCTAAAACATCATACGAACTTAGTCCAACCCTCAAATCACATCAAACAACCCTAAAACCACGAATCACCCTCCAATCCAAGCCTAATGAACTTGAAATTGCAAGAATCCTACAACCGATACCGAGACCAACCAAACCATGTCCGATTGACTCCAAATTTTGCACACAAGTCACATTCAACACTACAGAACTATTCCAACTTTTGGAATCGGATTCCAACCACGATATCAAAATTTCACTATCGATCCGGAAACTTTAAAAATTCAACTTTCGGCATTTCAATCCTAAATAAGCTACGGACCTCCAAAACACAATCCGAACACGCCCCTAAGCCCGAAATCACCCAACGGAGCTAACGGAATCGACGAAATTCAATTCCGAGGCCGTCTTTGCACTGTTTCGACATGGTCCAAATTCTAAAACTTAAGCTCTCATTTAGGGACTAAGTGTCCCAAAACACTCCGAAACTCAAAACGAATCTTCCTGGCAAATCACAATAGTAGAAATAAACACAGGGAAAGCAGTTAATAGGGGATCGGGGCGTTAATTCTCAAAACGACCAGCCCGGTCGTTACAAACAATCTTCAAAAATTTTCGAAATCGGGGCACGTGGGCCTGGGGGTGAATTTTAGGAATCTTCCAATTTGGGTTGGGTAATTACTCTAATAGTTAAATCATGAACTTCTGAACATGTATTGATTAATTTATATAACATTTGAATAGTTTCGAGTCATTTGGCGCCGAGGTGAGGATTTAAAGAATATTTGTGGATCGGAAGTGAACTTGAGAACGAGGTAAGTCTCTTGCCTAACCTTGTTAGAGGGAACACATCCCCTTAGGTGTGTTTTGTTGTAAATTACTTGTGTGGGGAGATACGTATGCACTAGGTGATGAGAGTACGTGCGTAGCTATATTCCATGTGATGTCCGGGTAGTCTTAGGCATAAATCATGCTTTGTTGACATGGTTATTTGATTATGCATATTAATTGTCTTGAATAGAGTTGAGATTGAGGATTTTAAGCTTTATAGTTTCCAGTTTAGACTTCTTATTTTTGGAAACAATTGAAGAATTTTATAATAACTTTGAGAAATCTATATTCGCTCGCGTTGCAAGCATTTCCGCTAGTGAGGTAAATTCCACTACTCTCATGGGAGCGGGCCGTTCGCCTCGGCATGTTAATAGATTCATCTATGGTTCGTGCAGTTTGACGCTCGGCAGTGCACACAGTATAGGTATATGTAATTTTGATCGAGCCGTACGACCTCGACATAACTCATGCGTAAAAATACTTGGAGCCCAATTATACTTGATATCGTTCTATTGGCTTGAGAGGTTAAATGGTTAGATGATGGAAATGGATTTGGGATTTACTATCAGTGAAAGAATTATTTATTTATTGCTTGTTATTGAGTTTTTATTATCACTTATATAGCCCATGCTTATTTAGAATTTCGGTATTTTATTATTAGCCAATAGTAAGTGTCAAAGTCGACCCCTCGTCACTACTTCTTCGAGGTTAGACTAGATACTTACTGGGTACATGTTGTTTATGTACTCACGCTACACTTCTGCACTAACCGTACAGGATCTGAGGCAGGTGCATCTGGCTATCATCCCGGCGCGTACTCTTGATACTCCGAGACTTTGCGATGAGCTGCCTTTCGAGCCCGTTCTGCAGCACCCGACGTCTTTCTCTTGCATTTACTTTCTGTCTATTTTATTTCAGACAGTAGTGTAGTATATTTTTTGTATATTCTACTAGTAGCTCATATACTTGTGACATCGGGTCTTGAAAATTATGCTAGTAGGCACTTGATGATTTTTTATTATTTACTTCACCTAATTTGCTTTCAAAGTTGTTTATTTCTCATTTTATTAAATTTTTCACTTCTTATTTATTCAATTATTAAAAATCAACTATTTCTAAAAAAATTAAAAAAAAAGAAAAGAAACAATCACATGGTTAGTTCACTGTTGGCTTGCCTAGCGGTAATGTTGGGCGCCATCACGGCCTAGTGGAGAAATTGGGTCGTGACATATTCAAATATAAGTATTAATTTAAGGAAAAGAAAAAATTAATACTAATGTATATAAAAAATCTTTTTGGCTTTCAAATTAACAATCACAGAAGAAAGCTTGAAAGAAACTGTGACTACACATGTTCTATGTGTAATAGACTGACTAGTTTAAGACCTTATCAGTCATTTGGTCCTGGTTTAAATATAAACCAAAAGTTACCCGAGCCAACATTCGAATTGAATCATTAAATGGTTAACCAACCAGTTACTTAGGCATACCGATCACCATGGAGTTACTCCTATGTAGGTGACTCTGTTTTTGTAGGGGCCTTCATGAGATGCTCTGGTTGTATAGTAACTTGGATATTGACCAGATTAATTGGTTAAGCAATTAATTGTCAAACCTCTGTTGGACTTATAAGGCTCCATTGCTTCAGCCTCAATGGCTATGGGTATGTCACTATAGTTTTGAGTTTAGCGTAGCCATCTCGTCTTATTACCTGTGGAATTCATCAGTCTATCAAAGTGACCAATGAATGTTGCTCAAAATATCCTCCAAAGTACAATTTTAGTGTTTGACCATTTACCTTAAACTTGTCACCTCCATTGTTCTGTTGGATTTCAATTGCTCCATATGGAGTAACGTCTGTTACATTGTAAGGATATGTCCACCTTGATTTTAATTTTCCAGGGAATAGCATGAGTCGACTACTGTAAAGAAGCACTTGATCTCCAATTTTAAAACTTTTTTGTCGGATCAAATTGTCATGCCATTTTTTTTGTTTTTTCTTTAAACAATTTTGCATTTTCATAGGCTTCCAACTCATTAACCTGAAAAAATCTATTTTTACCAGCAGAGGCTAATTCAAAGTTTAATGCTTTTAGTGCCCAAAAACCTTTGTGTTCTAATTCAACTAGCAAATGCAAGCTTTCCCAAAATCTGTATGGGGATGTTCCAAGTGGCGTTTTGAACGCCGTTCGGTACGCCCATAATGCATCATCTAATTTTAAAGCCCAGTCTTTTTTTGAGATTCCAACCATTTTTTCAAGAATTCTTTTTAACTCACGGTTGGAACTGTAACTTGCCCTTGAGTTTGAGCATGATATGGTGTTCCTGTTTTATGAGTCACACCATATTTTGTCAGTAAAGCAGAAAATTGTCTATTCATAAAATGAGTCTCTTGGTCATTAATGATGACTCGTGGTGTGCCAAATCCGATAACAATAATTTTTTTTGAAAAAATTGCACACAGTTCGAGCATCATTTTTTCTTGTGGGATGACTTCAACCCATCTTGACACAAAATCCACAGCCACAAGGATATATTTAAAAGAATGAGAAGAAGAAAAAGGACCCATGAAATCTATTCCCCAAAAATCAAATATTTCACATAGCTGTATTGATTGCAATGGAATCCCATCTCTCTTAGTGATGTTACCTGTTCTCTGACACCTGTCACATTGTGCAACATATGCTCGGGCATCTTTAAAGCTTCCAAAACTTTAAAGGTTGTTCGATTTGCTGCATAATGACCTCCAATTACTCCATCATGACAGTGATATTGTCACGACCAAAAAACCCAACCCGTCGTGATGGCGCCTATTATGGTACTAGGCAAGCCGTATTTATGAAAAATTCTAAAACTTTTGACAAAAAATGGGTTTAAAGCAGTTTAAATAACAATTTTCTCATAAGCAGAATAGAAAGATCCAAAACTACAACGTGGAATAACAACTCCCAAATCAGGGTGTCACAGGGTACATGAGCATCTAGTGTCACAAGTCAAGAATACACTGTCTTAGATAGTCCAAAAATCAAATACAATATAAGGAAGGATAGGGAGGAAGAAACAAGGACTGCGAACGCCGACAACTACCTTGAAATCTCCCAGAAGGTCAATTGTACGAAGCAATCAACACCCACCGTGTCCGGAAACACCTGGATTTGCACACAAAGTGCAGGGTGTAGCGTGAGTACAACCAACTCAGTAAGTAACAATAATAAGAGCTTAACATAGTGATGAGCTACATAGTTATAGTCAAAGTTTTAGTAGTCTCAACAAAGGAAATTAGGCATGCTTCCAAGTCCGATAATTTAAATCAAATCACTTTATACACGTAAAGTTTAGGTAAAAACCAGATGAAAAATCTTTCAGAAAATTTCAAGCAGTGATATATGGAAGCTAAGTGCAACAACAATGAAATCAAATGCAGCCTCTCAGAGCAATAGTCACTCAGTCCTCCCATTCGCTCTAACCTAACCATCACTCATTCCTCACAGTCACTCATTCCTCTCAGTTGCTTGGTGCTCGCACTCAGTAGGTACCTACACTCACTGGGGGTGTGTACAGACTCCAGAGGGGCTCCTTCAACCCAAGCACTATATCAAGCCAATCATGGCATAAAATCAATGAAACATATTGCGGCGTGCAACCCGATCCCATAAATATCCTCACAATCAGGCCCTCAACCTCACTCAATATAACCATCAATCTCTCCAGTCTCTCGGGCTCTTAGAAATCATGAAAATCAGCCCAAACAGAAATAATATTATGTATCAACAAGGAATAATAGAGGCTGAGATATGATATGCAAATAAAAACTAAGACTGAGTACAAATAGCAATTAACAGGTAGTTCAACATGTAGCATGGCCTTTGTGGGTCCCAACGGCACTAGCACATAGCCTAAACATGATTTCTAACATGATTTGCAGTCAAATTTCTATAACACATGGAAAGCATATAGCTGGCAACAAGTTATTTAACTTCACAGTTTCATGGAATGGACCAAGTCCCAATTCCTACGGTGCACGCCCACACGCCCGTCACCTAGCATGTGCATGATGTTTGGTGATAAATGATGAAAAGTGCATATTTTTTAGTATATTTGCTTATTAATTTTTCTGTGTGTTGCGGAAGATTACATGATTTTCGAAGTGAAATATACTCATTATGTGTTTCTTATGTGTAGGAACGAGTTTGGATGCTAAATGATCAAAAGATGACAATTCGACACAAAAAGAAGAAATTAAATGAGTGGGAGCTCGTCTATTCTCGTGCGTGGCACGAAGTCGGACGTGAAAAAGGAGAAAAGTTAAGGCACAAAACAGCGAAGCGAAGCAAAGGCACAGAGCGCTTCGCGAAATGGAAGAATCTCAAAAGCTGGATCCGCGTCAAAGTCCGCGTCTAGACGCGAAGGCAGACGTGGATTCCAGCTCTCCCATCCGAAGTTGGATTGAAGAATTCCGCCCCTCATCAACCCTAGGTCTTATAAATACATCCTAAAACACCACTTTGAGGGAGGGGACACACTTTTGACATAATTTAGAACTAAGGAGGCAGAGGAGGAATTTTTGACCAAGGAAGAGCACAGAGCCGCCGTGGAGGCCGGGTTTCATCTTTTCTTCCACCAACTTAGTCTTTTTATGTTTCTTTGTATGATTTGTTGTTTTGCTACCATGTCTATGTGGAGTTAAACTTCACGTTCTAGGGTTGTGGTTCTTTCATGACTATTGTTATTCGGATATTGATTTTGATTTCTTAGTTTATCATATTGGTTTATTTATTCAATCCTGCACTTAATTATTTGATTGCTTGATCACCAATTGAATACTATATACGAATCTAGAGTTGAACTCGAAAGTGGAAATTCTAGATTGCATATAGGATTGAGTAGAGTAAGTTCTTGAACCTGGGCCTCGGGGAACGGATTCGCAATTAGGATAGACATATACCTAATTGCCTTGCTTGGTTGAAATACAGAAATTATAAATGCGTTCTTGTTGATTCTAACTCCATAGACATATAGGCGTTAGGTTAGCTTGAATAGGCGAGTAAGAACTCGACAGATTCTTATGAGCAATATTAACCCTGTCAACCAATAAAACGAATAAATTAATTAGTCAATTCAATTGAAGAATACAATAGGATTGTTAGATAGCCCATAACCCTAGATCGTTTTCATTATATTGATATCATAAAAATATGCTCTTTCTCTGTCCAAAGTTCATTATTTGTTTTTATTTATTTTAATTAGTTTAGAATCAAATACTTCTAGGTTTAATTCTTGTATAGATAATTAGGATAGTCTAATTTAGTTAATAGTTGATCATAAGTCCTCGTGGGTTCGACATCCGACTTTTAGTCACTTTATTACTTGACGACCGCGTATACTTGCGTGTGCGTTTGGCCGCAACAAGTTTTTGGCGCTGTTGCCGGAGAGTTAGAAATTAACTATTCTACTAGATTAGATTTAAATTTTATCCTTATTTGTATATACTTTTATTTTTATAAATATTTGATATTTTTCTCTTAGTGTATTTCTAGTTCTCTCAACATGACATCTGGGGATGAAATATTTGGAGGTAAGGCTATTGATGAAGACTCTTGGGTGACAAAAGACTTTTATGGCTCGTATTTTTGGTCTTGTCATGGCCTGACTTCTTGGAGGTCTGAATTTGAATATGGGAGTAAGGGTTGGTATTGGGAAGAATATTCTCGATTAGGCGAATATGCGAAACGACGTTGTCTTCTAACAACGTTGGTGAATGATTGGTCTAAGGAGAGAGATGAACTTGCACATAAAATTGATAATTTTGGCTTGGCTGTGCATAACTTAGATGCAGATTTGAGCACAAAGGTTGATGCGTATAACGCCCAACAATTTAATAGTGAGTTGTGTGAAGCTGAAAAAATCTTTTAGACCAAATTGAGGAGCTAAAACGAGAATACCAATCACTAGACCATATTTTTCTTGAGGATGCCAATATTGAGAAGAGTGCTCTAGAGTCATGTGAGGGAGTAAATAACATTACTTTGGGAGACTTGAGTGTGTGTAAAGATGGGGATGCAAATAGTAGTAAAATTCATGAGTTAGAGCGCATTAGACCTCATTCCAATTATTTTTCCACATTGTGTTTAGATAGTAAGATAGTAATCGAGCCACCTGAGCCAATGAAGGGGTCAAAGAGTGAGGAAGAGAGTGCCTATATTCTTGAATTTGTTGTGCCAAAAAGTAAAAATTACATTCCTCATCTAAAGGCCAAGAAGTGTAGAGTGAAAATTTTATTGCTTGGCCTGGTTATCTTTGTAGCCCCACCAAATGAGCATAGCCATAGACTGGATGCCATGTTAGGGGTACAATTCATAAGTTCAAGGTGGAGACAAAAAAGTGGTTCACGTCGTGCCGCGACGTTAAGTTAGGCGCTTGTTGGGAGGCAACCCAGTTTTACTGCTTTCTTTTTATTTTTGATTTTTTTTCTCATTGTATTATTTTTGTAGTGTTGTTTTATTTTGTAGGATTTTGAGCATAGGGAGCAAAGCCACAGGAAGAGTGCAAAAGCGAGCATGTGTTTGAAACTGAGTGTGAGGTACCCGCACAAAGGATCATACGTGGGAGAAGTCTGAGTATCCCGTGAGCTGCTAATGCTTCGGCCTACCAGGGAGTCTCTTTTACCCTCTTGTTATTTTCAGTGTGCATTGAGGACATTGCACAATTTTAAGTGTGGGGTGAGGAGATTGTCTGGGTGATTTTCTGTGCTATGTTAGCTTAGTTATAGTACTCGTTCTTAGTGTAGTAATTCTTTTTTTTTTAAAAAAAAAAAACTAAAAAACGAAAAGAAAAGTAGAAAATTTGGACTTTTCCCGACGATGGATTTTGTGGACAGCTTTCTTGAGGGATAAAAGTCTAAACAAATAAATACAAAAATATGTCTTTTAGCTTTCTTTAGGTAGTAATAATCCCCCATGGTTTTTCTTTGTGCAACGGTTCTTTTCCATGGGATGTAGTTTGAACCGGGTAGTAGTATTTTTTATTTTTATTTCTAGAGTAGATTAGAATTTAGGGAATAAATGGAGGAAGAATGATGAACCTAGGCGCCCTTGACTTGTTTGATAGTAGCATATTTAGGCTTTGGCATGTGTAGTATCTTCCCTATGGTTTGAAATTATTGATGATGCCTTGCTTAGTTGGATAGCATATCTTGTGATGCCTATGTCTCGTTTTCTTACTTATGTTCACTTTGTGCTTTATGCTTAATATCTCGTGGCTCCGTGAATACTTGCATTTGTTTGAGAGTCGGAATGAGACCGTTCTTAGTGAGTCATGTGCCATGTGTGGTGAGTTTTTTGTATAGTCTATGTATTGTACTTGTGTCTAGAACTTGCCTGGTTTGTGAGTCGAAGCGAAATTTTAGGTGATGCTCGACTTGAAAAATGATTTTAGGCTTTCTTTGATCTTTTTGAGCTTTATTGCTTATCACAAATAAAATCTATCCCTAGTTAGCCCTTTTGAGCCTATAGACTTTTATTTGGCACCCACATTACAAGCCTATACCCTTTTTATTCTTAATTGATATTGTTTTGATCCCTTTTCCTCTTAAAGCACTTTAGTTGTGAAATGAGCGCTAAAAGAAGTACGAAGGAACGAAGTGTGGGGTGGCTTTTGAGTGGAACCAATAAAAGGAAGAAAGGTGCACTTGTTTTGTAAAATAATACACCATTAGCAAAAATTGAAAAAAAAAAAAGAATAATCTGAAGGAAAACAAATATAGAGATGAATACATTGTTGTCTTGTTCCTGCTAGTGGGTATGAATTAGTGTAGTGCTTAAAGAAAGAGGGAACATTGTTGGGAGTGATTTTAGTTGTGAAATTGAAGTTGGGATTGAAGAATTTGCGCTTAAAGTTGATTATGTGGTGTGTTAAAGTGCTTAGGAGGGTTAGTCACTATTCCTAAATATATCCTACCCGTCCCTTAGCCCACATTACACCATGAAAAAGACCTAATTGATTTTAGATCGAGCGAGCCTGCATTTATTTTTTAGTAGAGATTTACATTAAGGGCAAGCCTATGGTACCAATTACATGCATGTGACTTCTTTTGTGAAAGTGACTGATTTTCTTTGATATATGTGAGCATGAGATTCGAATGTGTGGATTGATTTTACTCTCTTTGCTTTTGTTGTGAGGGCACATGGTTACACGAGGGATAGGTAACATTATTAGCTCTCTCTATGATTTTGGGTGTTCAAGCCACGAGTACATTGTGACATTGAGTCGGTTTGTGAGGCTAGGATTGTTATGAGCATGTTGTCTTTGTTTGAATATTTTTGAAGTTGACATAAGAAAAAGGGAAGTGTATGTGATTGCATATGCTAATATTTAATTGTTGCTATCAACCATGGTCATTGGTGTAGTGTGCCTCAATTGTGTAAAAACAAAGTGCACAAGGATAGTGTGAATTGTTAGTTGACTCGAGGACGAGCAACGTTTAAGTGTGGGGTAGTGATGTTTGGTGATAAATGATGAAAAGTGCATATTTTTTAGTATATTTGCATATTAATTTTTGTGTGTGTCGCGGGAGATTACATGATTTTCGAAGTGAAATATACTCATTATGTGTTTCTTATGTGTAGGAACGAGTTTGTATGCTAAATGATCAAAAGATGACAATTCGACACAAAAAGAAGAAACTAAAGGAGTGGGAGCTCGTCTATTCTCGTGCGTGGCACGAAGTCGGACGCGAAAAAGGAGAAAAATTAAGGCACAAAACAGCGAAGCGAAGCAAAGGCACGGAGCGCTTCGCGAAATGGAAGAATCTCAAAAGCTGGATCCGCGTCAAAGTCCGCGTCTAGACGCGGATCCGCGTCAAAGTCCGCGTCTAGACGCGAAGGCAGACGCGGATTCCAGCTCTCCCATCCGAAGTTGGATTGAAGAATTCCGCCCCTCATCAACCCTAAGTCATACAAATACATCCTAAAACACCACTTTGAAGGGGGGGGGGGGGACACACTTTTGACATAATTTAGAACTAAGGAGGCGGAGGAGGACGTTTTTTAGGGAAAAACACAAGCACAGAGCCGCCGTGGAGGCCGGGTTTCATCTTTTCTTCCACCAACTTAGTCTTTTTATGTTTCTTTGTATGATTTGTTGTTTTGCTACCATGTCTATGTGGAGCTAAACTTCACGTCCTAGGGTTGTGGTTCTTTCATGAATATTGTTATTCGGATATTGATTTTGATTTCTTAGTTTATCATATTGGTTTATTTATTCAATCCTGCACTTAATTATTTGATTGCTTGATCACCAATTGAATACTATCTACGAATCTGGAGTTGAACTCGAAAGTGGGAATTCTAGATTTCATATAGGATTGAGTAGAGCAAGTTCTTGAACCTGGGCCTCGGGGAACGGATTCGCGGTTAGGATAGACATATACCTAATTGCCTTGCTTGGTTGATTTACAAGAATTATAAATGCGTTCTTGTTGATTCTAATTCCATAGACATATAGGAGTTAGGTTAGCTTGAATAGGCGAGTAAGAACTCGACAGATTCTTATGAGCAATATTAACCCTGTCAACCAATAAACTAGATAAATTAGTTAGTCAATTCAATTGAAGAATACAATAGGAATGTTTATACCTAGTTTGAACCCATTTTCACGAATTTGTGAGTTTGGTGGTAGGTACTTGACAACACTGACTTATAATCCTGGATCTGCTTTAGTAATTGAAGTGCAAGTAATGGTCAACATGTTATGGTGTGTGAGTATTTGGATAATAATNATGTTTCTTGGAATGTTTCTATTGGTTTCTGTCTGAAGCTCAAAATATCATCAATTTGCTGAGCAGTCTTGTTGGGTGGATGATACTTATTCACAAATTGCTTGACTAACTCCTCCCAAGTCGTGATGGAATTAATAGGGAGTGAATTTAGCCAAGTCTGGGCAGCTCCTATCACTGAGAATGGAAACAACAACAACTTTATTGCTTCCCGAGTTACGTTGGGCTACCTTTGAGTTTTGCAGATTGATAGGAAATTCTTCAAGTGCTGTTGAGGATCTTCAATGTATGACCCCGAAAATAGTCCCTTGTTTTGCAACAAGTGCAGCATGTTGTTTGTGATTTGAAAAGATTCAGCCTGTATCTGCGGGACTACTATCGCTGTGGCCAAATTCTCTGCTGTGGGTTGCGCCCTATCATATAGAGGAGCCTCTGGCACAAGAGGTGCCACTACCTGTGCATCTGGGTCTACCACGTTATCCCTGTTGTTGTTTATGTTGTCTACCAGCTCTGCCATGTCTGGTTCAGGTTGTTCAGCTGATTGTTGTTGTTTGTTTTTCCGGTTGGCCCGATTCAAGGCCTTGAAAACTTTCTCGGGATCTGATAATGCTTCAAACACTTCACCAATTCTCGATGAGTTTCTAGGCATGCACCTGTACAACCAAGTTAGCAAACGTTAAAATTTCAATGTATGGATTGAAAATGAAGAAAACTGACTACACTAAGAATTTTTGTATTTCTTTCAACTGTAATTGATAACACCGTTAATTCCCTGGCAACGGCGCCAAAATTTGATCACGCCCAACTATGCCCTAATAAAAGGACAAAGTGGTCGTTGCAAATATAATCCGGGTACCCAGAGTCGAATCCCAAAAGGAATTAACCTACCAATTACTTTTGTCAGACTCACTGAATTCTCCGTGATCAACTTCCCAGATATTTTGAATAACACTTGGTGATATTTCTACTAACTATAACTGAATAAAATTAATTAAACTAAAAGCTAACTATGACGGAGTTGTAAACAAATAAGAGAAGGATCTAAGGATGTGATTTTCCCTATTGATGGAATCCCTTCCTGTTATTTTTCGTATAGATTTGCCTAATCGTCTCTATCGATCATGAGCACTCTTATTACTGTAAATCTCTCCCGAGTAATTATGACAATTTACTAGACGCACTCTCTCGAGTTACGCTAGCTGGCTTTATTACAGCTCACTTAGATCGCACCCAAGGTTTCGTTATCCCTAATCCCACCTTTAAACCCTCGGTTATTGATTCCTCATATACTTTGGGAGTGGTGTAGTTCAACGACTACCTAAGTATGCACTCTCTTCCGAGTAATACATATTAAATAGGCACAGCTAATTGAGGATCCTATCAATTAACTACAACAAGAATGTAGTTGAACAAATAGAGATTAAACTGGGCAAACTATATTAACACAACAAGAAGTTCATCCCTCAACAGGTTCCGTCAAAACCTTAGACTAAATAATTAGCTACTCATAATTGTGTTCATAATAACAACAACAAAATTCATCATGAATGATAAAAACAAAAGGAAGAAAGGTAGAACTCGATGCCGAATTATCCTCCTTGCGTCTTGCCTCTTCTCACCTTGAACAAAACTATAAAAACCTTGATATCCTCTTTTTGGGCAAGCTGGACCTCTTATAAGTTAAGTGGAATTGCCCCCAAACTTCCAAGTTTACCCCTAAAATTTTCGCGTTTCGGAGTGACTAGCGCGGCCGCGCTCGAACCGCGCATGGGCCGCGCTAATGGCGTTCTACACTGTCACTGATTCCTGGACTAGCACGTCCGCGCTCATGACCGCGCTTGGGCCGCGCATATCGACTTCAACACTGCCCCGTTTCTTCTGCTCTAGCGTGGCCGCGCTTGGCCCACGCTAGAGTGGATCAGTTGTTTATCTCTTCTTTTCTTTCTTCTTTCACATGCACTCAACTCCGAGGGGCTTTCCTTGCTTTAATTTAGCTCCAAACACTGTCCTAAGTCCTCATAAGCACGACTTGCTCCTGCAAAACATAAAATTCACAATTAGAGCCATTTTATCGTCATTTAACCTTCCTAGAACAGTGAAGCATAGTCAAGTTGGGGCATAAATAGTCGCCAAACTACATGAATCTAGCCTATTATCAACACCCCACACTTAAATCATTGCTAGTCCCCGAGCAATCCACCATACTCTAAAAAGGTTCCTTCACTAAGCTTTTCCCTAACATATCACACCAAGAACATATCACCAAAGTTGCGTCTAGTAGTGTAACATCTTTGCCTCAAGAGTCGACTCTCACGTGCCGTGCAATATTCATACTTACTTAAATTACTCTATACAGAGGTCAAGACTTACCTTTCCTTCATGAATCAAATGCCCTCACATCCCACACGAGAGTAGTTCCATAAGTAATAACATTAAAAATAATTAGGAACTCAGATAGACAAAATTCACTCACTCTCAGAAAGAACATTCATATGCCACAAAGATGCACCATAGGCTTGCCCGTAGTGTACTACTCTACTAATCGAGCTCATTCAGTCTCAGATCAATTAGGACTTCATTTGGTTGTAATGTAGGCTACGGGACGGGTAGGATATATTTGGATATAGTGACTAACCTCCCTAAGCACTTTTAATACAATCACTTTCGCATTCAGAACCATACTTATGTCAGACCAGGCATTCCACCACACTTCTATTTATAATACCCCAAACTCCTTTAGGTGCAATTGTATCAAGTCACCACTTATCAAGGACTACATTTACTTATTTTCTTTTCTTTCTTTTTTTTTTCTTTTTTTTAAGTGGCGCTTATTCTTTCATTTTTCAAAACACTGCACCTTTTTTCTCTATTTCATTGGTTCCACTCAAAAACCAAACCACCACCCCACACTTCAACTTTTGCATATTTCATAACCATTCAAGTTCTCATGGGAGGTAAAGGGGTTCAAACAGATGGGCCGTTCAAACAATTGGGTAAGGTTTGTAATGTGGTTGCCAAAGAAACCAGCTTATAGGCTCAACGGGGTTAACTACGATGTATCGCATTTAGGTGGGTCTACTTTATATATCTGGCTTAACAAAGAAATGCCTATATCACTTCTAAGACTAAATAAAGCTACTATTTCGCTTTGCAAACACACAAGGCAAGTTCTAGGCATCAAATGCAGAGCATAGAATACAATACAACTCACACACAGCACATGACTCACTCCAGATTGGCTTATCAAAACACTCTCATTTGAGTACTCAAGTCAGTTACAAACATACAATTTAAGGCACTCTAACAAGAATCAACAACTGAGACTAAGCGTCACACTCTAGTGTCTACTGTGTTCAGGTGTAACAACAGTAAGGGATTCTCTTCCTATCTCAGCTCATAGCCCATAAGTACCACATAAAAACTAGAAACAAAATAAACAAAAACTAACTACACCCGGTTCAAGCAAAACCCTTGGAAAAGAACCGCGGCCCAAAAAAAAAACCAAGGGGGAGTTACTACACTACCTAAAACAGAAAATCTTTTTGGTATTTTCTTTAGACTTACTTCCCTCAAGAAAACTGTCTAGGAGATCCGTCATCAGGAAGAGTCCAACATATTTTTTTTTAAAGGTCGACTTAGACCCTCAAGAACCCCGCCGAATGAGATTCGTCGTCGGGACAAGTCAACTCACCTAATTCAACTGCTACTCAAAGCCACAAAACAAAAGAAAACATAAAACAATCATGTTCTTACATATATACACATACACCGAAGTATTCCCCACCCCATACTTAAAAAGAAGACATGTCCTCATGGCATACAAAATAAAGAAATGTGAGGTAAAGGAACTTCCCTGATGGATCAATCTTGATTGGAGACCGTCCCTGGGTCCAGATGACATGCACGACCCAGAGCTCGCAGCCAGCCCATTATTTTCTTCTCAGATTTAGCATTCTGGGTGGCCAAAACATCAACTCGCGTCCCCAAGTCTACGATAGTGGTATGCATCCCTGCCATCTCCTGCTCTAAGTCTGCTAACCGGGTAACCCGACCAAACCTAGATGGTCCTGCAGCTTCTACAACCGGCACATGGGTGGGCGGCTCGGCTTCCGCTTCCTCCTGCTCATCCTCTCCCTCCTCAGATGCATCTGAGTCATCACTATCATCACCAACAGGTGCCACAGGTTCCTTCCCAGTAGTCACCTTATCAGCTCGAAACTTTTCCTCTCTCGGCACTTTTCCATCCACACTCAAATTTTCCGGCACCTGGGCTGCCCGGCAAAGCCTAGTGACTAGGGAAGGGAAGAAGAAACCATACCTCTTCACCGAACAACGTGTAAACATCTCCTCGTGAATAAGCTTGGCTACGTCAAGGTTATGACCATTTACAAAGCACCAAATTAATACAGCTCAAGGGGCATTCACTTCCGTGGTGTTGGAGGACGGCAGCAGGCGGTTGTTGATGGCATACAACCAGCACTTCCCTTCAAATAAAATTTGTAGCCCACGCCTGACCAGCTTATTGTACAAGTTGGGACAGCCATGGTAGAGCGACCCTATATCCATGCCCCTCTCCAGTATTGGTTTCTTAGGAGCCTTATCAGCAAAATGGTCCTGAGCTGCGGCTGAGATGAACCGGTTACTATCATACGGACGAGTAGGAGCTGAAGCGCGCGCCCTGGAGGATCCAGCTTGGTCGCTGGATGAAGCACCTGTGGATCGGCGTTTCCTGGAGGGTGCCATAATACCTGGAAGAAGAATATCATTAGCACAGCACAAAAGATGTGACTCAACTACGGTTATTCAGACTTCACCCTTACAATTGGTCACAATTATCATTGACACTCATTGTGGCATTTTAACAAACATGTTGTGGGCATCATTCACCAGAGCCCCCAATTAATCATGTTGTAACCCAATTACCACCACAATTTCCCCAAATTCACCCAACTAAGGTAAGAGATACAACTCCACATATACCACCACCCACAAGCACTACGTATACACTACAAATTACTTCTAAGAAAGGAGAAGAAAAACTACTACATAATCAAGAATTCAAAAGAAAACCCAACAAAAACTGGAAAAAAGAAAACCTTACTTGAAGTGGAGGAGATTGTGAGAAGGGAAGAAGAGTGGTGAGGATGGGTTTGGCGTTGAACCTTGGGGGGATTAGGGCTGGGATTATTTAGGAATGGGAAAGGGGCGTGTTTGAGTGGAGAGGGAGGGGACTTAGTCGTGGGAGGGAGAAGAGGGGTTTGAAGTGTGTTAGGAGAAGGGGGGTAGGGTTGGGGTTAACAAAATACTACAATTAAAATACAAAATAAGAAAACAATAAAAAAAATGTTAACTTATACAAAGTAGCAGGCGGACAGTACTAGCGCGGTCCAAGCGCGATCCGAGCGCAGCCGCGCTAGCAAAACAGAAGACTTGGCCATATGCGCGGTCGTAGCGCAGTCTGAGCGCGGCCTGAAACAGAATGATTTGCCATCTGCGCGGTCCAAGCGCGGCCGCGCTCCTGGGCCTCGATATTTTTCAAATTTTTACCTGTTCCTTCAGCGTCTGATGGACTTATCACTCGCCCAAGCTCACCTGCACTGGTTAGTACTTACTAAAATCAAAAAGAACAATTCTAACTACTCTAAAGTCACTACGCATTGGGTTGCCTCCCAACCAGCGCCTTAGTTAATGTCATGGCACGACAGTTACAACAAGTCAATGGGTTGCCTCGCATGCAGTGCCTGATTTAACGTCGCGGCACGACGCAGATGAGCGCATTTAAGGCTCGCTCGACCTCTGAGGTTCAGTCAGATGGATCACGGACACTTCCTTGGTTTCATCCATGCCCACATATGGTTTCAATCTTTGCCCATTAACTCTAAATTTGTGGGAATCTTTCTATGAGGCAATCTTTATGGCACCTGAAGGGAGCACTTCGACCACCCGAAATGGTCCAGACCATCGTGACCTGAGTTTACCCGGAAATAGCCTTAATCTTGAGTTATAAAGCAACACCATGTCTCCGGGATTGAAATTTCGGTCAACAATGTTCTTGTCGTGCAACCTCTTCATTCTCTCCTTGTATAACCTCGTGCTCTCAAAAGCAAGAAATCGGAACTCGTCTAGCTCATGTAATTCTGTGACTCTATTTGTTCCTGCAGCCTCAATGTCCAGATTTAACGGTTTCAATGCCCACCAAGCTCTATGTTCTAGTTCCACTGGCAAGTGACAGGCCTTCCCGAACACCAACTTGTGTGGTGACATACCAATTGGTGTTTTGAAAGCGGTTCTGTAGGACCAGAGTGCATCATCTAGCTTTTTCGCCCAATCAGTTCTTGTGGCGTTCACAGTCTTGGTCAGCACACTCTTTATTTCTCTATTCGACACTTCGACCTGTCCACTGGTCTGAGGATGATATGGGGTTGCCACCTTGGGGCGCACATCGTACTTTGCTAGCAATTTCTCGAATGCTCTATTGCAGAAGTGAGTGCCTCCATCACTGATAATAGCTCTCGGGATCCTGAAACGGGTGAATATATTCTTCTTCAAAAACCCCACCACCACCCTTGCATCATTGGTGGGGAGTGCTGCATCTTCCGCCCATTTGGACACGTAATCTACAGCAACAAGTATGTATTTATTTCCAAAGGAGCTGACGAAGGGGCCCATGAAGTCTATCCCCCATTCATCGAACACTTCAACCTCTTGAATTGGGTTCATGGGCATCTCATGGCGACGGGAGATGTTCCCGGTTCGCTGACATTCATCACAACCCTTCACCCAATGATGTGCATCCTTAAACACGGTTGGCCAGTAGAACCCGGCTTCAAGAACTTTTGCTGCCGTCCTGACTCCTCCAAAATGTCTTCCATATGCCGATGCGTGACATGCCTGCAAAACAGAAGATTATTCTATCTCGGGGACACACCTCCGGATCATATTGTCAACACAAATTCTAAACAGATAAGGTTCATCCCAGTAATACATGCGGCAGTCACGGTAAAACTTTTTCTTTTGCAAAGAAGAAAGGTCATAGGGAACTATATCGCTTGCCAGGTAATTTGCAATGTCTGCAAACCATGGCACTTCCTCAAGGCTTGTGGCGAGTAGCTGCTCGTCTGGAAAGGTTTCCAGAATATCCTCTGCCTCAACTGAGTTTTCAGCTCCTTCAAGTTGCGATAGATGATCGGCGATCTGGTTTTTCGTGCCTTTACGGTCATGAATCTCCAGGTCGAACTCTTGCAGTAGCAGCACCCAACGAATCAGGCGCGGTTTGGACTCCTTCTTTTCAATCAAGTACCTTAGAGTCAATCAGGTATGATCTGAACTTGTCGAATGCGAACACCACAGCCAGCATCTCCTTTTCAGTCACAGTGTAGTTCAGCTGGGCTCCACTCAACGTTCTACTGTCGTAGTAAATTGGGTGCATTATCTTGTCTTTCCGCTATCCTAGCACTACCCCCACTGTATAGTCACTGGCGTACACATGAGTTCGAATGGTTGCTCCCAGTCGGGGGCAACAATGATGGGTGCTATGACTAGCCTCTTTTTCAACTCCTCGAATGCTACCCTACAATCATCAGAAAACACGAAAAGGTGATCTTTTGCTAACAACTTACACAGAGGGTTGGCAATTTTTGAGAAGTCTTTGATGAATCTCCAGTAGAAACCGGCATGCCCGAGGAAGCTCCTGATTGCCTTGACTGATGTGGGGGTGGCAGCTTTGCTATCACATCAACTTTAGCACGATCCACCTCGATTCCCTTGCTTGATACCAGGTGTCCCAAGACTATACCCTCTTGTACCATGAAATGGCACTTTTCCCAATTAAGTACAAGGTTAGTCTCGATACACCTTTTCAACACTCGGGTCAGGTTTGTAAGGCACTCATCGAATGAGTTTCCTACCACTGAGAAATCATCCATGAACACCTCCATTATGTCTTCAACCATGTCGGTGAATATGGCCATCATGCACCTTTGGAATGTGGCGGGTGCATTGCATAGGCCAAAAGGCATCCTCCGGAAGGCATAAATCCCATATGGACATGTGAACGAGGTCTTCTCTCTGTCCTCTGGTGCAATGGAGATTTGGTTGTACCCTGAGTACCCATCCAATGGGACCTCCCTACCAGCCTGTCAAGCATCTGATCAATGAAGGGAAGTGGGAAGTGGTCTTTCCGGGTGGCCAGATTCAATTTCCAATAGTCCATACAAATTCTTCAGCCTGTGACGGTTGTTGTAGAGATCAGCTCATTGTTATAATTTTTTACCACCGTCATACCACCCTTCTTAGGAACACATTGCACCGGGCTAACCCAGTTGCTGTCAAAGATGGGGAAAATGATTCCCGCATCTAACCACTTAATGATCTCCTTCTTCACCACTTCCTTCATGTTGGGGTTCAGCCTTCTTTGGTGCTCCCTGGAAGGTTTGTGCCCCTCTTCCAGCAGAATTTTATGCATACAATATGCCGGGCTGATCCCTTAATGTCTAACATGGTCCACCCAATGGAAGTCTTGCACTCCGTGAGTACTTGCAAAAGCTGTTGTGCCTGCACATCTAACAAACTAGATGAGATAATAACAAGTAATGTGGAGTTAGGTCCTAGGAACGCATACTTGAGATGGGCGGGCAGTGGCTTCAACTCCAGCTTTGGTGGTTCTTCTATCGATGGTTTGGCTAGAGGAGTTTCTCTTTTTTCTAAGTGTAGGGGCTCAAATTCAAGTGATCTCTCCCAAAAGCCTTTGCCCTCAAGAGCCAGCACCCATTCTGCCAATTCTTCCCCATTCACCTCATCTAAATTCATAAGACATGCAGCAAGAGGATCCTCAATTGTCAATATCTCATCATCCTCTTCCACGATTACATCCACGGCATCAATAAGAGAACAATTGGCGAATTCAAGGTCGCCTCATAGATTTCTGCACGTTGAATGTTATCTCCTCATCATTCAACCTCTCTTGAGCTCCCCAGTTTCACAATCAATGAGGGCTCGCCCTGTGGCCAAGAACAGCCTTCCCAAAATTATGGGAATTTCTTCATCCACTCTACAATCCAGAATCACAAAATCTACAGGGAACACAAATTTCCCTACCTGTATCAACACGTCATCCAAAATACCTGAGGGTCTTTTCACAGTTCTGTCAGCCAGCTGCAACGACATAGACGTGGGTCTAGCTCTTCCAATCCCCAACCTCTTATAGATCGCCAGGGGCATAAGATTTATGCTAGCCCCCAAATCACAGAGTGCCTTGGCAAAGGCAAAGTTACCAATGCTGCAGGGAATTGTGAAACTCCCTGGATCAGACAACTTTTCAGCAACTGGTCTAGTCACCACAACACTGCAGGTCTGAGTTAGAGTCACTGTGGCCAAGTCTTGGAAGTCGAATTTTTGGGACATCAAGTCCTTCATAATTTTTGCATAACCAGGCATCTCCTTCAAAGCATCAATCAATGGAATATTTACCTGAATTTGTTTCAACATCTCCAAGAATTTCTTGTATTGTTCATTTTTCTGGTATTTGGCCAGCCTCTGTGGGAATGGTGCTTGAGGTCTCTTCTTCCCAGTGATTTGGGTTTTCTCTTTGTAAGACACCACCTCAACTACCGGTTCCTGGGCTATCTCAGCTTCTTTCTCAGCCTCAATCTGTGTGTTGGTTTCTTCCTGGGCAGGCTGTACTGTCACCTCTGTCAGTTTTGCTGAATCATCTAGCTCAATGGGCACTGGTACAAGTGTCTCAGTCTGTCTGCTTTCTCGAGCCCTCTCTTGCTCCATGTCTAGGTCTCTACCATTACGTAGACTCACTGCCATCAGCTACTTTGGGCCTTGATCTTTTGAATTTACCTGAGTGTCTGCAGGCAATGTCCCATGAGGACGATTATTCAAAGACATCGAGATCTGGCCCATTTGCACTTCAATATTCTTTATGGCTGACTCATGTGCATCTAATCTTACACTCATTTTCGCATTTGACCTAATAACCTACTGCATCATTGCTTCGAGTCTAGCAAACCCATCTTCCTGTCTCCCATTATGTTGCTGCTGAGGAGGATGATAACCCTGCTGCTGATTTTGGTTGTTGTACCCCTGTGGCCTTTGATAGGGCGCCACATTATCGTGAGGTCGCATGGCTCCCATATTTCCATTGTCGTGTTGCGGCTGGACTGACCTGTATGGCTGATTCTATTGGCCCCAATTCTGACCACCCTGTCTCTGGCCCCCATAATTAGACACATAATTCATGTTCTCAGGGTAGTGATGATGATCACTTTCCGCATTCCACTAGCTACCAATTGGATGACTAATGCAAGATGTGCATAAGCCCCCATTGGTTGTATCTACAATGTGCACCTGCTGCTTCTACCCTGACTCTTCCACCTTTTTGGTGAGTATGCTCATTTGTGTCATTAAGGTGGCCATATTTTTAGCAAGAGTGTTGGCTGGATCTAAGGCCACTGAGTGAACTACTGGAGTGATAGGTGCATTCCTGATTGTCCACCCCGAATTCTGTGCCATCTTGTCAAGCAGGATCTGGCTTTCTCTCCATGATTTGCTCAAGAATGCTCCACCAGCTGAAGCATCAACATTAGCCTTCACGCTATTTGTCAGACCCATGTAAAATCGCTGCCCCAACATTTGCTCTGGAATACCGTGGTGCGGACATATAACCAACATCCCTTTGAATCGTTCCCATGTTTCTTGGAATGTTTCTATTGGTTTCTGTCTGAAGCTCAAAATATCATCAATTTGCTGAGCAGTCTTGTTGGGTGGATGATACTTATTCACAAATTGCTTGACTAACTCCTCCCAAGTCGTGATGGAATTAATAGGGAGTGAATTTAGCCAAGTCTGGGCAGCTCCTATCACTGAGAATGGAAACAACAACAACTTTATTGCTTCCCGAGTTACGTTGGGCTACCTTTGAGTTTTGCAGATTGATAGGAAATTCTTCAAGTGCTGTTGAGGATCTTCAATGTATGACCCCGAAAATAGTCCCTTGTTTTGCAACAAGTGCAGCATGTTGTTTGTGATTTGAAAAGATTCAGCCTGTATCTGCGGGACTACTATCGCTGTGGCCAAATTCTCTGCTGTGGGTTGCGCCC
>NC_031999.1:15591513-15606996 GCF_001879085.1 Nicotiana attenuata
CATAAATAATTATGAAGTTAGAAATTTACATATGTGTCTGACGCACGCGTCTCCACCCAGTGTTCTCTTGTACCATCCTTCTTCTTTTTCTTATGTAACTCCTCGAAGACCTCAGCGTGACTCATATCTCGCCCTCTCTTCATTTCCTTCATAAGAAAAAGTATGAGTTAGACTTTACAAACGTAAAATTCTATATGTAAAACTAAAAAAATTTTTATAAATAATTACCATGCTTAGTTTATGGGCCTCAAAAGTAATCGAACCCCCTGTGTGCAACGAGCCACCTTTTTTAGAGGCACGGTTTGCCTTTGCTTGTCCACTCTTTGCCTTCCATTTTGGGGTATTCCATTTCTCAAGAAGTTTATCCCAAACATCTTCTCTTAACCAGTCCGGCATTTTATCGGAATTGCGAGCAGCGCACATAGTAACGCAATCATTTAATTAAAGAGAAAACGCAATCTAAATTCACATGAATACAGAAGCTAGGGACAAATTCTTCTGACAATTGACTTAATACGTACAACCTTCAAAAACAGCTTAAATGTTGTCCCTACCTACAGAAAAAAAAGGAAAATCTACAACTGAAACCCAGAAGTGTAGAAAACAGCAGAGCGCACACCAAAAAGAAAAATCAGAAACAAAATAGAGAAAAAAAAGAATTGTGACGACCCGGCCGGTCGTCTTATGAGTTACGCTCCGTTTCCCCCATTTTTGCTTTTTTATGTATTGTTTATCCGTGTTTTGAGGTATCGGGTTGGTTGGATTGAATCCGGAATAGTTTTGGTGAAGTTTGAGACACTTAGTCTCTTTTAAGAAGGTTTGAGTTGGAAAAGTCAACCGGATGTTGACTTATGTGTTAGAGGGCGATGTGAGTTTCGATGGTTCGGTTAGCTTGGGGAGGTGATTTATGACTTAGGAGTGTGATCGGAATGGGTTTTGGAGGTCCGGAGTAGAATTAGGCTTGAATTGGCGAAGTTGATATTTTGGCGATTTCCGGTTGATAGGCGAGATTTTGATCCAGGGGTCAGAATGGAATTCCAAGAGTTGCAATAGCTTCGTTATGTCATTTGGGATGTGTGTGCAAAATTTCAGGTTATTCGGACGTGGTTTGGTTGGGTTTTTGATCGAAAGCGTATTTCGGAAGATTTTTAGAAACTTAGGCTTGAATCCGATGTGTTTTGGATAATTCGAAGTTGTTTGAGGTGTTTTGATGATTGGAACAAGTTTGAATAAGGTTTTAGGATGTGTTGGTGCCTTTGATTGAGGTCTCGGGGACCTCGGGTGAGTTTCGGGTGGTCAATCGGACCATTTTAGAGTTTGGAAAATTGCAGATTTTTGTTCCAGCAGTTGCAGGTATTTTGTCCTTCGCGTTCGCGAGTGGCACCTCGCGTTCGCGTAGAAGGAATTGAGGAAGGCCAGAAATTAGCCTTCTCGTTCACAAGATGGGCTTCGCGTTCGCAGAAGGTTGGTAAGCAGTGCAGCGCGTTCGCGTTAAGGAACTCGCGATCGCGTAGAGTAATTTGGGTCTGAGGGGTTCAAGGTCAGTTGTTCATCGCATTCGCGTAGGTGTTATCGCGTCGCGTAGGTTTGGGTGGAGGAAGCATCCCGTTCGCGGTGGGTGTTACGCGTTCGCGTAGAGGAAAAATTTGGTCAACGCGAGTTTGTGCTTCGCGAACGCGAGGCGTTGACCGCGTTCGCGAAGAAGGAAAGTCAGGCCTGGGCAGAATGTTTTTAAGTTGTCTTGTCCGCGATTTTGGGTCTATTTTCACCCATAGTTGATCATTTTGAGAGCTTTTTGAAGGAGATTAAAGAGGGATTCAAGAGGAAACGATTTGAGGTAAGATTTTTGGACTTAAAACTCGATTCTATTGTGAAATCTACCTAGAAAATCATGGAAACTTAAGCTAAAAATGGAAGAACTAGGGCTTGGATTTTTGATTTGGGATTTGAAGGGTCATTTTTTGGACGGATTTTGATGTTTTTGGTATGCATGAACTCGTGGGGAGATAAGGAACCTATTGGTGTAAAAATTTCTGAGTTTCGAGAAGTGGGCCCGGGGCTCGGGTTTTGCTAATTTCGGGATTTTTGGTATTTTTTGATTGTTTTCGCTTGGGTCTTGTTCCCTTAGCATTGTGACGTATTCGTTCTGATTTTGGATAGATTCGACGCATGTGGAGGCCAATTCGAAGGGCAAAGGCGTCGCGAGCTAGGGATTTAGCCTGTTCGAGGTGAGTAATGCTTGTAAATGATGTTCTGAGGGTTTGAAACCCCGGATTGTGCATCGTAGTACTATATTGAGGTGAGGCACACGCTCGATGACGAGCGTGGGGTCGTGTACTATTAGGGATTTGGACTTGGTCCGTCCCGATTGATGATTTTTCCGCGTATTTGATTTAAAACTATTTGTTATCATCGTTTATTTGGGCTGATTGCCATATTTGGGCTTCGTGCCAACTATTTGAACCCTTTCGGGGCTTTTATTTGATATTTCCTCACTGTTTTGACTTATTATTTGAACTCAGTCATATTAAATTCCACTGTTTTACTACTCAGCGTACTCAGATTTTGAGATTTAAATGATATTTTAAACGATGTTTGGGCTGAGAAACACTATTTTACTATTGCCTGAGGGGCTTGTGATGATTTTTGACTGAGTAAGGCCGAGGGCCTATATTGTGAGGAGATACTGATACTGATTGGAGGCCGAGAGCCTGAGATATGTACGCCACGAGGTGGCTTGAGTGATATGAGGCCGAGGGCCTAGATTTGATGCCACGAGCTGGCTTGTTATTGCGCTTGGGCCGTAAGGGGCCCCTCCAGGAGTTTGCACACCCCCAGTGAGCGCGGGTACCCATTGTGATGTGAGATTGAGCCCGATGGGCTGTTACTGTTGTGAATTGTTGCCCGAGGGGCAGATGTGGTGTTATTGTGCCCGAGGGGCGAACTTTTATTGTTCACCTTATCATAATTATCTGTGAATTACCCGTTAACTGGTTTAAAGAGCATTTTCCTTGATTTCAAATGATTTTACTGCTTCATTATAGAATGTCTTGTGCCTTACGTGTTTTCTTACTTCAGTCATTATTTATATTCATTACTCACTGAGTTGGAGTACTCACTTTACTCCCTGCACCCCGGGTGCAGATTCAGGCATAGCTGGTTCCGCTCCGGAGTGTTGATTTCCTCCAATTCCAGGCAGGATTACGAGGTAGCTGTTGGCGTTTGCAGCCCCGTGTCTCTACTCTTCTATCATTTCTGTTTCTTACGAACACTTGTAGTAGTTTATGACTTTAGCAGACTGTACTGTGACTCGTAGATGCTCTTGACTTGTGACACCCCGGTTAGGGCTGTGTTGGGTTGGATTTTCGTATTATTCTTGACATTTCCGCTACTTAGAATTACTAAATCATGTTTAGACTATTTCGTGTTGTTTAACTGCTTTAAAAGATAAATTGAATTAAACTGGCTGGCCTTGTCTTCACGAGAGGCGCCATCACGACCGGGTTCGGGGTTAGGGTCGTGACAAATTGGTATTAGAGCCTAGGTTACATAGGTCTCACGAGTCATGAGCAGGTTTAGTAGAGTCTCGCGGATCGGTACAGAGACGTCTGTATTTATCCTCGAAAGGCTGCAGAACCTTTAGGAAAAACTTCACATTCTTGAAATTCTTATCGTGCGAGTTTGTTGACCCAAGTACTAAACTTCTGCTGTTCTATTCTCTCATAGATGGTGAGGACACACGCTACTGGAGATGGTGGACGACCCCCAGTGCCACCAGCTGCGGCTACCAGAGGCCGAGGACGCGGTCGTGGTCGTGGTAGAGGCAGAGCAGCGAGGGCAGCACCTACAGATCCACCAGCTGCCCCAGTTCAGGACCAGGTTCCAGCTGTGGACCCTCCAGAAGCACCAGCTCAGGCACCAGCTGTGCCTATTGTGATTCCGGGTCTTCAGGAGGCCTTGGCTCAGATATTATCAGTTTGCACTGGCCTAGCTCAGGCGGTTTCAGCCACTACAGCCGCAGCTACTTCACAGGCTGGGAGAGGCAGTCAGACTCCCGCCGCCCACACGCCTGAGCAGGTCGTGCAGGGACTTCAGACGTCGGGGGCACATCCAGCCCAGCCGGTCGCAGCTGCTCAGGACTATGCAGTTCCTGTCATGCCAGAGGATGAGCAACGTAGGTTGGAGAGATTTGGGAGACTTCAGCCTCCGACCTTCAACGGAGCAAAGGGCGAGGATGCCCAGGCTTTTTAGATAAGTGTCAGAGGATGCTTCGCACAGCCGGTATTCTGGAGACCAGCGGGGTCGCTTTCACTACTTATCAGTTTTCAGGACCTGCATTCACCTGGTGGGAGGATTTTGAGAGGCGCAGGCCTATTGGTGCAACACCTCTTTCCTGGCAGCAGTTCTCCGTTCTCTTTTTAGAGAAGTATGTACTGTAGTCTCGCAGAGAGGAGCTGCGTAGACAGTTTGAGTGGTTGCGTCAGGGAGACATGATCGTGTCACAGTATGAGTTGAGATTCTCTGAGTTGGCTCGTCATGCCATCTGGTTGGTCCCGACAGATCGAGAGAGGATCAGGAGGTTTGTCGATGGTCTTACTTATCAGCTCCGTATCCTTATGACCAGGGAGAGGGTGACTAGTGCTACGTTCGAGGAGGTTGTGGATATCACCAGGGAGATTGAGTCTGCCCGTCGTTAGGAGCGAGAGGAGAGGGAGGCCAAGAGGCCTCGAGGATCTGGTAGCTGCAGTGGCGGTCCTTCGAGGGGCTAGTTTCAGCACGGCAGAGGCCGACAGTTCCGACATGGTCAGTCTGATCGCGAAGGTTATCGAGGGGCATCATCGGATCATGGACCCCACAGCTCACACCAGGGCCATTCTTCACTTAGTGCCCTCCCAGCTCAAAGCTCATCCCGTGCTCCATCTGCTCAGGGCTCTTCTGCACTGAGTGCATCTGCTGGTCACTTCGATGTGAGGGGTTCTCATCAATTTCCTTCTCCAGCGCCTAGGAGTTGTTATGAGTGTGGAGAGATGGGCCACATGTGGAGGCAGTGTCCCCGCCGTGTTGCTAGTTCATCCTAGCAGAGGGGCCAGTCATCAGCTTCAGCTCCAGTTGATCCACCACCACCCGCCCAGCCAGCTAGGGGCGGGGATCGTCAGCCAAGGGTCGCCCCAGAGGGGGAGGTCGATCAGCGAGCGGTCAGGCCCGTTTCTATGCTATTCCAGGCAGATCCGATGTTGTTGCCTCCGACGCTGTCATTACAGGTATTATTTCCGTCTGCCACAGAGATGCCTCTGTGTTATTTGATCCCGGTTCCACCTATTCTTATGTGTCATCATACTTTGCTCGTTGTTTGGGTACGCCCAGTGAGTTCCTTGCTTTACCTGTTCATGTATCTACCCCGGTGGGCGATACTGTTGTTGTAGACCGTGTGTACCGGTTGTGTGTAGTGATTATTGGGGGTCTAGAGACCCGAGTTGATCTTTTATTATTGAGTATGGTGGATTTTGATGTCATTCTGGGCATGGATTGGCTATCTCCGTGTCGCGCTATTCTGGACTGTCATGCCAAGACAACCACATTGGCTATGCCGGGTGTGCCACGGATTGAGTGGCGAGGTGTGACTGATTATGTTCCTAGTAGAGTGATCTCTTTCTTGAAAGCCCAGCGTATGGTTGGGAAGGGTTGCCTTTCGTATCTTGCCTTTGTGAGAGATGTTGGAGCTGAGACTCCCAGTATTGATTCTGTTCCAGTTGTGAGGGATTTCCCTGATGTATTTCCTGCAGACCTGCCGGGCATGCCACCGGACAGGGATATTGATTTTGGTATTGACATGGTGCCGGACACTCAGCCCATATCTATTCCGCCGTATCGTATGGCACCAGCGGAGCTGAAGAAGTTAAAGGAGCAGCTTTAGGAACTCCTTGACAAGGGGTTCATTCGGCCTAGTGTGTCACCTTGGGGTGCGCCGGTTCTATTTGTGAAGAAGAAGGATGGCACTATGAGAATGTGCATTGATTATAGTCAATTGAACAAAGTAACAGTTAAGAACAAGTATCCTCTGCCTCGCATTGATGATTTATTTGACCAGCTTCAGGGAGCGAGGGTAATCTCCAAGATTGATCTCCGTTTGGGTTATCACCAGTTGAAGATCAGGGATTCAGATATTCTTAAGACGGCCTTCAGGACCAGATATGGTCACTATGAGTTCCTGGTTATGTCTTTTGGGCTGACCAATGCCCCAGCAACGTTCATGCATCTGATCAACAGCGTGTTCCGGCCTTATCTTGATGCATTTGTCATAGTTTTCATTGATGATATCTTGGTGTATTCGCGTAGTCAGGAGGAGCACGCAGAGCATTTAAGGGTTGTATTGCAGATATTGAGGGAGGAGAAGCTTTTTGCAAAGTTCTCCAAATGTGAGTTTTGGCTCAGTTCAGTGGCATTCTTGGGACACGTGGTGTCCAGTGAGGGTATTCGGGTTGATCCAAAGAAGATAGAGGCGGTGCAGAGTTGGCCCAGATCGTCCTCAGCCATAGAGATTCGTAGTTTTCTTGGTTTGGCAAACTATTATCGCCGGTTTGTTCAGGGATTTTCATCTATTGCATCGCCCTTGACCAAGTTGACTCAGAAGGGTGTTTCATTTGTATGGTCGGACGAGTGTGAGGAGAGCTTTCAGAAGCTCAAGACAGCTTTGACCACGGCTCCAGTATTGGTTTTGCCATCAGCTTCAAGTTCATATACTGTGTATTGTGATGCTTCGAGAATAGGGATTGGTTGTGTGTTGATGCAGGAGGGTAGAGTTATTGCTTATGCTTCTCGTCAGTTGAAGCCCCATGAGAAGAACTACCCCGTTCATGATTTGGAGTTGGCTGCCATAGTTCACACGTTGAAGATTTGGAGGCATTACTTGTATGGCTTATCTTGTGAGGTATTCACTGATCATCGCAATCTTCAGCATTTGTTCAAGCAAAAGGATCTTAATTTGAGGCAGCGGAGATGGTTGGAGTTACTTAAGGATTATGACATCACTATATTGTACCATTCGGGAAAGGCCAATGTGGTGGCCGATGCTTTGAGCCGAAAGGCAGTGAGTATGGGGAGTTTGGCATACCTTCCAGTTGGGGAGAGACCTCTTGCGGTTGATGTTCAGGCTTTGGCCAATCGGTTCGTGAGGTTGGATATTTCGGAGCCCAGTCGGATATTAGCTTGTGTGGTTTCTCGGTCTTCCCTATATGAGCGCATCAGAGAGCGCCACTATGATGATCCACATTTGCTCGTCCTTAGGGACAGGGTTCAGTATGATGATGCCAGGGATGTGTCTAATGGAGATGATGGAGTATTGAGGATGCAGGGCCGGATTTGTGTGCCCAACGTAGATGGGCTTCGGGAGCTGATTCTGGAGGAGGCCCATAGCTCGCGGTATTCTATCCATCTAGGAGCTGCGAAGATGTATCAGGATCTGAGACAGCATTACTGGTGGCAAAGAATGAAGAAAGATATTGTGGGATTTGTAGCTCGGTGTCTCAATTGCCAGCAGGTGAAATATGAGCATCAGAGACCGGGTGGATTACTTCAGCAGATAGATATTCCAGAGTGGAAGTGGGAGCGGATCACTATGGATTTTGTAGTTGGACTCCCTCGGACTTTGAAGAAGTTCGATGCTATTTGGGTGATTGTGGATAGGCTGACCAAGTCCGCGCACTTCATTCCTATCTGTACTACTTATTCTTCAGAGCGGTTGGCAGAGATATATATTCGGGAGATTGTTCGGTTGCATGGTGTCCCAGTTTCTATCATTTCAGATCGGGGCACTCAGTTTACTTCCCAGTTCTGGAAGTCTGTTCAGCGAGAGTTGGGTACTCAGGTACAGTTGAGCACAACTTTTCACCCTCAGACAGATGGGCAGTCCGAGCGCACTATTCAGATATTGGAGGATATGCTACGCGCTTGTGTTATTGATTTCGGAGGGCCATGGGATCAGTTTCTTCCGCTTGCAGAGTTTGCTTACAACAACAACTACCAATCGAGTATCCAGATGGCTCCATATGAGGCTTTGTACGGGAGGCGGTGTAGATCTCCAGTTGGTTGGTTCGAACCCGGTGAGGCTAGGCTTTTGGGGACAGATTTGGTTTAGGATGCCTTAGATAAAGTGAAGGTGATTCAGGAGAGACTTCGTACAACGCAGTCAAGGCAAAAGAGTTATGCTAACAGGAAGGTTAGAGATGTGTCCTACATGGTCGGTGAGAAGGTCCTGTTGAAGGTTTCGCCCACGAAGGGTGTTATGAGATTTGGAAAGAAAGGGAAGTTGAGTCCGCGTTTCATTGGGCCTTTTAAGGTACTTCGGAGGATTGGAGAGGTGGCTTATGAGCTTGCTTTGCCACCCAGCTTGGCGAGTGTGCACCCAGTGTTCCATGTTTCTATGCTCCGGAAGTACATTGGAGATCCGTCTCATGTTCTGGATTTCAGCACGGTTCAGTTGGAGGGTGATTTGACTTATGATGTAGAGCCAACAGCTATTCTGGAGCGTGACATTCGGAAGTTGAGATCAAAAGATATAGCTTCGGTGAAGGTGCACTGGAGAGGTCGGCCCGTGAAGGAGGCTACCTGGGAGACCGAGCGGGAGATGCGGACAGATATCCTCACCTGTTTGAGGCTCCAGGTATGTTTCTTGACTCGTTCGAGGATGAACGTTTATTTAAGTTCGGGAGGATGTGACGACACGGCCGGTCGTCTCATGAGTTACCGCCCCGTTTCCCCATTTCTGCTTCTTTATGCCTTATTTATCCGTGTTTTGAGGTATCGGGTTGGTCGGATTGATTTTGGTGAAGTTGAGACACTTAGTCTCTTTTAGGAAGGCTTAAGTTGGAAAAGTCAACCGGATGTTAGCTTATGTGTTAGAGGGCTCGGATGTGAGTTCCGATGGTTCGGTTAGCTTCGGGATCTGATTTATGTCTTAGGAGTGTGATCGGAATGGGTTTTGGAGGTCTGGAGTAGATTTAGACTTGAATTGGCGAAGTTGATATTTTGGCGATTTCCGGTGGGTAGGCGAGATTTTGATATAAGGGTCGGAATGGAATTCCGAGAGTTGTAGTAGTTTCGTTATGTCATTCGGGATGTGTGTGCAAAATTTCAGGTCATTCGGACGAGGTTTGGTTGGGTTTTTGATCAAAAGCGTATTTCGGAAGAATTTGAAACTTAGGCTTGAATTCGATGTGATTCGGTGATTTGATATTGTTTGAGGTGTTTTGAGGATTGGAACAAGTTTGAATAAGGTATTAGGATATGTTGGTGCTTTGGTTGAGGTCCCGGGGGCCTCGAGGTGATTTCGGGTGGTTAACGGAGAAGTTGAAGGTTATTGCAACTTCAGAATTGTTGCTTCTGGTGTTTACGCACCTGCGGTTTGGGGGACCGCAGGTGCGGCATCGCATATGCGTGAGAAGAACCACAGAAGCGGTTTTGGAAGAAAATGTCTGGGATCGCAGATGCGGTAGGGGGCCCGCACCTGCGGAGCCGCAGATGCGACAAACGGACCGCAGATGTGGTTTGGGTTGGATTAATGAATTTTCGCAGAAGGGGAGCTTTGACCGCAAATGTGGTACCACAGAAGCGGGTTTTGGACCGCATATGCGGAAAGGCCTGGGCAGACCATAAATGTTATTTCATTTCGCGATTTTGGGATATTTCACCATTGTTGCCTTCGACCTTGGAGCTTTTGGGGCGAATCTGAAGAGAGAAATCAAGAGACTCCGTTAAGGTAAGGAATTTTGGACCTAAAACACAATTCTATGGTAGATTTTCATGGATTTAGGGCTGTAATTAAAGGAATTTAAAGGCAAAAATGGAAGAACTAGGGCTTGGAATTTTGGACTTTTGATTTGGGATCTGAAGGGTCATTTGTGGCCGGAATTTGATGTTTTTGGTGTGTATGAACTCGTGGGGAGATAAGGAACCTATTGTTGTATAATTTTTTGAGTTTCGAGAAGTGGGCCCGGGGCTCGGGTTTTGCTAATTTCGGGATTTTTGATATTTTTCGATTGTTTTCGCTTGGGTTTTGTTCCCTTAGCATATTGTGACGTATTCGTTCTGATTTTAGATAGGTTCAACGCACGTGGAGGCCAATTCGAAGGGCAAAGGCATCGCAAGCAAGGGATTTAGCCGGTTCGAGGTGAGTAATGCTTGTACATGATGTTTTGAGGGTTTGAAACCCCGGATTGTGCATCGTAGTACTATATTGAGGTGAGGCACACGCTCGATGACGAGCGTGGGGTTGTGTACTATTAGGGATTTGGACTTGGTCCGTCCCGATTGATGATTTTTCCGCGTATTTGATTTAAAACTATTTGTTATCATCGTTTATTTGGGCTGATTGCCATATTTGGGCTTCATGCCAACTATATGAACCCTTTCGGGGCTTTTATTTGATATTTCCTCACTGTTTTGACTTATTATTTGAACTCGGTCATATTAAATTCCACTGTTTTACTACTCAACCAATTTTACTCAGATTTTGAGATTTAAATGATGTTTGGGCTGAGAAACACTGTTTTACTATTGCCCGAGGGGCTTGTGATGATTTTTGACTGAGTAAGGCCGAGGGCCTATATTGTGAGGAGATACTGATACTGATTGGAGGCCGAGAGCCTGGGATATGTACGCCACGAGGTGGCTGGAGTGATATGAGGCCGAGGGCCTAGATTTGATGCCACGAGATGGCTTGTTATTGCGCTTGGGCCGTAAGGGGCCCCTCCAGGAGTCTGCACACCCCCAGTGAGCGCGGGTACCCATTGTGATGTGAGATTGAGCTCGAGGGGCTGTTACTGTTGTGAATTGTTGTCCGAGGGGCGGATGTGGTGTTATTGTGCTCGAGGGGCGAACTTTTATTTGTTCACCTTATCATAATCATCTGTCAGTTACCCGTTTACTGGTTTAAAGAGCATTTTTCCTGATTCTCACTGGTTTTCCTGATTTCAAATGATTTTACTGCTTCATTATAGATTGTCTTGTGCCTTACGTGTTTTCTTACTTTCTGTCATTATTCATATTCGTTACATACTGAGTTGGAGTACTCACTTTACTCCCTGCACCCTGTGTGCAGATTCAGGCGTAGCTGGTTCCGCTCTGGAGTGTTGATTTCCTCCAGTTCCAGGCGGGCTTTTTCGGAGATTACGAGGTAGCTGTTGTCGTCCGCAGCCCCGTGTCTCTACTCTTCTATCATTTCTGTTTCTTACGAACACTTGTAGTAGTTTATGAGTTTAGCAGACTGTACTGTCACTCGTAGATGCTCTTGACTTGTGACAGCCCGATTAGGGTTGTGTTGGGTTGGATTTCTGCATTATTCTTGATATTCCGCTACTTAGAATTATTAAATCATGTTTAGACTATTTCGTGTTGTTTAACTGCTTTAAAAGATGAATTGGATTAAACTGGCTGGCCTTGTCTTCACGAGAGGCGCCATCACGACCGGGTTCGGGGTTAGGGTCGTGACAATACAATTGACTGAAAATAACATATGCTCTCCATCTAAGCTTGTTCTGTGTCTTTCTAGATTGTATAATTCTTGTATTATATAATATACTTTGCATGAATGATTCTTTTCCCATCAAAATTTGTTATTCGAGATGCTTGTATGTGTGTGTGTGTGTATATATATATATATATATATATATATATTGAATACAATCTGAATTTTATCATTCAGTGTTTTGACTTATTATGATCTATTTAATGTTTTATCTCAACTCCACAATGACTTCATGAAATTTGTCGTATTAGTTAAAAAAAAATTTGATAGTGATAAGACATTAATTTAAAGGATGCAATATATGTACCTTTTGTTGGAAGGAATTTAATTTTGGTTTCTGGGCAAATTAAGAGATGAATATTTGGTTTATTTTTCAAATAACTTGTCACGACCCAAAATCCATTAAAGGTCGTGATGGTGTCTGATACTGCTGTCTGGCAAGCCAACAGTAGATGATTAACTTAATTACTTATTTCAGTATTTTTGAAATCAAAATTTCCTTCAACTAAATAGTAAGAAATAGAATTTACAAGTTAAATGATAACATTTTTCACCACTACAATAATGAATAACCCATAATTAAGCACTCCCAAAACCCGGTGTCACAAGTGCATGAGCATCAACTAGGAAGTATAATAAAATACAACATCTATCTGGAATACAAATTAGACAAGAGAATATAAATAACTTTGATGGAAACTCCGCAGGCTGCAGATCGTAACATGAATTGCAACTCATGGTAAGTCCCCGCAATAGTCGCGCCTTTGCACTCAAAAGATCACCAGGCGTATATGTACCTGCACAAAAATGTGCAGCAAGTGTAGTATGGGTACGTAAATCAATGCGTACTCAGTAAGTATCCAGCCAAACCCTAGAGAAATAGTGACAACGGGTTGACATTGACACTTACTAGTGATCCAATAAGACTGATACAGTAAGAAGCAAACAGATATGGGCAGAGTAAATAAACGAAATAAACAAGTATAAATATGTGATACAATCGTTCTCTCAACAATAAGCTCAACTCTCGATTAGCAGTCACCTCCTCCACTGGAGTATATATATAATGGACCTCACCAGATGGGTCGTCATAATTTAAATCAAGAAAAGTCCCAGATACACTGGCCTTTTGACAAATAATACGTACGATTCCATAGGAGTATTTTACAGAAATGCTGAGGCGTACGACCCGATCCCATCATAATCTGGTATATAACCATAGATACATCTATTATATATTGTCGAGGAGAATGGCCTGCTCACATGAGAGTGTGATACATAATCCTTCCAAGGCGAACGACCCGATCCCATAAGGTGTGCGCATTGCCGATGGTCGAATGGCACGAACCATAGATTTATCTATCCTACCGAGGCGAACGACCCAATCCCATTAGAATAAGAAGCTTTGACGGGTCCTTGACCCCACTCAGGAAGGGACTGGTGAGTTTTGGAAACTTTGAGGAAACCCTTCGATGAGAACGCATAACGCGTGAGAAATTCGTAGAGGAGTACAATTATTCTGTGGAAAATCATGAAGTTCGTCTGATCTCTACAATAGCGAGTCTACCACTCTAGGCAAGTCTAGTCTCAAATTGTAACATGTAGTAAAGGAATCTAATAGGCAAGAGACAACTCAAATAGTACAATTATAGCATGGCATGAACCCGAGTCTACCCCGACAATAACATGAATATAGCTACGTACGGACTCCCGTCATCTACGTAGCCCCTGCAATAAGTAGCAAATATCAATTGCAACACCTAGGGGTAGTTTCCCCCTCACAGGGTAAGATAGGAGACTTACCTCGCTCTGAAGTTCCATAACAGGCGCCAACGCCGCTCCAACACCTCAAACCGGTGCCCGTCGCTCCAAAACTAGTCAATCAACGTGCAAATCCATAAATATATACTCTAATACTCATAACAAATCAATTTAGACAAATTCCAACTCCACTCAAAAAGTTGATAAAACAACCCTTGGGCCCACGTGCATGGATTCCGAAAACTTTTGAGGGTAATCATTACCCATAACATTACGAACTCAAATATATAATTTATTCGAAATTACATGTCCAATTTCATGGTCAAAATCCAAAAATTCCAATTTTTAGGTTTTCTACCACAATTCTACTAATTTTTATGTTCCAATCCACGTATAATTCATGTATTTAACTCATAATGGGAAGAAATCACTTACCTAGTGATGGGTGATGAAGAAGCTCCTCCAAAATCGCCCCAAACTCGGCTCCCATGAAAGATTTGAGATAAAATGAGCCAAAACCCGTTTTTGCAAACTTATACACTGCCCAGGCGACCTTCATTGCGAATTTGTCCCTGCCCTCTGTCACGACCCAAATATCCCTACGTAAGACGTCATGACGGCACCTAGTCTCTATAACTAGGTAAGCCTAACAAATTGCGGAATAACAGAAATGAAACTAGAATTGAACAACAAGACTGCAACAGATAACTATAAAATAATAAAATGTCGCTCGGAATGACCCAAAACTCTAGTATACACAGTGTTCCCAAAACCCGGAAAAATCATAAGTCACAAGCTATAGAAGGCCCAACGGATGGTTGGGAAGCCCCAGCGAATGCCGCTTGTCGAGACTAGAGTTTATGTAACACCCCGTACATTCGGACTAGGTGTGGATATGTTAAATGGGTATTAATTTGATATTTTAGACATATGAGGTCCTAGAGGGATGATTATTGGTGAAAATAGTTGTTTAAGAATCAAGATGGAAAGTGAGGTGCATAAGATTCGACAAAATCGACTAAGTTTGCAGAAGGTCCATCTTCCAGCAGGGTTTAGTGAATATGCGTAAGGAATTTGGGAAAACTCAAAGCATGAAAGTTGTAGGCCTTTGAAATATCTTTCCAACGATATATTGTGGAGCCCAAACGGAGCTCTGTGAGAAACGTTATGCCCGTTTTACCGAATAGTGCGCAACCACCACACCCGGATCGCGACCGCAGTCGTGAGGCAGTGTTCCTGCTATTTACCGAGGTCGGGACTGCGGTCAGGCCTACAGGGGCGCGGTGGCGGACTTGGGGAGTCATTTTATAAGCCCTATTTTGTCCCCCACAGCCCCAAAACGTAAAAACTTGCTCTAGAAAGGAAAGCTCTCAAAAACCTAACTCCTTAAGGGTCCCTCCACCACCCAAGGTAAGTTCTTATGGTGATTCTAAGTTAATTTTAATTTTTCAACATCTTATTAACATGGGTAAACCCTCCATATCATTAGATATTCGAGTGGGACATCATTGTTGAGAGAAGGAACCCTAGAACTCGAATTTAAGGGGATTGAACTTCAAAGAGGTAATATCTTCACCCTCTAACTGATTCTAACATTGGTTTAATAATTATAGACCCTAGTTCATGAGATATGAGTTGATGGGTTTGATAGAAAAGCATGAACGTTTATGGGTTTGGGGTGTTGATTGTTGATTATTGGTTATAGGTGTTGTTTACCTTATGGGCGATAAAGAATGATGTTGATTATAACCATTTGAGATTTTAGAATTTATCTAGGAGCAAGAGAATGGGTTATTGGGTGTAGAGACACCATTAATAAGGACTATGAAGCTTTATTCTCACCAAATGTTTGATAAAATGCTTAAGTGACCAAAATATGAGTATCATAGCTAATATGGAATCCCTTTGACTTGTATTGATATAGATTAAAGTTCAAAGGGGTGGCGAATGTTGTATTACGCTCAAAAGCAGGAACTTAAGGTATGTGAGGCTAACTCTTTATGTTTGGGAACGTTAATGATTCTCCCTACACTACGTTTCTTTTATGATGTTACTAATTGCCTTAGAAATATAGTTTAGCCTAGTTCCTTGAATAGTTATAGAACTTCTATCCTCTAGCTTCATAACTCGTTCATGACTTTCATTCTGAACGTTGTGAGCTCAGTGCGTATTCAATATAGAGTTGGGTTTGGATGCCCCGA
>NC_031999.1:15607096-15651591 GCF_001879085.1 Nicotiana attenuata
TGAGGGCTGGCCCTTTCACACTGCACTTTAATTCAATTCTGCAATTTATTTGGGTGTAAGCACTGCCCGGAGTTCATGAAGCTCCTGGGAACTCTGACACACCCAAAAATGAGAAAGGCTTTGGAAATCAGATCTTTGGAGTTGGTTTATTTCATGTTTCACACTTGGAGTCTAAATTAGACTCTCCTTGGTTGTACTTTAATTTTTGATGTAATTTTACTTTCCTTTATTCATTCTGGGTTGTAATAATTTGTAATAACTTATGGGGGTATATAGTGAAAAGGGTAGGGTCACTCATGTATGCATGTGGGTAGACAACATGTTCTTAGGTGTTTATTCCTGCAATCTCAGCCTGCTTTTCATCTATGCATTTCATATAGAAATCCTGCTTATAGTTCTGCACTTATGCATGTCATATAGAAATCCTGTCTATAGTTTTGCACTTATGCATTTCATATAGAAATCCTGCTTATAGTTTTGCACTTATGCATATATAGATACCATGCCTTTGAGGTTTTGCACTCATATAGATACCATGACTATAGGCTTCTGCATTCTTGCATCGTATAGATAACCTGCCTATAGGATCTTTTAAATTCTGCATTTTGCATCTATCGTTAGGCAAACGGTTTATAGGTTTAAAATAACAAAATCGCATTATAGATACCATGCCTATAGGACTCTCGCGTTTCTATAAACGTTTTAAAATCAATCACGCCTAGAAAGCATGTCTATAAGGGTAATCAACTGAATCTGAATCAAGCCTAAAATCAACAATTTCGATACTCAACATCTGCAGAGTATATGTTTGCTTTCTTTAAAATCAGTATACTTCGCATTGCTAGATATCATGCCCATAGGTCTCACCTAGGCAAGCCATTAGGTAACTAATTAATACACCAGTCTTTAATAATCACAACCAGCGGGCAGGCCTAATTTGGACTTCTTATCTGAAAATATGTGATAAATCAGCCACGCCTTAACGTTTAAGTTTAATTAAAGACCTAATCAGTATCTGAAAGACATGCTAAAACTATATGTTCTTTATGTTTTAAGGAGGTTTGTTTGAGCCTTGTCTGCTATGTGCTTCCCCATACTTGTCATGTATGTTTTGAATGTCGCCTTAGACTTTTGTCCTTTTTAAACTCTAAAAGCTAGTTTTCCCTCCCCTTTAGGACTAGTAGTCCCTAATACCTCCAGGGCTGATAGGATTGGGACGGGTAATAGCATGCAATAAGTAATGAGACCATTCCGCGATTTAATACCTTGACGGGGTGGGTAAGGGTAGATATGGATATGATGACCACGCGATAACACCACGTGTATAAATGGTTACCGGGTGTTGTGTAGGGTGATCCGTGTTATTTACAAACCTAGGACCCCCTCCCTCTTTACTTGTTTACTTCCTTTTTCCAGAATTTTAAAGCTGTTTAGTTTTCAGTTTCTTTAACTTCTTCTTTACTTCAATCACTTGTACTTACTATGCAAAATCTCTCTTTTAATTGTCTGATTTTCAGTACTGTTTCTCCCCAAACTCCGCCTCTTTCACTTTTTTTCGAATTACTTGCATCAGTTATTTGACCCCTTCTCCTTTATTTGTGTATCTTTCTTTAATTATAAAACTACCTTCTTCCAAATTTCAGCACTCTTTAAACCTCTTCTGCTTCTTTTATTTGCAACCGTTATGTGGAAGTTACCTAGTATTTACAATGCTTGCTTGATTACTTGTTGTTTGTATTTAAAGTCACAATTGTAGAATGGCCGGGAACCACGCTAGTGGATCTTGAGGGGTGCCTAACACCTTCCCCTCGAGATAATATCAAGCCCTTACCCAACCTCTGGTTTTCTAAATCAAATTCATTTTTAGTGTCCTAATGCACTTAATCATTAGGTGGCGACTCTTCTAAATTGCAAACCCGATTCCCAAAAGGAAAAGAGTTGTCCGCCCAAATGTCATAAACCCGAGTTCGCGAGAAAAAAGGGGGCATTGACATGTACTAACTCAACAACTTCATACGAACTTATCCATGCGATCAAATCGCCAAAATAACCTCAACAACAACGAATTAAACCTCAAAATCAAAGGATTTTTCTCAAACTTCATCAAACATCAACTTTAGCAATTTAGGTCCGAATCATGTCAAACGACTGTCGATGCCCCCTTTTCCTTTTAAAAAGGCGAAATTGGGTTTACGACATTTGGGCGGACAACTCCTTTCCCTTTTGGGAATTGGGTTTTGGAGTTTGAAGAGTCGCCACCTAATGATTAAGTGCATTAGGACACTAAGAAGGGTTTGAGTTGGAAAACCAGCGTTTGGGTAAGGGCTAGAAATTATCTCGAGGGGAAGGTGTTAGGCACCCCTCAAGATCCACTAGTGTGGTTCCCGACCATGCTACAATTGTGACTTTAAAGCAAGTAAGAATACAAGACAATTTCACATAAGGACCTCGAGTAGATATGTATAATGGTTACTAAGCATGCTGAAACTTTGAATAGGTGATTTCCTAGTTATTTGAAAGAATGTCTAAGTGCAAAAAAAGGGACCAAATAATGAATATAAACAATCAGATACAAAAGTGGGCGAGCAGAAAATTTTATTTAGAAGAAGAGGACAGTGCAAAAATTAAAGGGGAAATTTGAATGACTGAAACAAAATGCAGAATTTTAAAGAACTGAAAATTGTCAATCTAAAATAATTACATAAAGGAAGGGGGTCCTAGGTTTGTAAAATACATGGATCATCCACACAACACCGGTAGCCAATCGTACGCATGGTGTTATCGCGTGATCATCATCTCCATGTCTACCCTTCCCACCCCGTTAAGGTATTGAAGCGCGGAATGGTATCGTTACTTATTGAATGCTATTACCCGTCCCGATCCTATCAGTTCCGGAGGCATTGGAACTACTAGTCCTAAAGGTAAGGGAATTGGGGCTTTTCAGAAGTTCAAGAAAGGATAAAAATCTAGGCGACAATCAAAACATATAGTCAAATAGGGGGAGCCAAACAACAATTAGGGCTTAGACAGGCCTCCTCACTTAAATGCAAATACATAGCATGACTTCAGATACTGGTTAGGTCTTTAATTAAATTAAGGCGTAGGATAGGCTTATTCATCACATATTTCTCAGATGAGGAGTCCGAATTTGCCTTGACTAGATGTAGTTATCAGAACTGACACAGTTAATCAATTACCTACTGGTTTGCCTAGGTGAAACTTATATGCAGGATATCTAACAATGTAGGAGTATACTTGTCACGACCCAATTTCCAACCCGGTCGTGATGGCGCCTCTCGTGAAGACAAGGCCAGCCAACTAACCCAAATCGTCTCAATTTAACAATTATCAAACATAAATGAATAGATAAATACAGCTTAACGACAATACTAGCCAGTGTTTACAACCCAACACAACCCGACCGGGGTGTCACAAGTCACGAGCATCTAGAGAAGTCTAAATACAACTACAGGGCCAATAATATACGGAATAAAATTTAGAACCAAAGGGAGTAATCCGGTGCCGCGAACGCTGGCGGTCACTCTGCTCAGCTACGATAGCAATACCTTCAACCAGCTCAAAACCCACTACCGGGTGAACAATACCTGCATCTGCACGTGAGGTGCAGGGAGTAAAGTGAGTACTCTAACCCAGTGAGCAATAAAAATGAATAACGGCTGAGAATATAAAATCTCACACAGGCACAGATAATGCTATCTCAAACAGTAAAATCAAGTAAACAGTAGGGACCAGCGAAACATAGCAAGAAATTCTCTTTGAAAACAATTAATAAAACAAGTATGCTCAAGTATGGTCAGTCATTGTTACCTGACCGGTCAACCATTGTTACCTGACCCAACGCGTGTTTCAGTGCCATTGTTACCACTGGTCAGCCATTGTTACCTGACTGGTCAGTCATTGTTACCTGACCAAAACACGTGTGACAGTGTCATTGTTACCACTGTCCAATTCTAAATGGGTACCCGCGCTCAATGTGGGTGTGCAGACTCCGGAGGGGCTCCTACAGCCCAAGCGCTATATCATCATAAGGCCTGAAAGCCTGTACATATCAACATGAGGCCAAAAAGCCTTCTCACAATACACTCGAGGCCTGAAAGCCTCCTCACATATCACTCGAGGCCTGAAAGCCTCCTCACTATATCACTCGAGGCCTGAAAGCCTCCTCACATCACTCGACATATCCTCACATATGGCCCTCGGCCTCCATCAGTCCAAAAATAATCATAAGCCCCTCAGGCATCAGTAAAGACAATAAATGCTTAGCTCAAACAATAGTTCAAACATCAGTTAAAACTCAAGGTTGAGTAAAAATATAGCTGAGTTCATGAAACAGTGTAATTCAAATGGACTGAGTTCAAATAATATTTCAAACAGTGAGGAAAACAGTGATGATAGTTCATAAAGAGTTCAAACAGTCGGCAATAAGCCCCAAATATGGCAATAAGCCCAAATCATAGTGAAAACAACAAGTCATTGCTAATACGCGGTAAAATATCATCCGGACTGGACCAAGTCACAGTCCCCAATAGTAAATGACCCCGCGCTCGTCATGGAACGCGTGTCTCATCTCAACATAGCACCAAGTTGTGCAAATCCGGGGTTTAAAACCCTCAGGACGTCATTCAAAATCATTACTCACCTCGAACCGGTGAAATCTCTAGCTCACGACGCCTTTGCCCCTCAAACCAACCTCCACGCGCGTCGAATCTAACCAAAACCACAAGGAATACGTCACAATAGGCTAATGAATGATAACCCAATCGAAAAGACTCGAAAAATATCAAAAATCACGAAGTTGGCAAAACCCGATCCCCGGGCCCACTTCTCGAAAAATTATGAAATTCACATCACCGGATTCCTTGTCTCGCCACGAGTCCGTACATATCAAATTTACCAAAATCGGAGTCCAATTGGCCCCTCAAATCCCTATTTTAAACTCTCTTAAGTTCAAGCCCTAAACCACCATTTTTGGCCTTTGATTCCTTGATTATTCAGTCTAAATCCATGTTTTTACACCATAAAATCGTATTCTAAGTCCAAGAATCCATACCTGATTAAAGCCCTCGAAACCCTCTTCAAAATCGCCTCAAAGCTCTCAAGGTTTGGAGTCCAAAAATGTTGTTCTTTCAAAAAAATTCGCGAAGAAGATAAATCTCACTTAACTGCTAGCCATTCCGCTTCTGCGGATATATTGCCGCTTCTGCGACTTCCGCATATGCGGTCCACGTCCGCTTGTGCGGACTTTTCACTTAAGGCACCCACCGCTTCTGCGGTCCCTAATTCGCTTCAGCGGGACCGCCTATGCGGTCAAATCTTCCGCTCCTGCGGACTCAGACAAGGTCCCATAATTCCGTTTCTGCGAGGCCTAGCTCGCTTCTACGAGACCGCACCTGCGGTCCAATAGCCGCAGGTGCGAAAACACCAGATACCAGCAATATGAAACATGCAACAACTCCAAAAACTCTCCGTTTAACCATCCGAACTCACCCCGAGGCCCCCTGGACCTCAACCAAAAGCACCAATACATCCTAAAACCTCATTCAAACTTGTTCCAATCATCAAAACACATCAAACAACGCCAAAACCACTAAATCACATCGGATTCAAGCCTAAGTTCTTCAAAAACTTCCGAAACACGCATTTGATCAAAAACCCGACCGAAACACCTCCGAATGACCTGAAATTTTGCACACACATCACAAATCACATATCGAAGCTACANGAGAGAGTTTGAGAAATGGGATAAAATCCCGTTTCTGTTCTGTTTTTGGTCTTAAATCACTTGGCAAAAATTTGCCCTTCGCGTTCGCGACACCACGGTCGCGTTCGCGATGAAGGAAACGGGCAGGCATCGCGTTCGCGAAGGGTCACTGCGAACGCGAAGAGGAAAAATCTGAGGGCTTCAAAATTGGCCTACGCGAACGCGTGGTGCCTTACGCGAACGCGTAGAAGAGGCAGACCAGGCTCCGCGAACGCGGGAGCCTTCATGCGAACGCGTTAAGGAAATGGCTGGGGTCCAGGATTTGTTGTACGCGAACGCGAGGAGTGGCTCGCGAACGCGAAGAAGGGGGAGGAGAAGCCTTCGCGAACGCGACCAGAGGGACGCGAACGCGAAGAAGGAATACCTGCTGCAGATTTTCTGCAATTTTTCTTAGACAAAAACCACCCCAATACCTATCCGAAACTCACCCGAGCCCTCGGGGCTCCAAACCAAATATGCACACTGACTCAAAAACATCATACGAACTTGCTCGAGCGATCAAATCGCCAAAATAACATCAAAATCAATGAATTGAGCCTTAAAATCCAAGAAATCTTTCCAATTTCATAAACTTCCAAATTTTCCAATTTAAGGCCGAAACACGTCAAACGACGTCCGTTTTCAACCAAACTTTACAGGAAGCGCTTAAACAACATATATGACTTGTACCGGGCGTCGGAACCAAAATACGAGCCCGATACCATTACGTTTTGATCAACTTTCATTTTCATTTTCCTTAAACATTCTCAGAAAACAATTTCACGGAAAAATTCATTTCTCGGGCCTGGGACCTCGGAATTCAATTCCGGGCATACGCCCAAGTCCCATATTTTTCTACGGACCTTCCGAGACGTCAAATCACGAGTCCGGGTCCGTTTACCCAAAATGTTGACCAAAGTCAACTTTAATCATGTTAATATCAAAATTCATCAAGTTTTTCACATAATTTATATATTTCAACAAAAAAACTTTCCGGCTACGCCCCCGGACTGCGCACGCAAATCGAGGCAACTAAAAGTGAGGTTTTCAAGGCCTCGGAAGCACGGAATGACTATGAAAACAAGTGATGACCGTTTGGGTCGTCACATTACCACTGTCTAACATTTATCCACTCTAGATGGGTACCCGCGCTCACTGTGGGGGTGCAGACTCCGGAGGGGCTCCTACAGCCCAAGCGCAATATCATCATAAGGCCTGAAAGCCTGTTCATATCAACATGAGGCCTGAAAGCCTTCTCACGATACACTCGAGGCCTGAAAGCCTCCTCACATATCACTCGAGGCCTGAAAGCCTCCTCATATATCACTCGAGGCCTGAAAGCCTCCTCACATCACTCGACATATCCTCACATATGGCCCTCGACCTCAATCAGTCCAAAAATAATCATAAGCCCCTCAGGCATCAGTAAAGAGAATAATGCTCAGCTCAAACAATAGTTCAAACATCAGTTAAAACTCAAGGTTGAGTAAAAATATAGCTGAGTTCATGAAACAGTGTAATTCAAATGGACTGAGTTCAAATAATATTTCAAATAGTGAGGAAAACAGTGATGATAGCTCACAAGGATTTTAAACAGTCGGCAATAAGCCCCAAGTATGGCAATCAGCCCAAGTCATGATAGTATCAAATAAGTTTCAGTCAAATACGCTGTTAAATCAACAATCGGGACGGACCAAGTCACAATCCCCAACGGTGATCTACCCCACGCTCGCTATCCGGCGTGCAAGTCACCTCAATATAGCACTACAGCGTGCAAATCCGGGGTTTCAAACCCTCAGGATATCATTTACAATCATTACTCACCTTGAACCGGTGAAATCTCTAGCTCACGACGCCCTTGCGCCATCAAATCGGCCTCCACGCGCGTCGAATCTAACCAAAATCAGAGCGAATACATCACAATATGCTAAGGGAGCAATACCCAATCGAAAACAATCGAAAAATATCAAGAATCTCGAAATTAGCAAAACCCGAGCCCCGGGCCCACTTCTCGAAAAATCAGAAAATTAACATCAATGGATTCCTCATCTTCTCACGGGTTCATACATACCAAGAACTCTCAAATCCGAGCTCAAATGACCCATCAAATCCCAATTTAACATCTCAAAATCCCAAGCTCTAGTTCATCAATTTTAGGCTTAATTTCCATAATTTCTAGGTTAATTTCACATATAATCATGTTTTTAACTCATAAAAGTTACCTCCAGTCAATCTCAGTCGAAACCCTCTTCAATTGCTCCCAAAAAGCTCTCAAGATGTTCAACAATGGAGGAAAATACCCTCTTCTCTGCCCAGCTCTTTTTCGCTTATGCGGTCCCGTTTCCGCTTTTGCGGGACCGCTTTTGTGACTTTTATACCGCTTCTGCGGTTTTCCACTTAAAGGCTTCGACCGCTTCTGCGGCCCAGAAATCGCACCAACGGGACCGTTTCTGCGGCCCAAACTTCCGCTTTTGCGGAAAACCCAACTCAAGCTCCAACCGCTTCTGCGGTTCCCCAATCTCATAAGCGATACCGCTTCCGCGGTCCAAATTCCGCAGAAGCGAAAACATACCAGAAGCAGCAAACTTAGCACATTAAAAATTCCAAAACTCTCCTTTTAACCATCAGAACTCACCCCGAGGCCCCCGGGACCTCAACCAAACATACCAATATGTCCTAAAACATTATTCAAACTTGTTCCAATCATAAAAACACCACGATTAACACTAAAACCATAAAATTACATCAAATCCAAGCCTATGTTCTTCAAATTCTTCCGAAACTCGCATTCGATCAAAAACCCAACCAAACCACCTCCGAATCATATGAAATTTTACACACACATCCTAGATCACCTAACAAAGCTACTGCAACTCTCGGAATTCCATTCCGACCCTCGGATCAAAATCTCACCTATCAACCGGAATTCGCCAAAATACTAACTTTGCCGATTCAAGCCTAATTCTACACCGGACCTCCAAAATCAATTCCGATCACACTCCTAAGTCACAAATCATCCCACGAAGCTAACCGAATTACCGGAAATCACATCCGAGCCCTATAACTCATAAGTCAACCTCCGGTTGACATTTTCAAACCAAGCCTTCCTTAAAGAGACTAAGTGTCTCATTTCTTATCAAAACCAATCCAAATCAACTCTAACACACCAAATACCGATAACGAAACATGAAGAAGCATAAAATGGGGGAAACGGGGCGGTAGCTCCTGAGATGACGGGTCGGGTCATCACAAAACCAAATTTTAACTAAGAGCAACAGAAATCCCAAAAAATTTGCTTGAACCTTCTTTTTAAAACAAAACCAGAAAATTTGATCCAATATTAATGAAAACAATAGAGCTGAACCTTTCAAAATATTTTTAGGGTCTGAAAATCTTATGATTGTATGTGTGAGAATGAGTGAATGGTTTTTTTTTATAGTGTATACAAAGATGGCATCTAAAAGGGAAAATTCTAACCTAAATTCTGAAATGTCAATATAGTACAGCATCTTTACAGCTGTATGTCCTTTTTCCCACCCAATTTCAGCATTTTTTACTAAGAATGGGGCAGCTGTACAAAGTGCTATAACCTTCTGATTTTTTACCTTATGTGAAACCCCATTTTACCCTTTCAATTACTAGATATTTCAATCCTAAACAATCCTGGGCCAAATTCTGATTTTATAGATCATTATGGAACCTCCTAATCATTGTTTCAAGTGTTCTTTTAATTCCCAAACTAGTCTTAAGCTTAAGGGCATTCAGGGTTTAAACCAAACAAGTCTAAATCTAATTAGTAATTTAAACAGACTCGCATAATTAACCAAAAACAAAACAGGATTCAAACAACTAACACAGCTAAAAAGTAAACAAACCAGAATTATAATGAAATTGCAAAGAAACCCTACAAACTAACCTACTCAGTTGGCAATTTAAACAATTTAATCAACTAATTTTTCTAACAGCTAACCAAATATAGACTAAACAGCTCATTAATCAACTTGAGTAACATTATTCTAATTAACTTGAACTAAACACTGAGCATAAAATAAAACAAACATAAGACAGAAATATGAAAGAAACAGAAAAATCATGCTATTTATCAAACCTAAAAGTTAACCCTATAAACTAAGTTTATGCAATTGAAATCAAACTTCAAATACTGAAATTCTAGCATGCTTTAATTAACCTACTAAACAGATTCAAATAAACAAACTAAACAGTTGGGAACAAGAGAAAACCTATGCGGCTAAGAGAAGGAAGAAGATGAAAGGGATAATCAAAAGAGAAAAGCAGAAAAGAACGGAAAAGAAATTACTAGAACTCGCTCCAAATTCGGACCAGTCAAGGACTCGGACAAGCTGCAACGGAGTGAAATGAACTTGGACGACCATTAATCGACTGTTTTTAACAAGAACAGTCGACTAATGGAAGTCTTGGGTTTAAACAAACCAGAAATTGACCGAAAATCAGAAGAATGGAAAAGCTAGGGTTTGGCTTTTAGATCTAAAATTCGAGGATTTCTAGACCTATTTGAAAGAAAAGGTTGGGATATATGGGAAGAGGAGGTAAAGATGGTTGTGGGGTGTTAATTTGGTGTAGTTTGGAGGACCTACGATTTAAAGTGTGATTTTTGGATTTGAGATTTGAGGATTTGGGCGATGATTGGGGAGAAACTGATAGTAGGATAGTGTAAAGGGGAGGCTAAGGATTGTAGAGGGTGAATTTGGGTGATTTGGTGAAGCTCCGCCGTCATATGGCGATTTTCGGGCGGCGGAGAAGGGCGTAGCCGGCGGGGGAGTGAAAGGGCGGCTAGGGTTTAGTCTCTTTGAAAGAGATGAGAGACTGAGATAGGTTTTTGGGGTTAGGGGGAGGTCTGTTCGGACAGTCTTATACAAATGGAACAATCAGTTCCCAGCCGTTAGATTCATGGTGATCAACAGCTGGGATTAAAGAGGGGTTAGTACGGGGTCGTTTTCGGGTGTGGGGAGTTGGATCACGTAGGCTGGGTTTTGGGCTTCAGTTTGGACGGATTGGGGTATAAAAGTTGGCCCAATTTCAAATTAATCCTTTTTTTCCAATTTCTTTTCTTATTTTCCCCTTTTTTTCTTTTTTTTTTCTTTTTTTAATTATAAACCTAAATTAATCTAATTTGTAAAATTAAACTAATTATCTATTATGATATTTACAAAAATTAGTTAATTCTAAATTAATGAAGAGAAAATTACTATTCTAGCATTTAAAGCTAAAAATGTGAATGAATGATATTTTTTGTGATTTTCATTTTAATAAAGTAATTAATTAACTAATTAATCCTAAAATACGAACACAAAGTCTAATGTGCAATGCATGATGTTTTTGACATTTTCTGGGCATTTTCATGATTTTAATAAAAATTAAAAGTACACAAAAATGCAAACAATTAATAAAATCCTATAAAATTGCAAATAGTTGGGAAAAAAATCCATTTCTTTAATTTTGTAGGAGTATTTTGAATAGGGCAAAAATCACATGCTCACAGTTGCCCCTCTTTGCTCGGAAACACGAAGGATTTTCGGGCAAAGATAAAATGAGCAATTACGAGCGATTTTTACCCGTTTGAAACTCCATGGGAAGCATTTTTTTTTTGGAAAAAGTCTGACCGAACCTTGCTTCGGAGGTTGCCTATATCCTTCGCTATAAAGGAATCAGGTCAATGTAGTTCTGGAAGTTTTGGTAGCTGGGACTACCGAGAAACTGTGATTTCACTGTTGTTGCTGTTGTTTCTGCTTGCTGAGCTCCTTATTACACCGAAATTAAAAATGGAAAACTAAACTATCTAAACCTATCAACTACGAGTTACAAGATTCCTATGTATAAACCTTTTGAAGCTTGATCTTGAGTCTTGGCTGGTTCTTCCTGAAGACTCAGATCTGAATCTTGATGCTCATTTGCTACAACCGCTGGTTCATTTTTCTTCAGCTTTTCGGATCAAGGATGCAAAGCTTGTGACTTCAATCATATCTTGAGCAGTCCCCATCTTTTCTCCGCTTATACACTTTGGTTCACCTCTTTTCTTTGTTCTTTTTTCTTTTATTCTGGATCGAGACTTCTTCTTTTGGTTGCCTCTAAACTTGTGCCTCAAGGTAAAAACCTGCTCAGGCACCAAAATAAACAAACGAACGAACGAAATTTTCTGCCCCAGTTTTCACTAGGAAAATTTCGTGAGTTATTGTAACAAAAATCTAAACTACTTCTTTATTGAAAACAATAAAATTAGGATTGTGTATCCTTGGGGAAAAAAGAGATTAGGGAGTGGAGACCCTATACCTAAAATGAAATCAAATGGAGATCGGAGGCCCTAAGTTGGAAAGATTACTAGGTTATGCTGGCATCAGCTAGGGAGTGGGACCTTATGTTAGAAAAGATTACCAGGTTATGCTGGCATCAGCTAGGGGGTGGGACCCTATGTTGGAAAATATTACCAGGTTATGCTGGAAAAATTATCGGGTTATGCTGGAAAAGTCATCGGGTTATGCCGAAAAAGTCCTCGGGTTATGCCGGGAAAGTCATCGGGTTATGCCAGAAAAGTCATCGGGTTATGCCGGGAGAGTTATCGGGTTATGCCGAGAATGTCAACAGGTTATGCCAGAAAAGTCATCGAATTATGCCGGAAAAGTCCTCGGGTTATGCCGGGAAAGTCATCGGGTTATGCCAGAAAGGTCCTCGGGTTATGCCGGGAAAGTCATCATGCCCCGGAGCCCAGCTACCGACCCGAGGTGCCGATCGGGAAAGTCATAAAGGGATGATATGTCGGAAAGGTCCTCGGGTTATGCCGGGAAAGTCATCGGGTTATGCCGAAAAGGTCCTCGGGTTATGCCGGGAAAGTCATCGGGTTATGCCGGAAAGGTCCTCGGGTTATGCCGGGAAAGTCATCGGGTTATGCCGGAAAGGTCCTCGGGTTTTGCTGGGAAAGTCATCGGGTTATGCCGGAATCAACTAGGGAGTGGGACCCTATGTTGGGAAAAAATTACCAGGTTATGCTGGCATAACTAGGGAGTGAGACCCTGTGTTGGAAAAGATGCAGCTAGGGATTGGAGACCTTATACTACCATGATTTTGAATTTTTATGCAGCTAGGGATTGGAGATCTTATACTACCATGATTTTGAATTTTTCTTCTTTTCTTTCTTTTCATTTCATTTCATCATCATCATTTTTTTTAATTATTTCAGAGAATGAGTAAATGCGGGAAAGAATTTTGATGGAGACTTCCCTTTGAGTTGTTGTTGCAAAGTTGTTTCTAGCCCGTGCGCAGTTTCTTTTTGGTTGCACCTGCTTCTTACAAGGTTGCTTTTGGATTGCACCTGTTTCCTATTTTTCAAACAAAGAACAATTTGTCAGCTTGAAATGGTGGTTGGTTTTGTGGACTTGATTATTTCAACCATTTGATCTCGGCCCCTTTCATCTGCAACTGGTTGTTTCTTGAATACCGATTGCATTTCTGACCCTGGAGAAACTCTGGATTTTTCAGACTTTGCCATGACGATTGGTCGGAGGGACTCACCCTTTTCGACTTTATTTTGCCTCTGTAGGCCTTTCACTTCTGACTCTCTTTTTTTTTAATTTTTAACTTCGGAGCATTGGGGAGCTTCTGGCTCCTCAAACTTGCTACAACGGCTAGTCACGTGGGACTTAACCTTTTCTAACTTTATTTCGCCTTTGTAGGCCTTTCATTTCTGGCTTCTTTCTTCCAACTTCAATTTTAGAGCATTTGGGGTACCTTGGCTTTTTTCAAATATTTGCCGAGACGATTAGCCACGTGGGACTCAACCTTTTCAACTTCCAAGAGATTTCAATTTCAGAACATCATCCACCATGGCCGGTCGAAATCGACTTGATGCCCCTGACGAGATTGGGTGCCTTATTGCACATTAGCTCGTGTCAAATGAGAACCCTGTAAAATTAGTCTTACCATCCTTTCTTTGTCTTAGTTTCGGAACAGAGTTAGACCGAAAGGGATTCAAAGAAAACAAACAATGGAATAGAGAATGAGTGTAAACAAAAAGTGTCCCTTTCAGGGAAAGGAAAGAAGGACTTATCTGGAGTGCATGCGGACTTCAATGAACATGACATGCCTATTGGACTGGATGCCTGACCCGTGTAAACCGTCCGACTCTCAGAAATTCATCACAACCTTTGCCTCAAAATTGAGAAACCTTGCCCAAGACTGTGTTGATGCCAATGGCTGCGAGGATCTCTTTTTTTCGATCAGTGACGCCCTTTGCAGGTTTTCAACAGCTGATCTCTCATTTCTCTTCTCATCATCGCCTTATAGTTCTCTTTGCGAGTTTTCACTAACAAGACTCTCATTTTTAGTTTCTCTGCAAAATGTCGCCTCACAGCGCTCGTGTGGGTTTTCACCAATAAGGCTCTCTCATTTTATTTCCCTCATTTGGTTGTGTGAAATCCAAGTAACTGCATTCTCTGATCCTTGAACATTCTCACCGATTGATCGGAAGGACTTGAACAGGATTTGGGGTACAAAGAATTTGGATTGAATTACAACTTTGGAACCTTTCAGGCGAAACCATCACCGAACCATTATAACTTCTGCCCCAATTTCACTTTTGGGGAAATGTGGATTTTTGTTTTGGTGTGACTGAACCCCAGAGAGAGGCTGCCTACGTATCCTTTCAGAATAAAGTCGAACATAGTTCAGGGAAACTTTGTTTTTGATTTTCTTTTGTTTTTCTATTTTGTTTGTTTTGTTTTCTCTTACTTTTTCCTTTCCTTTTCCACTTCTCTTTTTTTTTCATTTTCTTTGTCTTTTCTTTGTCTTTTCTTCCCTTTTTTTGTATCTTTCTTTTTCTTCTCCTTTTTCATCATTTTTTTTCTTTATTTCATTTTTCGATTTTTATTTTTTTCAATAACACTTTCTGGTTCCAAAGAGGGTAATCAAAGAAAAGTTACCGGCTCAAAGGGTTTGCAAAGGGTTGATAGTGTTTGGATAGTGAGAAAGAAAGCCTTCTTCATCTCAATCGGAGAACATTAATTCTATATAAAGGATCCAATATAGCAACTTTTGACTGCATTTGCATTGACAGTTATTTCAGGGACATTCCCTTCGATGCGTCCCAAGTACAACGCACTCTTTTGGCAGTACTCTTGTTGCAATGTATGGACCTTTCCAATCTGGAACCAATTTTTCTTCAGCTGTTCCGACTCTTGTTTTATTTCCTTAAACTTATCTTCATTGTGATATAATTCTTGATTCATTATTTAGAGGTCTGACAGCGTTTCAGGATTTGGGCATGAATCCGCAAGCATGTCATGTTATTGAAATCTGCATTTAACATAACTAAAAAGAGAACAAGAAAAATAACAAGATTAAGAAAAGAGACATTCCTGGACAATGAAATATTAATTTCATTTGATTTTTTTATTTTTGATTATTGATTTTTTGATTTTTTTTTCAATTTTTGAAGATAGAACGGTTTACATCGGAAAGTAAGACAATAAAGTAAAACATCTGGATCACACCCTGAGATAATCCGGACGCAGAAAGGATAGCAAGACTGGCTACTAAGACTCCCGCCTAGTGGGGAACTTTCATGCTTGGCGACCATATTTTGGCTTTTCTTGTGTCTCGGCAATGGCTGCAATGGCCTTCAGTGCTGGATCAAATTCCTCATCTTCACAAATCATTACGACTATTGGCCCGATGTTGTGGGCAGGCAACAGATTGTTCATCACATCAGGAGCTTCTTCATCCCGAAAAACAATTCTTTCAGCTTCAATCAAATCTTCAACTGCCCTTTTGAGGGTCCAAGAGTCCTATGTACTGTGTCCCACTTCTCCATAGTGGTATTCATATCTAGCATCAGCTCGATGCGTTGGGGACTCGGGGTCCGGCCGGTTCGGGGCCACTGGCTGCAATAGATCTAGCCTGATTAGCTTTTGGAACAAGCTTGAATACGATTCACCAATAGGGGTGAACTGATTCTTTCCGAAAGGCTCTCTTGGGCGAGGATTGTATTGGGGATCATTTGGTTGAGGATTATATGGAGCTTGGTAAGGATGGGCATTTCTAGGAGGTGAAGCTCGGTTTTGTGTATAATGTTGTTGTGGCCGAGCGTATGGCTGGGCATTGATCACTGCGTAAGGCTGAGGATTCATGGCATATGCCGCATCTTGGTGAGGGTAATAATGTTGCGGGGTGCTTGAAGAGGAACCGAAGTAACCTCGGGGTTGACAGGAGTTTCTCAAACTTGAGGCCATCATTGCCACTTCTTCTTTCTTCTTTCGGTTTGCTACACCTCCCGACTGGCTCTGGATTGCATAAGAAGTAGCTCTTATAGCTGACTGGCTCAGGATGCGACCCGTTTTCAAACCATTTTCGACCATCTCCCCAATTTTGATGGCCTCAGCAAACAACTTTCCCATAGCGGACATCATGTTCTAGAAGTAATCAGTCTCTTGGGCTTGCAAGAAGACACTGACCATATCGGTCTCATCCATTGGGGGTTTTACCCTGGAAGCTTGTTCGCGCCACTTGACAGCATACTCTCGCAAACTCTCCGAAGACTTCTTCTTGAAATTGGACAAAGAGTTTCTATCTGGAGCTATATCCACATTGTACTAGAACTGTCGGACAAAGTCTCTAGCCAAGTCATCCCATATGTGCCAGCGGGAGATGTCTTGGAGGCTGTTGGGGGCATTGCTCAGCCCAAAAGACATCACCAGGAACTCATAGTGACCATAGCGGGTCCTGAAAGCCGTCTTTGGAATACTAGAAGTCCAGATCTTCAACTGATGGTACCCCGATCTCAAATCAATATTCGAGAATACCCTAGAACCCTGAAGCTGATCAAACAAGTCATTAATACACGGTAATGTGTACTTGTTCTTGATAGTAACCTTGTTCAGCTGCCTGTAGTCAATACACATCCTCACAGAGATGTCTTTCTTCTTCAAAAAAGATCTAAAGCACTACATGGTGAAACACTCAGTTTGATGAAACCCTTATGAAGCAACTCCTGAAGTTGTTCCTTTAATTTCTTCAACTCCACTGGTGCTATGCGATTTGGAGGACTAGAGATGGGCTGAGTGCCCGGCACAAATTCAATACCAAAATTAATATCTCTATCGGGTTGCATACCCGGTAGGTCTACTGGAAACACTTAGAAACTCTCTCACTACTAATATTGACTCAACGGTAGGAGTATAAGCACTAACATCCCTCACAAAGGCTAAGTATGCCAAGAACCCCTTCTCAATTATCCGATGTGCCTTCAGAAAGGACACTACCTTACTAGGAACATCACTCAACGAACCTCTCCACTCCAAGCTCAGCAACCCCGGCATAGTCAACATCACGGTCTTAGTATGATAATTTAGGATAGCTTGATATGGTGACAACCAATTCATGCCCAAAATCATATTAAAATCCACCATATATCATTCAGATGCAATTCCGACTAAACTCTCCCCGAAGTAAGCCATTAGGAGTTCTTCTTTTCCACCCGCCCCTCTTAACTGATTGCAATACCTCTTCAGGTGGGTTATGGGGTCCCCGTGTCTATCATATTTTTCAAACTTGGGAGTCTTGAAACCGATGGGCAGATGAACATGCGGGAACATGCACAAGTTAGCGCAGGAGACACTCTTCTGGCCACTCAGGCCTTGAATGTTCTTGAGACTTTGTTCTATGCTTTTCATTTTTCGAGTGATCTCCTCTTGCTCGGGACTCTTTACAGTTCTCTCTAGTCCCGTGGTAAACTCATACCGGGTTGTTGAGGGTAGGAGTTTGGGGTGGCATGAGCCGTGTCCGATTGAAATGGTGGTATTTGGAAAGTAAAGGATGACGGCTCAAAACTTGGCCTGGGCAATGTTGGCTGTGCCGCAGCCGAGGTTGGTGGTGCGGTGAATACATTAGAAGCCACTCCCAAAATCAGTGCCTGGGGGCGAACCTCAGAAGGCGTTCCGGTGAAATGGACATAGTGGGGTATCTGAATGGGGTGGTCGGGTAATTTACAGGGATGTTGGAGGTTCCACTGGTTCTGGGAATCAGCTCGGGAAAACCAGGTATTGCACTAGGCGGCTCTCTGCCGTTAGACCAAGCGTCCCATATTTCCAATATGCGGAGGTGCAGTGCCCTATTTTCTTCAGCAGTTGCTGACGCTGACGTTGGGATAACCGACAACGGACTATCCTCTGAGGGGGGGATTGTTGGTAGATGACTCTCTGTCGTCATTTCCTTTGGATCTTATAAAGTAAGGGTGCAAAGCCAGGTTACCACAAAACCAACCACCTTAAAACAGAACCTATTCTCAACAGTATACACAACAAGCCGGTTAGTTTGAGATAATTAACTCATAGGGAATCGCACGTTGGGGAATATATAACAACCCGACCAGTCGTTTTGAGCCCTAGCGTGCCGTTCAGCAGTTCGAGGCCATGAGCAGCTTCAATTCAGGCATTTTGACTTGTACGCATGGTCGGAATTAAATTTCGGGAAGTTCGGAGTTGACTTGGAGGGGAAATTCTCATTTCGGAAGCTTTAAGTTGAGAGAATTGACAAGGATTGGATTTCAGAGTAAACGACATTGGAATCGGGATCTGAAGGTTCCAGCAGGTTTGTACGATGATTTCGGACTTGGGCGTATGCCCGGATCGGGTTTTGGACGACCCGGGAGCGTTTTGGCGCCTATTGTGGAAGTTAGCACTTTGGAGGAAATTTCATAAGTTTGGGTTGAAGTGCATTTCGGTGTTATTGATGTCCACTTGGGAATCCGAGTTTGGGAGTAGCTCCGTATGGTGATTCTGGAGTTGGGAGCGCGATCGGAAGTGAATTCGGATGTCCGTGGAGCATTTTGGAGTCATTTGGCCAAAGATAGAAATTTGAAGGTTTTTGAGAAGTTTGACCGGAGGTGGACTTTTTGATATCAGAGTCAGAATCCGATTCCTGAAGTTGGAGTAGGTCCATAATGTCGAATATGACTTGTGCGCAAAATTTGAAGTCAATCGGACGTGATTTGATAGGTTTAGACGTCGAAAGTAGAAGTTTGGGATTCTAAAGTTCATAACGTTTGGATTGGAGGTCGATTCGTGGTTTTATCATTGTTTGATATGATTTGAGGCATCGAGAAAGTCCGTAATGTGTTTTGGGACTGGTTGGTATGTTTGGATGGGGTCCCGGGAGCCTCCGGTGGATTCCGGATGGTTAACGGATCGAAAATGAAATTTTGAGAAGTGCTGAAGCTGCTGCTTCTATCATAACCGCACCTGCGGTTGGTGGATCGCAGGTGCAAGACCGCAAATGTGGTCCTCCCATCGCAGAAGCGGCCCAGGGCAGGCCAGGCCAGGAACCGCAGATGCGGCTCCCAAGCCGCAGATGCGGCCTGGAGACCGCAGATGCGGTCCCAGCTCTTTGGCCCATTTTCGCAGATGCGGCCCATTTCTCGCAGACGCGGGACCGCAGATACGGTCCCCTGACCGAAGATGCGGAAATGCTGGAGGCAGTGAGGTTCTTTTAAATCGGGGGTTGGGTTCATTTCAACCCCATTTTCTTCCATTGGAGCTGTCACACCTCCTTTTTTACAAACACCCCGAGAGGGAAGTATATAAGGGATTTTTCCACTTTAAGTGATATTATTCGAATTGGGATTATTTATTTGATTTTCAGAGTTGCCACTTGGGATAGTTTGTTTTCTGGTGTCCCAAGTCACCGGTTTATTTTAAATCCCAAATCGAGGAAGTTTTATTTTAAAAGAGTCTGCGAACCAGAAATTCTAGGTAAGGAATTTTGTTAACTCGAGAGAAGGTGTTAGGCATTCCCGAGTTCCGTGATTCTAGCACGGTCGCTTAGCAATTTATACTTGGCTTAATTGTTTAACTACTCATTTTTAAGACCTATGTGCAATTATCTTTTTACCGCTTTTAAAAACTTGATTATTCGTAATTAAAGAATCGAGTTACGCGTACGTATACTCTCTTCCTTTGGCGCGTCAAAAACCATGTCACGCGAACGTGTCCACAATTAATAACGCTTTGTTTATTTTATTAAAAAAAAAGTTTGGTTGAAGTTGCGCGAACGCATCCCTCGAGTCTTTTAAGAATTAAATTTGTAAATCATGTTACGCGAACGTATACATAATCACAATACTAGCCTAAATCGAGCCCTAAGCAAATTATGAGTATTTGATATTTGTCAGGTCTAAATTATGAAACTAATACGAGGGCCGTGTATTTTGGGGTTTTAATGGGTATGGCATGCCCCGAGTCCCATTTAAAGGAAAAGCCCAAACTAGACTTTAAAGGCCATAAGTTAAAAGATCTTATTTGGTATATGGCATACCCCAATTTATTTGAAAGGGATTATACTTGATTAAGCTCAGGATAATTTCATCCGACCTCTGGGCTCAAGCTGCTAAAAAGTGTGTAAAAGCAAGGCGGCAGACCAAACAAATTGCGGCAGGGACTTGGGCCAACTATAGGCCCAAAGAATTATTGCGTGCCTCCTTTTAGGCAAAGGAAATGGGCCGTCATTCATTCAGCTTAAATTTGAGCCTAAAAGCAAACTAAAATGATTGAATCCAAACATTGATCCATTTAAATTAATAAGATCCTCTGAAGTCTTCTATTCCAACTTTTACACACTAAACTAACGATAAAAGAGAATAACTCAAACTCAAATATACATGCTCAAACATGGAAACATAAATTTAATTTCCAAACAGCCCAGCACTAAGAAAAAAAAACCGATTAATGAAGATTCAATTAAATTCAAACCGTTCTTATGGAAAATTGATACAAAAACTGACTTGGAAATTAACTCTAACGAATTAAGACTCAAACTATATTGAACAAAGATTTGCATTCGAAGAATTAAATTCTGTTGGGTCAACTCGTGAAGTCCAAATGCCTAAGCCCAAATGGCTCAGGTTAGACTTGTATTGAATAGGCCCAAGGTTTGGGCCTAATTTTGACCCACTACCAAACTTTGCACATATCTCTGAGTAACATTTATTGCACAAACAAAATAGCCCACTTTTGTAGGTTTACTGATAACTAATCTGGATTTAAAAATTAACAGTCCAATTTACGAATTTGTAAGTCCAAAAATTATACAATGGAGTTTAAACTGCTAAAGAGTCCAGCGCATTAAGAGCTGATAATCCAAAAAATTCTAAAGGAACAAAATACAGTAAAAATGAAGGCTTCTACTGATTCCAGGTTTCCCTTTCATTGCTTCTTCGAATCCAATGTGCCAAATCTGCAAGAACTCAGCTACAGAGCTGCTTCTTACAAAGCTACTTGCCCAGGCTCCCCAACAATGAGACTTCCTATGGCTAAACCAGCCTTGTTTCCTAAGTATCTCATGGATCTGGCCATGGAAAAAGGTCAGATTCACAAGATTACTTCAGTCATACTACCCTGACAGACCTAAGTTAAAGCTTAAGAATGCAATAATAATAATAAAAGAAGATGATTGTTTATGAGTTTAACCATATTGAAGGTTAAACACATAAATCATTAAAGACTTCAGCTCAAAATCCTAGCAGCCTCTTCTTCTTTCCCAAAGCATGTAAATCCTACCCTTAAAAGCTTTCAGAACCACATTGTCCAACCAACTGGTGGCTAAACCAATAGGCTACAGCTTATGATCAAACAGTCAGAAGACAAATGAAAGCAGTACCTTGGAATAAAAGAATCAGATGAAGGAGAGAAAGAGAGCATCATAAACTAAACCTAAATACTGTCATAAGATACAGCTACTTATGCTATTTTCACAACACTTTTCTACATGCTGAAATGCATAGAAAAACACATGAAAAGCTGATGAAAAATAATGAACAAACACATTAATTTCTATTGTTGACACATACATCCATACACATATAATCATGAGTAACTTCTGATTGCACAAGTAGAGTCATTCTCATGGCCAAAACAGGGTTACATACCTAGAGATGATTTAACAAGACCAAATAAAGGTTACTAGAACAGCTGGTTCTTCCAAAATAATAAGCAACGGCAGGCAGCCAAACAAACAGCCTAATCAGAACCAAATTCAGCTATCAAGAACCCAGAGATTTCAACTCAAGGAGACCAACAGAGATTCTTCTACTTCAATCCATTTTCAGCTTTTCAGAAAACCAAAAGAGGAAAGTTTTTCTCAAAGTTTGAAAACTTAGTCTTTTCAGCAGAAGAGAGAATGGTTTTGTGCAGTAAAATCGTGCTTGAAAAAATCTCTGTGAGAATGAGGGAAAGCTTTCTTTATATAGGGTATCCAAAAATGGTATCAGAAAAGGAATATGCTACCCTAAATTCTGAATTTCCCTAATAGTATAGCCCTTTGTTACAGCTGTCCGTCCTTTTTCCTAATCCAAAACCAGTATTTTCTAAAGATAAGGACAGTTGTGCTGTATTCTAGAACTTTCCTATTTTCAGCCTAAGTAAAAACCCCTTTTTACCCCTTAGGTTACTACTTATTTCAGGTTTTACTTAGGTTCTTTTTTTTTATATTTACTTAGGTCCCTTAAGTCCTACTGATGTTCATACAAGGACAAAACCTAAATTGAAATGATTCAAAGAGAAGTGTTGATGCAATATTTAAGGCTAAAACTAAATTAATTAGTGAATGGACAATGCATTATCTTTTAAAGAAAAATTGCACTCAAACACCAATTAAGGACAGAATTAGCAATAAACCAGAAGCAAATGAGAGTTAATAATTAACCTAATATCTAAACTTATGCAATTTGCTGAATGAGACTAAGACGAATTAGACAAAGAAGAGGAAGCAACTAAAAAGAAAACCTAAACATGCTGCTAAAACAATCAAGTATGCAAAAGAGGAAACAAAAATCAAAATTAAACAAACTAATGCAGTAGAAAAGAATTACCATATAGAAATAAAAGCCGGATCAGAACATGGTCTTGTCCAAATAGCTTGAAGTGTAGTATGGACTTTGACCAACATTAATCGAGTGTTCTTAATAAGAACAGTCGATTAACGAAAGTTTTAAGTCCATTCAACCAGGTACAATCTCCAAAAGCCGAAGAAGAAAATTAGGGTTCTTCCGGGGTCGGGAGATTTGAAACTCGAAGAATTCGGGCCCAATTCGAAAAAAATTGGTTGGGGATTTAGGATGAGGATAGGACGGGGATGCAGTGGTGTTAATTTGGGGATTTTTGGATGACTTAGGGTTTTGGCCGGATTCCTTTGATTCAACATTCGAGAAACTCGTCGTGGATTCGAGGACAATTAATTGGATATTTGGGAAGAGGAGGTGAAGGGGAGTTCAAGGTGTAAATTTGGGGTTGATTGGAGCATCGCCGCCGGCGGAAGAGATTTCCGGCGGGCGGCTTGTGGCGGAGGCGGCGATGGAATGTGAGGCGGCTAGGGTTTGTCTCAAAGAGGGTGAGAGACGAAGTGAGGGAGGGGGTCTGATGGGGGTAGGTATTTTCGGACATATATATATTATTAACTCCCGTGTTTCCAACCGTTTTATCGAGAAACCTCGACGGCTGGGATTAATCATTAATTAAACGGGGTCGTTTGATGAGAGGGGGGCTGGACCGGTTTGCAGGTGGATTGGGCCGAGTATTTGGGTTGTTTTGGACGGGTAGATGGAACTCGACTTGGGCCTGAACAATTTCAATGGGTTTTGGCCCCAAAAGAAAAAATCTTATCTCTTTTATTAAGAAAAACCTCTTTTTCTTTTCATTTTCTTTTCTTTTTCTTTTTTCATTTTCAGATTTGTTAAAACAAAATTTAAAAAAAAAGACCTGATTTAATTCCAAAACTAAACTAATTGCTTTCTCAAAAATTAATTAAGTCCTAAAAAACTACAATAAATTCGAAAATTCAAAAGTAAAAATGCAAAAGAGCTATTTTTGTTATTTTCTTTTATTTTTATAACATTAATTAACTAATTAGCCTAAGAATATAAAATAGGACCCTAAATGCAAATGCAACATATTTTTGTATTTTTTATGAATTAAATAAATTAAACATGCACCCAAAAATGCAAACAAACACGAAAATTATGCAATAATTCCTAAAAAAACCAAATAATAAAAAGGAAATTCCTAATTTTGGGAATTCTGTAGGAGTAATTCATGCGAGGCAAAAATCACGTGCTCACAGCTGCCCCTCTTTGCTCGGAGACACGAAGGGTTTTCGGGCAAAGATAAAATGAGCAATTATGAGGGATTTTTGCCTACTTGACACTCCATGAAAAGCATTATTGAAAGCGTCTGACCGAACCTTGCTTCAAAGGTTGCCTACATATCCTTGGCTATAAAGGAATCAGGTCAGTGTAGTTCTGGAAGTTTTGGTAGCTGGGACTACCGGGAGCTGTGATTTCAGTGCTGCTGCTACTGCTACTGCTTGCTGACCTCCTTATTACACCAAAAGGAAAATCAAAAGCTAAGCTAGCTAAACCTATCAACTACGAGTTACAAGATTCCTATCTATAAATCTCTTGAAGCTTGATCTTGAGTTTTAGCTGATTTTGCTGTGGACCCCGATATGAATCTTGATGCTCGCAAGCTGTAGGTGCTGGTTCTTTCTTCAGCATTTGGATCAAAGCGGGACATGTGAAGCTTGTGACGTCAATCAAATTTTGAGCAGTCCGCATCTTTGTCTGTTTCAGCACTTTGAATTTACTTCTTTTTTTGTTCTTTTCTTTTCTTTTCTTTATTTCGGATTGAGACTCATTCTTTTGGTCATCTGGAACCCTGTGCCTCAAGGTAAAACCTGCTCAGACACCAAAACAAACAAACGGACGAAATTTTCTGCCCCAGTTTTCACTAGAAAAATTTCGTGAGTTATTTGTAACAAAAGTCTAAACTATTTATTTCTTTTTTTTTGAAAGCAAATAAAATAAGGATTGCATCTATCTAAAAGGGAAAAGATCAGGGGATGGAGCCCTTTATCTAAAAATGTCAACTTACGGATTAGAGCCCTAATGTTTGGCGAAAATGCGACTAGGGAATGGAGGCCCTATGTCTAAAAAGGCTCAACTCAGGGATTGGAGCCCTAATGTTGGCAAAAGGCGACTAGGGAATGGAGGCCCTATGTCTAAAAAGGCTCAACTCAGGGATTGGAGCCCTAATATTGGCAAAAGGCAACTAGGGAGTGGAGGCCCTATGTCTAAAAAGGCTCAACTCAGGGATTGGAGCCCTAATGTTGGCAAAAACGCGACTAGGGAATGGAGGCCCTATGTCTAAAAAGGCTCAACTCAGGGATTGGAGCCCTAATGTTGGCAAAAGGCGACTAGGGAATGGAGGCCCTATGTCTAAAAAGGCACAACTCAGGGATTGGAGCCCTAATGTTGGCAAAAGGCGACTAGGAAATGGAGGCCCTATGTCTAAAAAGGCACAACTCAGGGATTGGAGCCCTAATGTTGGCAAAAGGCGACTAGGGAATGGAGGCCCTATGTCTAAAAAGGCACAACTCAGGGATTGGAGCCCTAATGTTGGCAAAAGGCAACTAGGGAATGGAGGCCCTATGTCTAAGAAGGCTCAACTCAGGGATTGGAGCCCTAATGTTGGCAAAAGGCGACTAGGGAATGGAGGCCCTATGTCTAAAAAGGCTCAACTCAGGGATTGGAGCCCTAATGTTGGCAAAAGGCGACTAGGGAATGGAGGCCCTATGTCTAAAAAGGCTCAACTCAGGGATTGGAGCCCTAATGTCTGCAAAAGGTGACTAAGGAATGGATGCCCTTCGTCTAAAAAGGCTCAACTCAGGGATTGGAGCCCTAATGTTGGCAAAAGGCGACTAGGGAATGGAGGCCCTATGTCTAAAAGGCTCAACTCAGGGAGGCAAAAGGCGACTACGGAATGGAGGCCCTATGTTTAAAAGGCTCAACTCAGGGATTGGAGCCCTAATGTTGGCAAACAAAAGTAAAATATTGATATTGGGGATTCTAAACTAACCTTCTTTTGGGATTTTCTTCTTTTTCTTTTTCTTTTTTTTTTCTCTTCTTCTTTTTTTTTATTTCAATAAAATGCGGGAAAGAATTTTGGAGGAAAACTTCCCTTTTGGGTTGATTACCGCTGCAAAGTTGTTTCTAGCTTTTGCGCATCTCTTCCTTTTGGTTGCACCTGCTTTATGTGGTTGCCTTGGATTGCACCTGCTTCAATCTCAAACAAAGAAAACTGGTCAGTTTGAAACGGTGGTTGGTTTTGTGGCCTTGATTATCTCGATCATTTGATCTCGGCCTGAAGCTCGGTTGAGAACCTCTGCTGCTTGCTGGAAGATTGATCTCTCTTTCAAACCGAGGGACTCAACTTTTAAGATTTCATGACGACTCGCCCGCGTGGGGCTTCGACCCTTTCACTTTATTCTGCCTTTAGGACTTTTGCCTTTGACTTTCTTTTCCCTTTCAATAACTTTGATTTCAGAGCATCAGCCATCATGGCCAGTCGGGATCGACTTGATGCACCTGCTGAGGCTGGGTACTTTTCTTTAGCTTTTGTTAGGCAGAGCCCTGTAAAGCCAATCTTGCCACCTTTTCTTTGTTTTAGTTTTGGAAACAGAGTTAGACCGAAAGGGATTCAAGGTAAAGTAAACAAAAGGCAAGAAAATGAATTTAAAGAGAAGTGTCCCTTTCGGGAAGGAAGGNTTGACCATTCCGTGTAACCCTTCGCGATCGCATCCCTATATCCGCGATCGCGTAGGGCAAATTCGCCCAGTTATTTTAAAGCCTAAAAACAGAACCAGTGACGGGATTTCTTCATTTTTTTCACACGGGCTCTCCTCTTAAACCCTCCATAGACGAAATTCAAGCTCTCCTTCCGCCATAACCCTTTGGGTAAGTAATCTTAGCATCTTTCCCTCATTATTTCTTCATCTTAATTAGTGAATTCCTAGCCCTAAAAACATGAAATCAAGGTAGAAATTATGGGTTTTGGGTAGAGTTAGGGTTTGAGAATTTTGGGTGATTCAACCTCAATTTGGGGTCGAATCTTAAAACAAATTATATATTTGCACTCGTGGGGTTATGGGTGATCGGGTTTTGGTCCGAGCCTAGAGTTTGGACCATGTGGGCCCAGTGTCTAATTTTGGTATTTTTGGAAGAATGCTAGAAAATTCATATCTAGGCTATGGGATGTTGCCATTGAGTCTTTATTGATATTATTGAATTAATCATGCCTAGATATCACTGTTTCGGAGTCGGATTGTAGAGGAAAGGCGGTCTTTGAAGGTTGATTGCTATTCTTGGGACCGAGGTAAGTGTTTGGTTTAACCCTAGCTTGAGGGAATAGGAGTCGAGTCTTGTTGCTAATTGCTATGTGATCGAGTACGATGTATAGGCATGGTGACGAGTATCTATACATTGGTGTCTAGCATGACCGTGAGTCCTTATAATGTGATTATCATGAACTGATTGTGAATTCCATGTTTATTGGAGTATTTCTATATGTTGTGAATAACATGTGAACGGTAATATGATCATTGGATTTCCTGGGAGCATAGGCTCGAATTGTGATACGAATATTGAAAGTATATGAAATGACTTGTTTCATTGAGGAGCGTCGGCTCCAGTTGTAGTATGAATTGTGACAGTACAAGTGATAATTGAACCTCCAGAGCATTTACTCGAGTTGTGAAGAGAAGAGATCGTTATGTTTCCCCCTTGACGGGCTATACTGTTTATTGTGATTCCTCTGCATTGCGTTCTTGACGGATACTAGGGTCGCTTAGGTTAATGTTTCCTTGTGTCGTGGGATGACTATAGTTATAGCTGAGATGGTTAAGTAATGTAATAGGCTAGCTATCAATGGGATGGTTAGGTGAGGTAATCAGTTAGATATAGCTGAGATGGTTAAGTGTGGTAATAGGTTGGGTACAACTGTGGTGGTTAGATGTTGGAACTAATGTGGTTATAGTAATCCCCTTGCCGGAATATTTGAGAGGATGTTTTGTTCCCTTACTGGGAAGTCGTTATATTGTTGTTTGTAACGGAATATGAGATAAGAAATTTCTTGGAGCTTGGGCTCCAGTGATATCGTGAGATAAGAAAAGTAAGAAAGAGAAAGCGTTGTTGATTATTCCCTTGCCGAGACGTTTGATTGAACTTGTTGGATTCTTTCCCTTGCCGAGATGTTTGTCAAATATTTGCTTATTTTTATGCCCCTTAATTGTGACTGTTGTTTGGGGAGTCGGACTGTAAAATGATATTGACGATCAGGTTGCACGCCGCAACAATAATATGTGAGGATCGGGTTGCGCGCCGCAACAAGGATATTGAGGATCGGGTTGCACGCCGCAACAATGATATTGAGGATCGGGTTGCACGCCGCAACAATAATATGTGAGGATCGGGTTGCGCGCCGCAACAATGGTACATGATAAATGATATGGGTCGGGTTGCACGCCGCAACAGTGGTATTGTGGAGCGGGTTGCACGCCGCAACAGTGGTATTGTGGAGCGGGTTGCATGCCGCAATAAATGGTAATTATGGAGCGGGTTGCACGCCGCAACAGTTATTGATGCCATGTGTTTATATCTGAGTATTGATTCCTTATTCATTGTGGATCTAAGCTGTTTAGTTGGTTACTCTGGATTACTGTTAATATTGCATCTCCCCATCGAATGTTTCCCCTCCCATGTTGTTAATTGCCTTGTATTCGATTTCCGCTGTATATTTATGACTGCACAGGTTTATGTGATGTCCAGTCTAGCCTCGTCACTACTTCGCCGGGGTTAGGCTAGACATTTACCAGCACATGGGGTCGGTTGTGCTGATGCTACACTTCTGTGCATTTTTGCACAGGTCCAGGTTTTGAGGAGCAGCAGCAGCAGTAGTTCGGGAGCAGACTTTCTTATTCACGAGACGGAGGTAGCCTTGCAGGCGTCCGCAGGGCCCAGCGTCTCTTCTCATTGTTTTCTTTTAGACTGTTGCCTCCTTGTTTCGAGACAGACAGCTGTTATATTTCTTTCAGACCTTTGTATTTAGTTTATTCTTAGTGGTTCGTGAGTAATGTGACACCAAATCTTGGGTAGAGGTTGTTTTTGACTATTCCGTGTTTTAAATTCATCATTTTAAGACAGACTTCCGCTATTGTTCTTATTAGACTTTATGTTCTATATTGATGTTATAAACTGTTAAAGATAATTGCTAGTGATGGAAAGGTAATTAAGTTGGCTTGCCTAGCTACCACGAGTAGGCGCCATCACGACTCTGATGGTGGGAAATCCGGGTCGTGACATTGTCGCTTGCCCAACCTCGCTCTATTTGGTATAATTTCTACAGAAAAAGCGGGCTACGTGAACGTATGCACCATTTTTAGAAGACTTAGAGAGGTGGCGTAAGAAGAAATTTAAATACAGTTCAAGTAATATCAAAGCGGTAAATGACAATTAGCACATTAAGTACACAAAAATACAATGATATCAACAATAAAGCCAAATAAAAATCACATTAACAAGCTCGAACTCTTGAACCCTGAATCGAAGATTCTGGGTTCTTGTCCCCAGCATAGTCGCCAGAGCTGTCACACCTCCTTTTTACACACCACCCCGAGAGGGAAGTATATAAATGAGTTTTTCCACTTTAAGTGACATTATTCGAATTGGGATTATTTATTTGATTTTCAGAGTCGCCACTTGGGATGGTTTGTTTTCTGGTGTCCCAAGTCACCGGTTTATTTTAAATCCCAAATCGAGGAAGTTTTATTCTAAAAGAGTCTGCGAACCAGAAATTCTAGGTAAGGAATTCTGTTAACCCGGGAGAAGGTGTTAGGCATTCCCGAGTTCCGTGGTTCTAGCACGGTCACTTAGCAATTTATACTTGCCTTAATTGTTTAACTACTCATTTTTAAGACCTATGTGCAATTATCTTTTTACCGCTTTTAAAAACTTGAGTATTCGTAATTAAAGAATCGAGTTACGCGTACGTATACTCTCTTCCTTTGACGCGTCAAAAACCATGTCACGCGAACGTGTCCACAATTAATAACGCTTTGTTTATTTTATTAAAAAAAAGTTTGGTTGAAGTTGCGCGAACGCATCCCTCGAGTCTTTTAAGAATTAAATTTGTAATCATGTTACGCGAACGTATACATAATCACAATACTAGCCTAAATCGAGCCCTAAGCAAACTACGAGTATTTGATATTTGTTAGGTCTAAATTATGAAACTAATACGAGGGCCATGTATTTTGGGGTTTTAATGGGCATGGCATGCCCCGACTCCCATTTAAAGGAAAAGCCCAAACTAGACTTTAAAGGCCATAAGTTAAAAGATCTTATTTGGTATATGGCATACCCCAATTTATTTGAAAGGGATTATACTTGATTAAGCTCAGGATAATTTCATCCGACCTCTGGGCTCAAGCTGCTGAAAAGTGTGTAAAAGCAAGGCGGCAAACCAAACAAATTGCAGCAGAGACTTGGGCCAACTGCAGGCCCAAAGAATTATTGTGTGCCTCCTTTTAGGCAAAGGAAATGGGCCGTCATTCATTCAGCTTAAATTTGAGCCCAAAAGCAAACTAAAATGATTTAATCCAAACATTGATCCATTAAAATTAATAAGATCCTCTGAAGTCTTCTATTCCAACTTTTACACACTAAACTAACGATAAAAGAGAATACTCAAACTCAAATATACATGCTCAAACATGGAAACAAAAATTTAATTTCCAAACAGCCCAGCACTAAGAAAAAAAAACTGATTAATGAGGATTCAATTAAATTCAAACCGTTCTTATGGAAAATTGATACAAAAACTGACTTGGAAATTAACTCTAACGAATTAAGACTCAAACTATATTGAACAAAGATTTGCATCCGAAGAATTAAATTCTGTTGGGTCAACTCGTGAAGTCCAAATGTCAAAGCCCAAATGACTCAGGTTAGACTTGTATTGAATATGCCCAAGGTTTGGGCCTAATTTTGACCCAATACCAAACTTTGCACATATCTCTGAGTAACATTTATTGCACAAACAAAATAGCCCAATTTTGTAGGCTTACTGATAACTAATCTGGATTTAAAAATTAACAGTCCAATTTACAAATTTGTAAGTCCAAAAATTATACAATGGAGTTTAAACTGCTAAAGAGTCCAGCGCATTAAGAGCTGATAATCCGAAAAATTCTAAAGGAACAAAATACAGTAAAAATGAAGGCTTCTACTGATTCCAGGTTTCCCTTTCATTGCTTCTTCGAATCCAATGTGCCAAATCTGCAAGAACTCAGCTACAGAGCTGCTTCTTACAAAGCTACTTGCCCAGGCTCCCAACAATGAGACTTCCTATGGCTAAACCAGCCTTGTTTCCTAAGTATCTCATGGATCTGGCCATGGAAAAAGGTCAGATTCACAAGATTACTTCAGTCATACTACCCTGACAGACCTAAGTTAAAGCTTAAGAATGCAATAATAATAATAAAAGAAGATGATTGTTTATGAGTTTAACCATATTGAAGGTTAAACACATAATCATTAAAGACTTCAGCTCAAAATCCTAGCAGCCTCATCTTCTTTCCCAAAACATGTAAATCCTACCCTTAAAAGCTTTCAGAACCACATGGTCCAACCAACTGGTGGCAAAACCAATAGGCTACAGCTTATGATCAAACAGTCAGAAGACGAATGAAAGCAGTACCTTGGAATAAAAGAATCAGATGAAGGAGAGAAAGAGAGCATCATAAACTAAACCTAAATACTGTCATAAGATACAGCTACTTATGCTATTTTCACAACACTTTTCTACATGCTGAAATGCATAGAAAAACACATGAAAAGCTGATGAAAAATAATGAACAAACACATTAATTTCTATTGTTGACACATACATCCATACACATATAATCATGAGTAACTTCAGATTGCACAAGTAGAGTCATTCTCATGGCCAAAACAGGGTTACATACCTAGAGATGATTTATCAAGACCAAATAAAGGTAACTAGAACAACTGGTTCTTCCAAAATAATAAGCAACAGCAGGCAGCCAAACAAACAGCCAAATCAGAAACCAAATTCAGCTTTCAAGAACCCAGAGATTTCAACTCAAGGAGACCAACAGAGATTCTTCTACTTCAATCCATTTTCAGCTTTTCAGAAAACCAAAAGAGGAAAGTTTTTCTCAAAGTTTGAAAACTTAGTCTTTGCAGCAGAAGAGAGAATGGTTTTGTGCACTAAAATCGTGCTTGAAAAAATCTCTGTGAGAATGAGGGAAAGCTTTCTTTATATAGGGTATCCAAAAATGGTATCAAAAAAGGAATATGCTACCCTAAATTCTGAATTTCCCTAATAGTACAACCCTTTGTTACAGTTGTCCGTCCTTTTTTCTTATCCAAAACCAGTATTTTCTAAAGATAAGGACAGTTGTGTTGTATTCTAGAACTTCCCTATTTTCAGCCTAAGTGAAAACCCCTTTTTACCCCTTAGGTTACTACTTATTTCAGGTTTTACCTAGGTTCTTTTTTTTTATATTTACTTAGGTCCCTTAAGTCCTACTGTTGTTCATACAAGGACAAAACCTAAATTGAAATGATTCAAAGAGAAGTGCTGATGCAATATTTAAGGCTAAAACTAAATAAATTAGTGAATGTACAATGCATTGTCTTTTAAAGAAAAATTGCACTCAAACACCAATTAAGGACAGAATTAGCAATAAACCAGAAGCAAATGAGAGTTAATAATTAACCTAATATCTAAACTTATACAATTTGCTGAATGAGACTAAGACGAATTAGACAAAGAAGAGGAAGCAACTAAAAAGAAAACCTAAACATGCTGCTAAAACAATCAAGTATGCAAAAGAGGAAACAAAAATCAAAATTAAACAAACTAAAGCAGAAGAAAAGAATTACCATATAGAAATCAAAGCCGGATCAGAACATGGTCTTGTCCAAATAGCTTGAAGTGTAGTATGGACTTTGACCAACATTAATCGACGGTTCTTAATAAGAACAGTCGATTAACGAAGGTTTTAAGTCCATTCAACCAGGTACAATCTCCAAAAGACGAAGAAGAAAATTAGGGTTCTTCCGGGGTCGGGAGATTTGAAACTCGAAGAATTCGGGGCCGATTCGAAAAAAATTGGTTGGGGATTTAGGATGAGGATAGGACGGGGATGCAGTGGTGTTAATTTGGGGATTTTTGGGTGACTTAGGGTTTTGGCCGGATTCCTTTGATTCAAGATTCGAGAAACTCGGCGTGGATTCGAGGACAATTAATTGGATATTTGGGAAGAGGAGGTGAAGGGGAGTTCAAGGTGTAAATTTGGGGTTGATTGGAGCATCGCCGCCGGTGGAAACGATTTCCGGCGGGCGGCTTGTGGCGGAGGCGGCGATGGAATGTGAGGCGGCTAGGGTTTGTCTCAGAGAGGGTGAGAGATGAAGTGAGGGAGGGTGGTCTGATGGGGGGTAGGTATTTTCGGACATATATATATTATTAACTCCCGTGTTCCCAACCGTTTGATCGAGAAACCTCGACGGCTGGGATTAATCGTTAATTAAACGGGGTCGTTTGATGAGAGAGGGGCTGGACCGGTTTGCAGGTGGATTGGGCCGGGTATTTGGGTTGTTTTGGACGGGTAGATGGAACTCGACTTGGGCCTGAACAATTTCAATGGGTTTTGGCCGCAAAAGAAAATTCTGATCTCTTTTATTAAGAAAAACCTCTTTTTCTTTTCATTTTCTTTTCTTTTTCTTTTTTCATTTTCAGATTTGTTAAAAAACAAAATTAAAATACAAAGACCTGATTTAATTCCAAAACTAAACTAATTGCTTTCTCAAAAATTAATTAAGTCCTAAAAAAACTACAATAAATTCGAAAATTCAAAAGTAAAAATGCAAAAGAGCTATTTTTGTTATTTTCTTTTATTTTTGTAACATTAATTAACTAATTAGCCTAAAAATATAAAATAGGACCCTAAATGCAAATGCAACATATTTTTGTATTTTTTATGAATTAAATAAATTAAACATGCACCCAAAAATGCAGACAAACATGAAAATTATGCAATAATTCCTTAAAAAAACCAAATAATTAAAAGAAAAATCCTAATTTTGGGAATTCTGTAGGAGTAATTCATGCGAGGCAAAAATCACGTGCTCACAGGAGCCGATTTGGAGCAACTTTGAGGTGCCATTTTCACCACCAAGCATGAGGTAAACAATTTATGTTAGTTTTGAGTTAAATATATGATTATATACAGATTTGGACATAGAAATTTTTAGAAAACTTGGGGTTTGAGGGAAAACCTAGAAAATTGATATTCTTGGAATTTGACCACGATTTTGGTTATGGAATTAAGAGAAAATCATATATTTGAGTTCATGGAGTCGTGGGTAAGCTTAATCTTCAAAAAAATTCGGAATCCGGGCACGTGGGCCCGAGGGCGTTTTTGTCAACATTTCCGATCGAGGTTAGGAATTGTTATAAATTGGATTAATATGAGTAGTTTATCGTGTATTAATGGATCTTCATAACTATTGGCTAGTTTTGGAGCGTTGTGCATCAACTTGAGTTTTCGGAAGGGTGTGGAAGGCTGGTTATAGATCGTCGGAGCGAGGTGAGTCTCCTTTCTAACCTTGTAAGAGGGAATTGTCCCCATAGGTGAAATAATTGGTTATGTGCTCCTATTTGTGGAGGCTACATACGCACGAGGTGACGAGAGTCCGTGCGTTGCTACTACAATGTGTAAGCCCGGGTAGTTTAGGACCCAAAAAGTATGCTATACTTGGAATATCTGTGATCTTATTGACAATTGAATTTATTAAATCCTATCGAATTGGTAAATGAATTCCTAAGAAGATTAAACTCCATTGTTCCTGAATTGTTAAAAGAGAATTTGGCTTATCCTTGGATAATTGTTCCCTGATAAATTTAAGATTGACTGATTGTCGTGTTTATTTATATTTGACCGCGTCGCATGTATGATTCGCAAGCGGGGTAATAGATGCATCTATAGGTTCGTGCCGCTCGACCCTCGGCAGTGCACATTTTAAATATTGTTGGATAGGGCCTTACGACCTCGGCATGAGTTGCGCATGCTTGTATTGCTTGCTTTGATATTTGTTGATACTAATATCTGCTCTCCCGACTTGAGAAAATTTGTTAAATTAATGGATTATGAATCCGGAGACTTTTTAATAAAGAGGAACTTTTACCTGTTTAGTAATTTACTTGAATCTACTGTTGTTCTTAATAAACCCATGAGTCATCGCACTAAAAATAATATTACTGGACCTTTAGTAAGTGTCGAAGTTGCCATCTCGTCTCTACTTCTTCGAGATTAGGCGGGATACTTACTGAGTACATGTTGTTTTTGTACTCATAATACACTTCTGTGTATTTTTGTTGCACAAGCACATGCGCCACTAATGGCTTAGCAGGCGTAGCATGGTTGACACGGAGACTAGGTGAGCTGTATTTCCTCGAGGCGACCCGCAGCTAGTATAGTCTCTCTCAGGATTCTATTTATTTCCTGTCCAGTTGTATTCTGGACAGCTGTTGTACCTTATTCGATATTTCTTAGAAATTGCTCATGCACTTGTGACACCGGGTTCTGGGATAGTTATGGAGTATTTTGTATTAATTGCTTATTATTTAATTTGACTTGAAGCAATTATCTTCTTAAATTGGCAAATTTGAAGGGAAGTCATAGTTTTCAAGAGTATTAAAATGAGAATTTAATTAAGTATTTGGGCTGGCTTGCCTGATAGTGGCATCCGGCGCCATCACGACCTTTAGTGAATTTGGGTCGTCACAGAATACAATGCACCTAAACAGTTAAATGTTGTTCTACATATTTTGCAACGGTTGCATGTCTCATCCCGGCTTTTGTTATCTCCCAGATCTTTGAATCTTTTCTTTTCTTTTGCTCTTTTTCATTATTTGCTCTCTTTTCTTTGCGCTCTCTCTTTTGCATTGTTTTCTCTCTTTTTATTGTATCCTCTTTTCATCATTTTCTCTCTTATTCGAATTATCTATAGCTATGATCGGATCCGATGGGGATTGCCTACGTGTCATGACGCCACGTGAATTAGATCATTACGTAGTTCAGGAGATAAATGCGAAATAAAAGGAAGAAACAATTTTTGGATTTTCAAATTTTCACTAAATAAAACTTCTGAATTTGCTCTATTACAACGCACTCCAACATACATATTTAAGAACTGAAAAACTAAAACAAACTCAAAATAGACTCTAAAAGGAAACTGAAATACAGACTCGAAAAAGAAAAATCAAGAATACATAAGTGCCTCCAAAACTATTCCAAGGGCCCGCGGGACATCAGTCTGTCTCGGCGAGGGCCTACATGCAAGATCTCCTTGGAGGCGATCCAAGTCATCCATTATCTGGCGAACAAAAGTCATCACTGCGGCGAAGAAGGAAGATCTAGTCATATCCTCACACTCATGGCATTTCATGACGATATAATCAGCAATTGTTCTAACCCTTTCTCTAATGATGCCTTTCTCTTGGAGCAGGCGTCCAATTTGTTGAGACCTAGCTTCCAGAACTTGGGTGTCATGATGGCTCTGCTCCTGCAACTGTTGCGTGTCCTCTTCCAGTCAAGACATCAATGCATAACAATGTTCCCTCTCTGCCTTGAAGTTCTTTGTCTGTTTAGCCATTTCATTCTCGAGGGTAGTTAGCTTTATCTTTAGATTTGCGACTTCTCTATCATATTTTCCTTTTAATTGCTGAACAAACTCTGCCCATCCTTCTGCGTTCTTCGCCAACTTTTCCCGGGCTCTTGCCAGACTACCTTCGGACTTTTCCAAGTCGGTCCCATACTCACATACTTTCCGCCTAAGACCGTTTATAAGTCTTTCATCTGTTTGGCTCCTTCCCGGATTCTCAGCAGCTATCTTCATTCTTTGAATCTGGGCTCGGAGGACTTCATTTCTTGGGCTAACTTCTTCTTTTCACCCTCATCTGTAGCAGCTTGCAAACCACTATCAAATTTAAGATCCCTGATTTGCCCTTACAACTTGCTTATGGTGGCCCTGTATCCATTTTCTTTGGTCAACCAGTCCTATTGTTCTTGTGATGCTTCAACAAATTCTTGGAGGTGGGGTCTCTTAGCTGGTCTTCCAAACTCAACACTCCTTTTATACCAAGCAAGGTAACCGGACGAGAATTCACTCTTGGATAAATCACGTACTCGGGTGTTCGCCGTCAAATATTTGCACTCACTCCAGATCTGGCGAACCACTGCTTCATGAAATTGGCCATCACAGTGGATCTCGACTGCATGAATGCTAAGGTCTTCATCCTTGGGGACTATTTGGCATCTTCCAAGCTGTCTCAAAACCCGGTACTGGGCATAAGGTTGGATACTTCTGAGACCCATTAGGAGGAAGTGAGGACTGGTGGCAGGCATGTACACAATCTCGTTAACAGGAAACCAACCCAACGTCCTCTCTAGCTGATCTGTAGTTATGGAGCGGAGAGAGGATATCCAATCTACGATCCCTTCTGGCATCTAGAACTCATTGACCCTTGTATCAAACTCCTCTATGCAGCTTTTCCCTGTAGATCCATAATTCATGTACCGAGGACGATGACACGGTTGCTCAATCATCCACATTTGTAGTAACAAATTGCACCCTTCAAAAAAATCTACCCCGGCTTGCAAGCTGTGAGAGCTCAGAATATTTTTGATACTATCATAGGTGCGAGGGTGCTCTCGGCATTGGTAATCAAAGTATTGACGACTCCGGCTACTCGTAAATCAATATTCCCATCCTTCTTGGGAAACACTAAAAGACCTAAGAATGCCACCATGAAAGCGAAACATCTATGCTCTTCCCACTTTGGGCGGTTCCCATTACTACAGATTCTACTTTCCTGGCTTTCAAATCCCATTTATGTCCATACCGTTGGTATATGAAGTGTAGAGTGGAAAACCTACTTGCCAAATCTGCATACTGGACCTGCCGGCTTATTTTTAACAAATCCAGAATCTTGTGAGGGGTGACGGCCATTGGAGCGACCAGGTATTTATGTCTTAGTCCCTCGGTACTCCTGGCATAGCCCGCTATCTCTTCCAAAGTAGGTGTGAGTTCGAAGTCCGAGAAATGCAGAACGTTGTGAGCTGGGTCCCAAAATGTCACTAGTGCTTTTATTATGTCCCCCCTTGGCTTGATCTTTAATAATCCGGTGAGAGCCACCAAGTAATGGTTGATCATGTCTTGTCCTTGCTTACCCAGATCTTCCCACCACATGTGTAGTTCCAACGGGATCTTGGTCATAACCTTCAGTGGTAAGTTTTGACTCGTGCTCATTTGCACATTTAAATTAAGGTGATTGATTTAAAACAAAGTGAATTTTATTAAAGCTGATAAAAAGAGGTCATTTTGCAAAATTTAAATAAACACGGCTACTTTTGCAAATACGGCCCTTCAGCACTTCAAAGGAAGATTTTAGGGTTGTGTTTGCTAGGTGGCCAAAAATTGGCAAAGAAACCGTCGGTGGCTATTCTTGCAAAAACAGCCTTCCGGCGCCCCGTCGGGACGTTCGGCTATTTAGACAAAAACGGCATCACCCACTATATTTATGACAACAAATGACGACATTTTCAAATTTTTGGGTTATTTTTGCAAAAGCGGGGTTGGACCCGATGAGGGTTGCCTACGTATCTCACATCCGGTGAGAATCAAACCCGCGTAGTTCGGTCAGTTTTGACGCAACAGAAAACATGAAGTATTTTGAAACAATTTTCCCTTCTTTTTCTTTATTTTTCTTTTCTCTTTTTTTTTTAAAAAAAAATTTCGGCAGAGTTTCAGTATATTTTGGACACCAGATTTTTCAAAGGCGGGTAATTATCTCTCTCATACCTCAATTTAATTTTTTCTAATTTTTCTCCCTATTCTAGAAACCGGTCAACATGCAAACCGAAGCAAATAATTATACAAGTAGCACGTAAGAATGCATCAAGATGGTCTTTTTGATTTTAGGGGTACACCTGTCCTAGAAGGACCCAACCCCTGTGTTGAGTCCCCAAAGTCGAATGCACATGATGCAAACAAGTGTTCCTACTAGGAATCGGGCATGAGGCTGCGTTATTCTAGGCTTAAAACCTGGGTGTATTGTTTCTACTGGCTTACCCGGACAACTCGAGCCGGGAGGGGGGGGGGGCTACGTTACCCGGAACCAAAAGGCCATCCGACTTTGTAACTTGTCCGAACCTCGTTCTAAATTAGGGTATGACACTAACAGAAAAAAAAAAGTCACGCCAGCGTGCACTTCCCAGAAGATTAGAAGAGAAGGGTTTCGCAGCAGTTTATATACAGTTCAAATAATATCAAAGCGACAAAAACCGGCATTTAGCACATTAGGCCCAAACATGTAATAAAAATCAGATGATAAATAAAAGCCAATTATAAAAGTTATTCTAAGCTCGAATTCTTGAACCCTAAACCGGAAGTTCTGGGTTGGTTTTTCCCAGTAGAGTCACCAGGCTGTCACACCTCCTTTTTACACCCGAAAGGGTATATAAGGGAGTTTTTCCAATTAAAGTGACATAAATCGAAATGGGATTATTCAATTTCATTTCAGAGTCGCCGCTTGGAATGATTTATTATGGTGTCCCAAGTCACCGGTTTATTTTAAATCCCAAATCGAGGAGGATTTAGACTTTATTTAAAAGTCTGCGAAACCAAAATTCTAGATAAGGAATTTTGTTAACCCGGGAGAAGGTGTTAGGCAATCCCGGGTTCCGTGGTTCGAGCACGGTCAATTAACTATTAATATTGGCCTAATTATCTGATTCACTACATGTTTTAAAACCTATTGTGCATTTTAGATATATAACCGCTTTTAACTATTTATGGAATTATTCTAGAACAAGTTACGATTGTCGTACACTTGTTTGTTTGATACACATTGCGAATCGTGTTACGGGAACCGTACCCACGATCTACAACATGTTTAATTTATTAACGTTATTAGAAGTTCTGGCCGGGTCACATAAATGTACCCCTCGGATTTGGAAATTATGTATCACAGCTACGTCACGGGAATCGTACCCGTAGCTATGATAATTTTATTATAAACGTGCCTAAAGCAAACTGCGAATGTTCAAAGTGTTTTCTATACTAGTTATGAATGTTCCAAGTATTTTCACACTAGTTTTGGTATTAATGTGAGGGCCATAGATTATGGGATTCATTTGTGGATAGCACGCCTCAATTTATTTCAAAAGATTGTACTCAACTAAAGCGCACTACGGATGTTCATATTTAAAACTAATTTGAAATTCAATATAGGGCTACTAATTATATACATGCTTGGGGTAATATGCTAGGCCTTTAATTATTTTAGAAGAAATGGGCCAGCGACAGGCCCATTTCATTATCTAAGAAAAATCTCTAAAGGCAAATGGGGTTGGTGAGGACTGGGCTCGAAATTAAGCCCAAGAAAGAGGACAAGGGGGCAAATGGCCTGGTTAACTTGGCAGTTTCAATTGGGCCAAAACCAGGCCCAGCTCTTCAAAGATAAAATCCATTATTGTATTGACCGGAGAACTTAATGGATAACAAATTACTGAGGATGATTGGGCTCGAAATTGAGCCCAAATGATGGAAAATGAGCAACAAACAGAACGCCTTAGGTCGAAACTCGATCAGGCTGCCTCGTCTGGGCCAATATCAGGCCCAATTGAGACTCCTCTTCCTCTGAATCAATATGTGACCCAAAGTATTAAAAGTCCAGCAAAATCAGAGGCTAAACATCCGTGTCATAAGTCTAATATTAACACTATTGGTAGTAACAAGAAGAGATTAAACATTACTTGTCCATAAATCACCTTAAACTTAAATTCAGAGTACAGCAGGACAAACAATATGCTAATAAAAGAAACGATTATGGCAAATGGCATTAACACCTAGTTTAGTTCTTCACATTACACAATTTCTGAATTGATATAGGCATAGCACGCCTCAATATGAATACATACTGCATATCACTAGACTCACTAGATCAATATAGCAAAAGACTCAATTCCTGAACTCATTCATGCATTATCCTAGACCTAAACATGCCATTAATCTGACAATATTGAAATTCGAGGTGATTCAACTGATAATACTCATCAATTTAAACACATATATACAATATACAGTCAATAGTTTTTTATCAGAGTCCCAATAAATTACAACTGTTAAGCATAGCAGACTGTCGAGCCATACATGAAATAACTACACTAATTTAAACCTTAAACACCTAAACATTGTGAATACACTATAGAATAGAACACCAGTGTCAGCAGTACTTAATCAGAACTGAAAAGAAATTACGAAACCAAACAAAATAAAAGACATCAAGCAAAAGAAGAAGATCTGAAGTTCTATTCCAGGCCAAACATGTTACAACTTCAATTTTGTCAGTTCAAGGCTCATGAAGATACTTGGATACAGCAAAGAACAAAATGAGAAAATCTCTAAGAAGCAACAGAAAATCAGCAAGGAAACTTCACAGGAATCAGCAGCATACAACAACAAATCACACAGCTCCAAAGGTTAAACCATATTTTAACTTAGAGCAACAGAAATCCCAGAAAATTTGCTTGAACCTTCTTTCTAAAACAAAACCAGAAAATTTGATCCACTCTTAATGAAAACAGTAGAGCTGAACCTTTTGAAATGTTTTTAGGGTCTGAAAATGTGATTGATTGTGTGTGTGAGAATGAGTGAATGGTTTTATTTTTATAGTGTATACAAAGATGGCATCAAAAAGGGAATATTCTAACCTAAATTCTGAAATGTCAGAATAGTACAACATCTTTGACAGCTGTATGTCCTTTTTCCCACCCAATTTCAGCATTTTTTACTAAGAATGGGGGAGCTGTACAAAGTGCTAGAACCTTCTAATTTTTTACCTTATGTGAAACCCCATTTTACCCTTTCAATTACTAGATATTCCAATCCTAAACAATCCTGGGCCAAATTCTGATTTTAAGATCCTTATGGAACCTCCTAATCATTGTTTCAAGTGTTCTTTTAATTCCAAAATCAGTCTTAAGCTTAAGGGCATTCAGGGTTTAAACCAAACAAGTCTAAATCTAATTAGTAAATTAAACAGGCTCGCATAATTAACCTAAAACAAAATAGGATTCAAACAACTAACACAACTAAAAAGTAAACAAACCAGAATTATAATGAAACTGCAAAGAAACCCTATAAACTAACCTACTCAGTTGGCAATTTAAACAATTTAATCAACTAATTTTTCTAACAGCTAACCAAAAACAGACTAAATAGCTCGTTAATCAACTTGAGTAACATTATTCTAATTAACTTGAACTAAACACTGAGCATAAAATAAAACAAACATAAGACAGAAATATGAAAGAAACAGAAAAATCATGCTATTTATCAAACCTAAAAGTTAACCCTATAAACTAAGTTTATGCAATTGAAATCAAACTTCAAATGCTGAAATTCTAGCATGCTTTAATTAACCTACTAAACAGATGCAAATAAACAAACTAAACAGTTGGGAACAAGAGCAAACCTATGCGGCTAAGAGAAGGAAGAAGATGAAAGGGATAATCAAGAGAGGAAAGCAGAAAAGAACCTAAAAGAAATTACTAGAACTCGCTCCAAATTCGGACCACTCAAGGACTCGGACAAGCTTCAACGGGGTGAAATGAACTTGGACGACCATTAATCGACTGTTCTTAACAAGAACAGTCGACTAATGGAAGTCTTGGGTTCAAACAAACCAGAAATTGACCGGAAATCAGAAGAATGGAAAAGCTAGGGTTTGGCTTTTAGATCTAAAATTCGAGGATTTCTAGACCTATTTGAAAGAAACGGTTGGGATATATGGGAAGAGGAGGTAAAGATGGTTGTAGGGTGTTAATTTGGTGTAGTTTGGAGGACCTACGGTTTAAAGTGTGATTTTCGGATTTGAGATTGGAGGATTTGGGTTATGATTGGGGAGAAACTGATAGTGGGATAATGTAAAGGGGAGGCTAAGGATTGTAGAGAGTGAATTTGGGGTGATTTGGTGAAGCTCCGCCGCCATATGGCGATTTCCGGGCGGCGCAGAAGGGCGTAGCCGGCGGGGGAGTGAAAGAGCGGCTAGGGTTTAGTCTCTTTGAGAGAGATGAGAGACTGAGATAGGTTTTTGGGGTTAAGGGGGAGGTCTGTTCGGACAGTCTTATACAAATGGAACAATCAGTTCCTAGCCGTTAGATTCATGGTGATCAACGACTGGGATTAAAGAGGGGTCAGTACGGGGTCGTTTTGGGGAGTGGGGAGTTGGATCGGGTAGGCTGGGTTTTGGGCTTGGGTTTGGACGGATTTGGGTATAAAATTTGGCCCAATTTCAAATTAATCCTTTTTTTCCAATTTCTTTTCTTATTTTCCCATTTTTTTTCTTTGTTTTCTTTTTTTTTTCTTTTCTTTAATTAAAATCCTAAATTAATCTAATTTGTAAAATTAAACTAATTAGCTATTATAATATTTATAAAAATTAGTTAATCCTAAATTAATAAAGAGAAATACTATTCTAGCATTTAAAGCTAAAAATGTGAATGAATGATATTTTTTGTGATTTTCATTTTAATAAAGCAATTAATTAACTAATTAATCCTAAAATACGAACACAAAGTCTAATGTGGATTGCATGATATTTTTGACATTTTTGGGGCATTTTCATGATTTTAATAAAAATTAAAAGTACACAAAAATGCAAACAATTAATAAAATTCTATAAAATTGCAAATAGTTGGGAAAAAATCCATTTCTTTAATTTTGTAGGAGTATTTTGAATAGGGCAAAAATCACATGCTCACAGCTGCCCCTCTTTGCTCGGAAACACGAAGGGTTTTCGGGCAAAGATAAAATGAGCAATTACGAGCGATTTTTACCCGTTTGAAACTCCATGGGAAGCATTTTTTTTTGGAAAAAGTCTGACCGAACCTTGCTTCGGAGGTTGCCTACATATCCTTGGCTATAAAGGAATCAGGTCAGTGTAGTTCTGGAAGTTTTGGTAGCTGGGACTACCGAGAAACCGTGATTTCACTGTTGTTGCTGCTGTTTCTGCTTGCTGAGCTCCTTATTACACCGAAATTAAAAATGGAAAACTAAACTATCTAAACCTATCAACTACGAGTTACAAGATTCCTATGCATAAACCTTTTGAAGCTTGATCTTGAGTCTTGGCCGGTTCTTCCTGAAGACTCTGATCTGAATCTTGATGCTCGTTTGCTACAATCGCTGGTTCATTTTTCTTCAGCTTTTCGGATCAAGGATGCAAAGCTTGTGACTTCAATCATATCTTGAGCAGTCCCCATCTTTTCTCCGCTTATACACTTTGGTTCACCTCTTTTCTTTGTTCTTTTTTCTTTTATTCTGGATCGAGACTTTTTCTTTTGGTTGCCTCTAAACTTGTGCCTCAAGGTAAAAACCTGCTCAGGCACCAAAACAAACAAACGAACGATCAATAATATCTTTCCTTATTATACTAGGTACGAAGTCCTACTATTTAAGAGTTTAAAATCTATCAATATTTTACCTTATATAAAGTGTACCATTTGAAAATAAATTCATATATGTAACATGTAGGATGTTTAACGTGATTAGCAAATAATTTATATGAAATCACAGTTCATCAAGCACTATGAAGAATATATAAAATTCATTCAAAACACTAAGCGCGTAAAATTGTCTTAACAATAAACAATCAATTACGTATTTTAAAGACTTCTATTTTTATCATACAAAATAAATAGTTCATGTACAATTAAATATATATATATATATATA
>NC_031999.1:15652118-15699072 GCF_001879085.1 Nicotiana attenuata
TTGCTCCCCTGGTATGTGTGGGTAATCGGTAGGATTACCCAGCTGCTGAAGCAAGTACCTGCATTCCATTAAAGAGGATGAGTAGTGAAGATTATCATTATTGAGCATCTTTATTACCTCAGTAGAATCCACATTTACTTCCAGTGGCGTGAGTTGATGTTGCCTTGCTAGTTGTAAGCCTTGTAGTATGGCTTTTAATTCCATGCATGTGGAATTGCCTGTGGTAGTTGCACCCATGAACCCCATTAAACAATGTCCCTCTGTATTACGGAATATTCCCCCAATACCATTGGTATAAGTGTTTGCCTTGGCTGCTCCATCAGTGTTAAGCTTAATTGTGCCCACAGCTGGGGGGTGCCATTTGATATGCATTTGAGTACCTGTATGTGTAGCTATTTTTGCTTTTGTGTTATGATTGGTAAGGTGATAATATTCCGCTGTCTAGGAGAGCAATTGTTGTGTCGAGGGTGGTGTTTTAGTTCTTTGTCGATTGAATATATAGTTTTAGGAGTCTTTCGCCACACAATAGGAATTGCTATCCAAGTTTTGAAAAAATATATTTATGTTAAAAAAAAGGAAGAATGGGTGTGCTTGTCAAAGAATAGAAAAATATACTATGATAATTGTTATAGTTACTTAACCAACATAATATGTGGCTTTAAGCATTTCAAAAATGTTATGAATTTTTGAAAACAATAGCAGCTCCCTTATTTTGGCTATACACTTTTAATTAAGCAAGAAATAATAAAGCTCTAGCCAATTTTTCTTTCATGGATTTGACCCGAAAATAAAATACATAATGAAAATAAATAGTCATTTGCATTTAACAAAAATTAATACATAATTAGTACTTTATTAGATTAGCTACTATTTTTATTTATGATGAAACTCCAGCTAAGTTTTTACAAATTTAGCCCCCAAAAAATAAAATATACAATTGGATCAAATAGCCATTGTATTTAAAAAAATAAATTAAAATACAAAGTTAGATAAAGTATGCATTGTATATTAAGATGAAGCAAGAAGAAATACATAATTATATTCTAACAAATAAACAATTATATTAATGATTGAAAAATATTACATCTGAAAGTTGAATTTCCAATTTTCTTCACATTACCACGTCAATGTCCAGGAGTAACAACTATCAAATAGCCAACTTCGGGGGTAACTAAGAATATAATTTGTTTAGGGGCGTAACTAATTTCGTGCAAAGCATAGGGATTTTTTTAACATAAGTTCCATTTTTTTCGCTCATAGATTAATATAGTCTTTTTAGAATCCTTTAACGGCAAGCAATTCCATTAAAGTTTCACTCTTACTTCCATAAAAAAAAATATTCAGATGCATATGGTTATGTGCTTGAACGGAGAAAGAAATCTCACTCCAAAAACAAAGAAAGAGAAGATTATCCAAATAGCGATTGAATAATACCTTTTGCAATAGTAATTTCGTCTTATCTAATATGTTAGAAATAATTTATATGATATTTCTTATTGATCATAGAAATAGAATAGTTGTATTTTTGTCCTAAGATTTCCTTCTTTCTTTGAAAGTTAGCTAATTAGGATCAACAATGTTTAAAAATTTACACTTTGGTTAATTTTAATTTTATAACTCTAACACAAGTTTTAATAGATTATTTATATAAACTTTTAAATTTTATATTCATTGAAATATAATACACGCGCAACACACGTATCTTAAAACTAGTTCAAATAAATATGATTACATCTAATTACACCCGTATCTAATTTTTACGTGGCTATCTAAACAACTTTTAGTTTAGAGTGTAAATTTGAATCTTTTCTCTAGTAAGGATAAATGTGTCCTAACAGATTTTTTTCTGCTTGCCCGACCCTAACACTGAATACACTAAATAATTAATTGGGAAGTAAACTAATTAAGAAAATACACATCGGGATTCAGGCAACAGCGAAAGAAGCCAGAAAGCTGAAAGCTCCACTTTGGGAATTATCTCTAATCGGCATATTCTCCTTCATTCCCGTTCACCGGAGAGGGCAATCAATCTTCTCCGATCTCGCACGCACACACAAACACGCACTTCTGCGTGTATCTGGATTTCCTCAAACTCTCCTTCTGTCAAACCCTAAATCCTCTCTTGCGATCTCTATACCTATACATACCTCTGTGTTACAGTGAGGAAGAATTTGAATTCAACAACAAAATCAATGATCAAAAGACGCGGTGACTTCTGAATTGAAGTCACGGAGAATGAGCTGTGGTGAAATCGCGACAACGATTTGTTGCTATTGAAATTGCTAGCAAACGCCATGTGGTTCTCCTTTTGGAGATCCAGAGATCGGTTCTCCTTGGATGAATTCAGGTAACTCGCTTTTTTTCCTTATAAACTGAAATTGAGTGTAGTTGATTGAGTTATGTATATTAGTGGATATATTTTGATCTTTGGAAGGGCGTAGAATCATGATGCTTGGATTAATGTATAGAATTCAAAAGCATTGATTTTAAAAGTGTATTTAAAGGTAATTACTAATGGATTATGGTTATGTGTAAAAGTCAAACTGGTTTTAGAGTGTGGAGCTATAGTCAATTTACTTTCTTTTCTTCAAGGAGAATATATTTAAATATTTATGGGGGAATATTCCAGATGCTCCCAAGTTGCGCCGGACGCCACTATTACAAAAAATAAAAAATAAAAAATATTTACTCACAACTAGTGAGTGGAAACTGCCTTTATGTAGTCACAAGTAAGAAGAGCACTAAGATGTTGGAAGCATAAATACTTAAATGTGAGTTGAACTTGGAGATCTTCTAGTTGTACTAGCTTCACCTTGACATGGTAGTGCTAGCCAAGGCTTTATTGGATTTTATTCATTTTATTACAGATGAGTAATATAATCGAGGTGCTTTGCTTTTGTCCTCTACATTTGGCCCATTTTGACTGAAAAATTGAATCAAATTTAGATGCTTTTCTTTAATTAAGAAGAGGATAAGTGAATTGGCCACAATATTTGGTCAATTTGATGTTTTCTTATTATCTCTCGGGTTGGTTGAGCTTCTGTGTATTTTGTGATTGTGTTCTACCTCCTAGTATTTATGATTTAGTTCTTGAAATATTTTTCACATTTAACAATTTTGCTCGGAAGAAAGGGAGTTGTTGTTATTGATCTATTGTCTCTTTTCATCTTCTTGAGCCGATGGTCTATCGAAAATGACCTCTCTACTCCTCCGGGGTAGGGGTAAAGTTTGTGTACACACTGCCTTCCCCAGACCCCACTTGTAGGATTTCAGTGGATTGTTGTTGTTATTGTTGTTGCTCGGAAGAGAGGGAATATATCATTTGGTTATAGAGTTCGACTTCTTTCCTCTTGGTAAATTCATAGAACTCTACTCAGGAGAAATCTCCCAATTCTTGATAGAGAAAGAGTTTAAATCTGAGATGCTACTACTAAATTTTTGAGTAGTAATAATGAGATAATTTATAGCCACACAAATGTATATAACTTGTTTTAGACTACAAGATTCAAAAGTCTTTTTTTCTTTCATAAATCCGTGCCAAATCATATACCACAAGGACAGAGAGAGTACTTTGTTTTGAATTTATTTAAACAAACACGGGAGTTAACCAAAAATTGGAAGTTTGGTTAAGATCTCCAGAGCGCAAGGGTCTTAAGATAACTATAAGGGAGACATTATTTGTAAGTCCCTTCGGGGACATCCGATAAAATTGAAACGATACAGAGAAGATTAGCATGGCCCCTGCGCAAGAATGACACGCACAAATCGAGAAATGATCCAAGTTTTGGGGTGAGGGTTGAGGGAGAGGAGGAGGTAAAAGGGGCGATAATGGGGTTTTATGAGAACTTATACAAAGAGGAAGTTAGTTGGAGGCCGACTTTGGGGGGAATAGAGTTCAACCACATAGGGGAGGGAGACAGTGAGTGGCTAGAAAGGGCTTTCGAGGAGGAGGAGGTGCACGAGGCTGTGTCGAGTTGTGGTTGATAAGGCCCCGGCCTTGATGGTTTCTCCTTGGCCTTCTTCCAGCTCTGTTGGGACACCATCAAGGGGGAGTTGATGGAAGCCATTGAATACTTCCATGTGAATGGTGTTTTCGAGAGAAGTATCAATGGTTCTTTTATTACTATTGTGCCTAAGAAAGAAGGTGCATCTTGTATCAGCGACTACAGGCCTATTAGTCTCGTGGGGAGCATTTACAAGATTATTTCTAAAGTGCTTTCCAATAGACTCAAGAAGGTTCTTGACGTGTCTGTTTCGTCCTCCCAGAATGCGTTTGTGGAAGGTAGGTAGATCCTGGATGCCGCTTTGGTGGCAAATGAACTTGTAGACTCTAAAAGGAAAAATAGAGATCCCGGCTTACTATGCAAGTTGGACCTTGAGAAGGCTTTCGACCATGTCAATTAAGAGTTCCTGGATTTCATTATGATGCGGATGGGGTTTGGGGCAAGATGGAGGGGATGGATCAAGTTCTGCATTTCCTCAGTCAGATTCTCTGTCCTAGTTAATGGTAGCCCGTGTGGTTTCTTTGGCAGCTCCAGGGGTCTCAGGCAAGGAGACCCCCTATCCCCCGTGCTATTCATTCTAGTGATGGATGCTTTGAGTAAAATGATGGATCGTGCGGCGGGCGGAGGCTTCTTGAGAGGATTCTCAGCTCCGATCGGGGTGCCCAGTGCCCGAAGAGAGTCTCATTTGCTTTTTGCGGATGACACCCTGGTTTTCTGTGATGCCGATATGGATCAGTTGACCTATCTAAAGCAGGTCCTGCAGTGGTTTCAGATAGTATCAGGTCTCAAAATCAACCTCGGCAAGTGTGAGATTTTCCCTGTGGGTGAGGTTGCTAACATTGATTCTTTGTCTTATGTTCTCAGATGTAAGGTGGGCTCCCTTCCCACTACTTACCTGGGTCTCCCATTGGGCGCTTCGCATAAGGATACTACGGTTTGGAATCCAGTGATTGAAAGTGTTGAAAAAAGATTAGCAGGCTGGCAGAAACGGTACTTGTAAAAAGGCGGAAAGGAAGTGCTCATTAAAATCACTTTATCGAGTATGCCCACCTATTACTTGTCCCTGTTGCAAGCTCCTGTGAGCATCACAGAAAAATTGGAGCGGCTTCAAAGGAATTTTCTTTGGGATGCAGCGGATGGAACTAGAAAGTATCATCTAGTGAATTGGTAGACAGTCACTTCCCCAAAGAAGTGGGTTGGACTTGGAGTAAAAGATCTTAGGGTATTCAACAGAGCTTTGCTAGGGAAATGGCTGTGGAGATTCGGGGTAGAAGAGCATGCTCTATGGAGGGAGGTCATAGTAGAAAAGTACGATTCCACCGGAGGGGGTTGGAGGACCAAGGCAATCACAACACCTTTCGGGTGTGGCATGTGGAGGAGCATCATGAAGAATTGGGAATCCTTCGGTGGCAACATCTCTCACAGGGTGGGAGATGGAAGGAGAATCAACTTTTGGAATCATAGGACCTCTCATTTAGAAGGAACATGCAAGATTGGGAGATTGCAGAGCTCCAAGATTTATTGACACTGCTATATGGGCAAGACAGACCTCAACCATCTTGTGATTCTTGGAGATGGGGTTTGCGTGGCGATGGTCTGTTCACCATAAAGTCCTTTTACCAGAGTATGTTGGTGAGAGAGGAGGTTTCTTTTCCGTACTCCTCGATCTGGATTCCTAAGGCGCCCACGAAAGTGTGCTTTTTTCCGTAGAAGAAGAAAGCAAAAGGCGTGGAAGTTCGCCCCGTTAGCTCTCATGTGGATAGTTTGGGGGAGAGAAATAGGAGAGCTTTTGAGGGGATTGAGTCTCCTTTTTCACATCTTAAGAATAGTCATTTATCTTTGATCGCTTTTTGGTGCGCACTCGTATAGCCCCTATTTGTATAGAAGATTGGGCGTCTTTTGTAGAGAATCATGTTCTGATGTAAATTCTCTACTTTTTGGTATACTTCTTGTATACGGGAGTTCCTCTCCCGTTTGATTAATACAATTTACCTTATTAAAAAAAAATTATTTGTAAGTTTATAACCCTCCCTGGAAGAATGGGTGAAAAGGAATATTATATGGAATTGTGGTGCCTAAATGCAGACAATTCAAGACTTATTTATTTGGGGAGTGACATGATAGATGAACGTTTATATTTAGGATGATCGTAATGCAGGATGCTTTAGGTATTTTATGTGATATGAAGATATCTAACAAAGTGAAAACCAAGTGCTATAAGACGATGGAGAGACCAACAATGTTATTTGGGTGTGAATGTTGAGCTTTGACTTCTAAGGCCCAACATATATAAAGGATGAATCTATTGCTATATTAAAAGTACGAAGTCCCTTGGTGAAATATTGTTCGCCTTTTTACCCCTTAAAATTAGACATTAGGCAAAATAGTCATTTAATTATTTTTCTAATTTTTAGATCTTTTAAATCGACTATGTTTATTTATTAAACCATTCCTTATCCGAACAAGGGTAAATGATATCGTAATATTTAAAACTTTAGGATTTGTTTAGATTTTACAAATTATTTAGCATTGGCATGAATGGGCCTGAACAGATCGAATTTTGGGGGGGGGGGGGGGGTGGGAGGATTTATATAGTTGATTTCTAATTCGGAAGTGAGGCTTAGTTGGTATTGATTGACTTTTTGGACTCATGACCGTCTTGTCCAGATCTTTATTTTGCTGAGTTTCTTGGTAATATGAGAGTGGGATTGATTCGTTTTCAGCAAAAAATTTACGGGATAAACATCGAGTTGGTGCCTTACTGCTATATCATTTTGCTCATCTCAAAAAGAAAAAAAAGAGGTAAAGCTGGGGAAACCACGAATGAGATTGTGGGATAAATCGATCATCTACTAACATTGCATCATTTTAGGTCAGGTGCATGATGTTACGTCTAACCAAGTTGTACGGCACAAATAATTTGCACTTCCTTTCCTCCCAAAATCTCCAAAACCTAGTTTGAAGGATGTGAGTATCTGAAGCTGAGATAAAAGGAGATTCTAACATTGTTATATATAGATCAACGGAAAGAAAAGAAGAGGGCTTGGAGGATAAAGATACTCCGGTTTCAATTAACTATAGGGAGCATAAGAAAGGGCAAGGAAGAACCTGCAATTAAGAAAAGGTTTGAGTAATATCAACTTTTGCATTTCCTGATGATCAGTTAGAAAATTTATTGACAAAAGACTTGTTTGTCTTCTCTCTTTTCAATTAAAAAAAAGGAAAAGAAAAGGAAAAGAAAGAATAGAAAAGATATTTTTATTGACAAAAAGAGGGCATTGCTATATGAAGAGTATACCAAAAGGTGACAAGTGACAACTAAAAGAGATCCTGTTTACTGTCTTCATAAAAAAGAGTTCCTATCTACTGATTCTGCTCAATCATCTACAGAAGTTGGGATAGATGGGGAACTCCAAAAACATATTAGTTTAACCTTTATTTCTGTTAACTGTCGAGAGAAAGAGAGGGACCTGAACGTGAAACTGATGCTTCTGAACCAATTTTACTTAAACGAAATTGTGCAATTGTTGGGTTAAGTACAAACAAACCACAATGGACTCATGATATAATAATTATGTAATCTGTTATTTTTCATTTTATTAAATACCATTTTTGATTGTTAAAAGTGGTATATTGAAGATTAGCAGCAAGAAGATGCTGAAAAATGTACAAGATGGCTACTTCACGAATTATGTAATGAGCCTAAAAGGTATCATTTTTTTGATAGGTAAAATCTTTCATTAAACTAGTACCAAGATGGTATGGAAACATGCACAAAACAAGCCTGCGGTACTTTCACCGGTCATACTACATGTTCCCCCCTAAAAGATACAACAACAACAACAACAAGAAGCCCAGTAATTTCTCACAAGTGGGTTCTGGGGAGGGTAAGATGTACGCAGCCTTACCCTTACCCTAGAAGATACAGAAAGTCCAAATACAGAAAGTCCAAATACTAGTCCATCCTATCTAGAGTACTATGTAACACCAAAAATATAAATTGTTGATGCATTTGTTTTTGACTCTAGCAATCTGTAGCCTCCTCCTCTCCAAGCATGCCTTGATTCTTTTCAGCCAAACAGTCCACAATACACAACTGGGAATAGTTCTCTGTATCTGTTTCAAATTCCTTTTAACTCGTTGAGATTGCCAGACTGCCAGAAAGCTATTGATCTTCTGTGGTATAACTAGAGATACACCCTTAAGGAAAAGTTCCAACATTGTCTTGAAAATCTGCAATGTTGGAAAAGATGCTCAATTGTTTCCTGCTCAATATTGTAAAAAAGCACATCCTACACAAGGAAAGCCTCTCCATTGCAAATTGTCCCGAGCCTAGAAGGTCAATCATGGCATCTATATCATTTGCAATCGCAATATTGCGACGAAAAAAAAAATTAAAGATGGACATATGTACTTAATAGTAATAATGGATTCTATTTTGCTCTAAAAAATTCTTGCATTCCTCTCCTTCTCGATAGTCCACCATATTGCTGAGGAAAAAGAGTTCCAGAGTTTTTTTTTTTGATAACCGTAGTGTTCGTGCCAACTTGCGCACCTCGACTAATTCCAGTGAATACCTACTACCTCCCACCCGCAACAATTACCAGGTAAGTCTATCCACCAAGGGTTGGACAAATGAGAAAAAATTGCCTAGCGTTTTTGTCTCTGCTGAGATTTGAACTTGAGACATCAGGTTCTCAACCCACTTAATTGACCAATAGGCCACACCCTTGGGTGCAAATTTTAAGTTTGCCGTTCCCAAATCCTCTCAAGTGCTAGCTTTGCATTAGGTCCATTGTTGTCCTTGGCATTGCTCATATAACTCCTAAAATGTTGAAATGAAGCTCCATATCTATGATGTGAAGGAACAATAGAGAAGAAGGGGGCTAGCATCTTCATTATAGTTTTTGCAAAGTGGAAACCTGCTGCACATGTAAATTCGCATTTTATGTAGGTTGCGTACGTGAGACATGCTTTCCTCACCCCAACCAGGTAAAGCGTTCCCCCTTCAAAGTGTTCCATCTTCAAAGGTGCATTATTTTTCGAAATACATTTCGGGGACTAATAGTCCAAGGGAAGAGGTTTTGGTTTATGGTAGTAGCATGACTTTACAAAGAGTTTCCCTTTGGCATCCCATTTCCAAGTTAGAGCACATGTTTTTGGCATCAAGAGTGGTGAGTTATGAAGTTGCATAGAAGTGAGGATTGGTTGGCCATTTGCAATCATTTATATTCCATCTAAATATGATATTCCAACCTTGTTCTGATATGTAATCTGAAACTGAGGCTTCATAGTCTTGCACCACATTGAAAAGAGTTGGATATTGATCCTTTAGAGGTGATTGGCCCTGCGTTGGTCTATCCAAAATCTCGCTGTCATACCATTTTCGATTGCCATAGAAGTTTTGAGTTGAAACGAACTCCATTATGCGCTCATATGTTTCCAGATACCATAAAGGCTAGGGAATCGTGATTGCTTGGTGATCAAGGGGTTAATCATTTAATCAAATAATTAATGCATTGGAAGAGAACGAGTAGAAATTTGAACAAGAAAGGCATTTGAGAAGGAAATATAAGCCAACACCTTGACCAACGGGTAAATTTGTGAGAGAAGTTTTAAAGAAAGAATGTGATGTGACTTGAAGCTAAGCGCACTTCACGTTGGCGCTTCGCCTTGCATAGCTTTTGTGCAGGACCAACTCACTGAGCCGTGTCTCTCGTTGCCTATAAACTCTCTCTTGAGTGGCACAAAACTAAGCAACAAATTTGCTAGTAAATTGACATACTTAACTGTTAAGATATTAGATCAATATGTTATTTTCTAGGAATAGAATCTAGAAACTTAATATAAAAGCTAGTCATTTAACCTATTTAGAAGCTTAAAACAATATCTTTGCTTCCTAGTAAAAAAGATTAAGATGTTTTTAACTTAAAATTTTTTCACTTAATATATTTTACGTGTAGTTTTATTTCTATTTCTTTGTGTTCAATTATTGGTTGCATTTATAGTTCTTTTACATACATTTACATGTGTATATCTTTTTTATGTTTTATTCCTTTGCAAAATTTTTCACTATAGCACATCTTGAGTTGTGGTTCGCGTCTAAAACCTAGCAATCCTTGGGATTTTGTTTGCTTTTGGCCTTTACCAGTGCTACTGCTTTTGTTAAATTGGTTCACTCATTTACTAGGTCATACTTGTGGTGCCAGCGTTGACTCTCAACAATAAATTTCAATACTTTGAAGACAGTCCATCATAGCTATTCAATGTTCTTCAGTATTTCATGCTGAAAACTCATGCATTTGTTAGTTGCTGGATAATTTACATTGGACTCCAAAAAACGAAAGCTCATTTGTCTTCTTGCACCAGCATAAAAGCTTCATTACTAAAGTTGTCGAAATAATTTCAATGCTTTGTTAGTTTTTAAGATCAATAGCAAGTTTTAATATAACACATAACGTAAAGTTCAAGATATTATTGTTACGCTATGTATGATGTGTTTAATAAAATACCTAATTACCCTCCGTCCACTCTAAATAACTATTAATATCACTTATAAAAAAAATCACTTATTTAATTCCAGGAAGTGTAAACTTTTCTTGCTTGTCTAGATCTTTTGCAAAACTTATGTACAAGTTTCATTCCCCAAACCAACACCACTAACTATTCAATATGTTGTCCGAAATATAGCTTCATTAATGTGTCTATATCTTGATTGCTTTTTGCCGACTTGCAAAAGAAAAATTAAAATTAAAATACTCACTATAATCACAAAGGGAGTTATATGTTCTTTGAGTACAATTTTACCGCTAGAACTTATGTAAATGCAATCTTAAGCAAGATTTGAATTTACATGGCAGAATTTGTAATTACATAGGCTGCGCACTCCCAACACGCTCTTTACCAAGAAAGGTATTTTTCTAATTTGGATTCACATGGAACAATTTACAATAGCACGGGTTGTGCACTCCCAACATGCTTTTTACCAAGAAAATATTGTTTTACTTAGAATGATTACTGAGTTGCTAACGAGTAAATGTGTAGTTCAAAAGGCACAAAATCTGCAAAATTAATGTTTAGTATCAGTACAATTTTTTGAAAAAAAGAATAGACTTGATATTTGACCAAAATACCACAAAGATATTTGGGGGGGGGGGGGGAGAAATTTTTAAAAAATAAAGAGAAAATATACCTCAGTGGCTTGTTGGCGAAACTGCCGGAGTCGATGTCAATGTATTTTTAACAGTAGTAGACTAGGTTTGAATGGTAATTTTAGTTGTTTTTATCTGTATCCACCCCACATTCGAAATCAATAATTTTAATGTTTTGTTAAGTGTATATATAAAATTTATCATATATTTAATTAATTCGATTCCGTATATTCTCGTTTCTTTTATAAAATTAAAAACCTCCTGTAATTATTCGGTATGGTTATAGATTTACTTTGAAACCTACCGTTTTTATTTTTAAAAACCTAAAAAGATTTGATGAGGTTCGGTTTGATTGAGTTTTAGAGAACCATGCGTCCTTATTGCATCTGATGGATTATTTGGGAGGAAAGAAACTTAAGATGTTTTGAAGATAGATTATGTTCCCCTAAAAAGAGCCAAATAGAATTCAATGCTTTTGCTAATTGTCCATCCTTTCCCCGTGTGACTTCTATGTATATATGGGATTTTGGAAGGGGGTTGGAGGACAAAAATATCAATTTGCCTTATGGATGTGGTCTGTGGAGAAATATATAAAAAGATAGGAAGAATTTAGCGCAAATGTGTCGTCCAGATTGGGGATGGGAAAATGGTTAGTTTTGGAGGTACAAGTGGTGTTGGGAATACACTTTGAGTATTACTTTTCCAACATATCTAGAATCTCATGCCAGAAGGAAGCGACAGTCCAGCGAGTCCAAAGATTGCAAGATGGTGAAGTGTTTTGCGATTTGAAATTCAAGTGGAACTTTCAGGATTGAGAGGTGGTAGCAGAGTTGTCAAAGGCGAAAAGCGTCAAAAAGTGCTCCAGTTCACAATTAAAGTATGAGCTTTAGTTAAAAAGGCGCAATAAAGAAAAAATAAAAATATTTATCTAATGCAAGAAAAAAGTAACAGTTTTCAATCAAAATTTCTTAACAATTAATACATCTTTTTGCCAATTACGGCTGTATTCAAGATAGAACTTATGCGCAATGAAGCCCATCCTTAGTGCGTTGCCTACGCTGACGTAGCCTAAGTGAAGAAGCACCTACTTTGAGCTTCTCTGAGCTTCAGGGCTTAACCGCACATTAAGTGGGCCTTTGACACCACTTTTAAAGCTTAATCGGCTTACTCCACAAACCAAAGCATTACACACGATGGTCACGATGTAGGGAGGTGGGGCTGAGTGATAATAGAGTGTTCTCTGTCAAGTTCGATTATGAAAAGCTTCTGAATAGGGAGGAGGCGAACTTTTCGTATAAGTGGATTTGGATTCTGAAAGTACCGAGAAGATGTGTGTTTTCACTTGGTTAGCAGTTAGAGGGATGATCTTGACCCCTTAGAATCTAAGGAAGAGGAAGGTAACTGATGTCAGCTGGTGCTTCATGTGCAAGGGTTTGGGTGAACATGTTGACCATCTCCTTATTCATTATGCGGTAGCATCGAGATTATGTTGCGAAATTCTTGCATGGTTTGGTATATTTTGTGTGATGCCGGACGATAAAGGAGCTATTGGCCATGGTAGTAGGAGAAGACGCAAGGCATGGAAGTTTTTGAGTGAACGAAATAGGAGAGCTTTTGAGGGTGTTGAGATGAACTTTATTCAGTTAATGTTTAGTGCTTTATCCCTGATTTCTTTTTGATGCACCCATAGGATTCCTTTATGTATAGAAGATTGCGTGTCGTTCGTAGAAAATAATCTCTTTCCGTAAGTTTACTACTATTTGGTATACTTGTTGTATATGAGCACAGTTTTGCTCAAAATCAATAAAATTTATTACTTTATCGAAACAACAAAATCTGGCCGTGCCTAAGGACATACCAGCTGAAGTAGTTTTCTTTTGATCAATCAAAACCACTTTGAAAACTATACAAGTTTCTGCCACCTCGCGAATCTCAATCTAGTGCATATGTAACCGAATTGCTGTCGCTGCCCTTCAGGCACGCCTCCTATGCTTTATCACTCACATATGCAAGAAATGCCCTCTTCAGGCAATACAGTGTAATATGCGAAGCAGCTGAGCCATAGCTCTTCGATCGCTATGTTCTTGCTATAGTGAAGTTGTTCATCCTATGAGAGAGAGTAGATGCGAATGTTTGATTAAGATGGGTTGTATTCTTCTGCATCACTTTTGGTGTAAAGATGAATTTACAGATGACTCTTGACTCAATTTTAGAAGTTTTAGAATCTTTGTAAGAAGAATCAAGGATACAATGTTTTTGCTTTTTGAATTGTAAATATGGCCAAAGGCAGTTTCTTAAACAAAGAAAAGACTGGGGTTTGGGGGGGGGGGGGGGGCGACACTTTGTCAGAGACTTGTTGATAACACAGTGACAACTTAATGCTACTTTGTTGTCACAGCAGATAACTGCATCTATAAAATCCTTCCTCTAATATAATGAAGTTTAGGTAAAACGTTTTTGATAATTCATATGGACAATCGGTGCTGCTTAAGTGGTAGTGGACAAGTAATCTGTAGAATTGTAGTACATGATGCTCAGATGATTGGCCATCCTTCTGTACAATTCCTGATCATTGTGAGTTTTAAGTTGTGTTCTTGCGTGTTGCAGATTTTTGACGGATCAGTTGATGAAGGTTCAAGTTGTTAATGAGGTGAACAAGGTAATTACTATACCTTTCTGATCTCACCCTTTATCTCTGCTTTCTGTGACTATCTGTATTTTATGCTTTCCTGCTATCAGGTATGATTATTCTTCATATATTTGAATCTTTTCTTGTGACCTGAAGGATTTTGTGATTGAGGCACTAAGATCAATTGCAGAGTTGATAACATATGGTGATCAACATGATGTGGCCTATTTTGAGTATGTCTTCACTAAGGACCTTCCCTTTTGGTGAATACCATTTTTTAGCCAGAAGTAGACCAATCAAGTTAAGTGACGTAATATTTGTCCTTACAAGTATGTCGGTACTTCTGCAGGTTTTTCATGGAGAAGCAGGTGATGGGGGAGCTTGTACGTATATTAAGAATTAGTCGAACTGTTATTGTTTCGCTTCAGTTGTTGCAGACAATGAGTATTGTGATCCAGAACTTAAAAAATGAGCACTCCATTTGTAAGTAAACTGTTGAAATGTGTTGTATTGAATACAATATTCCTGCCTTTACTGATTTTGTTATTCTGACACCTTTTCCCCAAAATTTGCAGATTACATGTTTAGTAATGAGCACATCAACCACCTTATAACATATTCTTTTGACTTTCGTAATGAAGAGCTTTTGTCTTATTACATATCCTTTCTAAGGTGTGTTCCTAAAACTCAGCAGCTATACAGGCATTTCATTACTTTGAAATATATTTTACTTAATGTTTCTTGTTGACTCTATTTTTTGGATGCATGTGTATACAAAGAGCAATAAGTGGAAAGCTGAACAAAAACACCATTTCCCTTCTTGTCAAGACTCTTAATGTAAGTTGGATTAGTAAAGTTATTAACGGTTTTCTAATAAGTTTTAAGGTTACTATTCTGTTTGTTGAATTCTAATAGTATACCAATATAAGATCTGTTGACCTAAAGATTTTAAGAAATTTCATTTTTGGAGGAATTTTCTTGGAAACAGTCATTAGGTTACCCCCCCCCCCCCCCCCCCCTTAGGGAAAGGTCTGTGCCTACAAAACCTGTTTGTGAAATGTGGAAAGTTGAACAAAAACACCAGTGGTACCTCGAGTGTGAAAAATCTATGAATCTTTGGTTCTTTTTTATCATTTGGACATCCCTTGCAATTTACAAGCGACAAATTCATTAACATGATAAGGTACATATGCTTCTTGATATACTAGTTAATTACAAGATCAGGGAAAATGAATGTCCATATTATTTTACAAGCATGGGCTGGTAACCTTAAATTTAAAATGTTTTAAAGAGTTTGAATATGCTAAATGCTCCTTCCATCCATGGAGATGGGTACTAATAAGTCAGTATTACTTTCATTAAGAAAAATATAAATACATGCTAAGGAATCAGTTTGAGTTAAACGTTATTTTTCCGGTCCTAGATAGATATATCTTCAGATATGCATATAAAATTGGTTAGGAAAAGTTACTTGAATTGTTGAATCTGTGTAGCGCGTAAAAATCAGTTTAGTTGTAATGTGAAATGTCTTGCTACCTGTTAAGGTGGAAAACCTATCAATTTTAGTTGTGTTTAATATGGTTAAAATGTTCTCTATTGAAAAGCTTTCTGTGGAAAATCTTTTATGTAGGAAAATCATTTTTCTAGATCATTTTTGCAGTGTTTAGTTAAGTATAAAGTAGTTGACATTTCCTAATCATAAAAGGTGGAGGATCGAGTAGGATGGATGATCATTCTGATATATTCTTGAATGAGTAAATATAGTTTTTCTTGAAGTACCTAATGAGAACTTAACCCCTGATAGTTTTCCACTTTTCCTTTCTCTCCTCTGCTTGACTGAAACTTCAAACCCATTTTTATATCCTAAATCCAGGAAACCAATTTCTTTTTTTCTTTCAGCTGTTATTGACAATCCATCACCACCCGTTGCAAACTTAGAATCACCTTCAAAATTCGGGTTTGCTTCAACAGGAACCACACCTGAATGTGGATGAGGAGAATATCGGCATAGATCTTTTTATGGGTTGAAGAAGCGACTTATTCAGAGATGATTATGGTAGATTAAGCCTCTTCCCATGGTACATGCCCATGCCTGGGCGACAGTTAGGGGTTGGTATAGCAACTACAAAAGTTTTTACCTCTGGTTGACTGTTCACAGCCCTATTTGTTGACCCCAAGAGAATTCTGTGCTGCAATATGCTGGTTTGCTTTCTCATGTTGATCCTTAGAAGAACAGAGTTATTAAAGACCGTGTTAGAGGTCATTTCTTATGTAAGCTAGACCTTGAAAAAGCTTATGATCATGTGAACTGGGATTTCCTGGATTTCATTATGTTAAAGATGGATTTGGGGATAAATGGGGGAGATTGATCAATTTTTGCGTTTCTGCTGCGAGATTCCTGTTTTGGTGAATGGGATGTAGTTTTTTTTGGGAGTTCGAGGGGTTTGAGACAAGGGGATCCACCATCCCCTACGCTTTCATTTTGGTGATGGAAGCATCGTGCAAAATGATGGATAAAACGGTCATTGGAGGTTTATCTAAGGGTTTTGATGCTTCGTTCAATGGCCATCGTAATGTGACAGTTACATATATATATTGTTTGTAGATGATACTGTGGTTTTTGTATTGCAGAGGTGTCCCGGCAGTTTACTTGAGACAAATTTTGATTTGATTCCAGGTTGTGTTAGGGCTTAAGATCAACCTCAGAAAATGTGAGATCACGCTGGTGGGAGAAGTGGATAATATTGAAGTGTTCACGCATGTGTTGAATTGTAAGGTGGGTATTTTACCTACTAACTATCTTGGGCTACCATTGGGTGCTTTGAGCAAATATCTTTCAGTGTGGTATTCGGTGATTAAGAGAGTAGAGAAGCGGTTAGTGGGTTGGTAGAAAAGGTACTTGTCGAAAGTAGGGAAGGAAATATTGATCAAAAGCACTCTCTCTAGCATACCCACATTTCATGTCACTCTCTCAGGCTCCTGGTAAAGTGACTGAAAGGCGGGTAAGACTTCAGCGAAACTTTTTATGGGACAAAGCGGAAGGAGCAAGGAAGTATCACTTATGGGTCGTTTGGTAGGATGTATTAGGAAAAATAATATATGTATTAGCTTTGATATTATTAATTTGGTAGTGTTTTTCAACTTATGTATGACTAATACATGTATTAGTTATACATCCTAAACAGTACTGTTCTTATACATAGCAAACCGTGGCATTAACAATACCATGATTCTTAATACATGGATAATCATGTATAAAGACATAAATGTCCTTTCAAAACCTTTTCCAAATTCTTTTCAAAGGATGTGGAGGGTATTTTTGTAAACAAATAATTTTTCCAAAAAATTATGCAGTGCATGTTATTTTTGAAACACTAAACCAGACAGTCGATACGAAATAATCTCCGCATAACTAATTCAAGCATAACTAATCTCAGCATTACTAATACACCCTATTCAGTACTATTCTTATACACCCTACAAAGCGACGCCTTGTGAATAGGAGAGCTGTCACATCTCCAAAGGAATGGGAGGACTCAGAGTGAAAGATCTCAAGGTGTTTTATAAAGATTTTTTAGGGAAGTGGATATGGCGATGCAGGGTGGAGGAAAATGCATTTCGGAGGAGGGTTGTCTGTCCAAATGGTCGACCTTGCCATCAAGTTGGGTCGCTCGATCCTTGATTGTTTCCTTAACAACAGCTGCCGCTGAGATCACTCCACTGCTATCGTCATGTACATGGTACAACAAGAAGAGAATTAGCAGAAATCGAAAGGTTTTTACCTAAAACTCCGCTCTTATACCTCCTAAAGAGAAATAGACGCGCGCGGGTAGAGCGTCTGCCTGAGTCGTGCGGCCCTAGTGACGCCTAGTGTAGTGTAACACTTGGGTTTCGCGTTCTCCTTGCCTTGTCTAGTTTTGCTTATGATCTCTCTCTGAGTCTAGTTCGTTACCTTCTACTACCGATCTTCTCCCTCTGCTGCTAATGGAGCTACTGTATATCGACCTAAGAGATACTAGACCAGGTGTGAGAAGAAGGGATGCTGCCATTGATGGACCGGTGCTACCTTTGGATCTAAGAATCACGGAAGACGTAATTGAAATATGCACCTGGAATTAAATCACATTGGTATAAAGAGCCGGAAAGGAAAAAAAGGAGGAAAGAAGCAAGGGACGACGAAGCGAGGTTTGGAGCCCTTTTACAAAGTGGAAGATGCCTCTCACAATGGGTAGGATTGCTGGAATATATTGGAGTTGGGGCAGGTTGAAGGGGGTGGGGGGAAAGTCAAGTTAAACATGGTGCCACCATAGCCCTAAGAAAACGAGATTGGGTTTGTGCGTGTAGACTATCCTAGGAAGTGTCTATTCTACCAAACCACGGGACGCAGTCGTAGATCCAGCCCTGGAAGTCCTCTCCTCTAGTAGTGGAAAAATATGGTGTTACGGAAGGGGAATGGAGGATCGGAAATGTCACAGTACCATTTGGGTGTGGATTATGAAGGAGTATTACGAAGGGTGAGAAGCTTTTAGTGGACATTATCTCTTGGAGAACAAGTTGAAGGTAGCATTCCCCAACTTTTATAGTGTATTGTGCCAAAGAGGGATGACAGTGCAACAAATTTGTAGGTCCCATGGGGGGTAGTTCATTGGGATTTGAGATTTAGGAGGAACCTACAGGATTGAGAGATGGAAGAATTTCACAACTTGGTTGAGTTATTGTATGGGTTGTATAAGCCAAGAAATTCATCGGATGTATAGAGGTGGTGTGAGAGTAGAGACGGAATATTCTCTATTAAATCTTATATAAGAGGTTATTAGGGAGGGGGGAACATATTTTTCCTCATTGCTCTATTTGGATTCCTAGAGCACCGAGAAAGCTGTGCTTCTTTGTGTGACTGCGGCATGGGGAGTGATTCTGAAGCAAAAAATCTAAGGAAGAGGAGGATCACCTATGTTAGTTGGTGTTTCATGCCCAAAAGCTCGGGCAAAAACGTAGATCATCTCTTATTACATCGTTAGGTGGCTAATCGGTTGTGGAAGGTCGTTCTTAATTTGTGTGGGACGCAATGAGTGATGCCAGGCGCAGTGAAGGAGGCGCTGCATAGCTGGGCTCACAAGAGGGGAAATAAAGTCTAAGGGCATGGTGTATTGCCCCATTAGCAATCATGTGGTTCATTTGGAACGAGAGAAATAGGAGGGCATTTGAAGGGGTGGAACAAGATTTTGTAAAATTACAAAATAGTCATCTGTTTCTTGTTTCTATTTGGAGTACTCATGAGATCCCTGTTTGTAGAGAGGATTGGGTCTCTTTTGTTGAATAAAATCATTTACCTAACAAAAAAAACTAGAGATCCTTATTGTTACCATCTCCCGAAAAAAAAAAGAACTAGAGATCCTTAGTTAAAAACTGTAAGCTTTAGGCGTGGGAACATTGTCAACTATGATAGATGGGGAGCTAAAATGAGGGAAGGAGGGGAGGTCTCTCTTGCATCTTTGATTTTCCACTGCTTGCTAGCTGGAGTTTGAACAATAGAATAGGTGCACTGTTCTCTTTTTCCGGGGCAAAAAATCTGGACTTGCATTTTTCCCGGTGCTTGTTAACTCAGTTCAATTGCTTAATATATATTCTACCAATCCGATTATGAACTTGGAATTCAACCATTTTCATGTATCTTCTTTTTATAAAAATATCCATCCCACTTTGCTGTTATATCTTCTGTATTTGTCATCCTTCTTATTTTGGTCTACATCTTTGAATAGGAAGAAGTAGTCTCATTCCCACTCTATGTTGAGGCGATACGCTTTGCCTTTCATGAAGAAAGCATGATTCGAACTGCGGTACGTGCGCTAACCCTGAATGTATATCATGGTGAGCTCCTTTTTATACTTCTTCCATGTTTATCTATATTTTCCCTCATTCCAAGTGTTTTCGGTAGTATATTCAATAATCTTCAACGTGTTGACAGTTGGCGATGAGGCGGTTAACAAGTTTGTTGCCAGTGCTCCTCATGCCGATTATTTCTCAAATTTGGTAAAATTTTTCGGGGAGCAATGCATCAGCTTGGACAAGTTGGTTGTTAATGCTTCAAAGTATGTAGTTTTTATTTTTAATTTTTGTCCCATGAAACTGGTTATGCATCACCTATTTGATGTACAGCTCATGTGATTTATTATGCAGGTGTCTGGGTCCAGATACTAGTGGTTCTATCATTTCCTCTGTTGATGAGATTGAGGACAACCTCTATTACTTTAGTGATGTTATTTCAGCAGGGATTCCAGACATTGGGAGGCTTATAACAGACCTCATGTTGAAGGTGCTGATATTTCCATCAGTACTTCCTTCATTACGGATGGAAGTAGTTAAAGACAGTGTAATGATCTAAACCTTTCTCTCTCTTGACATGTTTAGTGAAAAAGAAGCCCCAACTAGGGGTGTTCGTAAAAACCCGAAAAACCGAACCAAACCGACCAAAAAACCCGATACTTTTTGGTTTGGTTTGGTTTGGTTTTGGTTTTGAATTTTAAAAACCGATCAAATTTGGTTTGGTTTTGGTTCTAATAAAAAAAAACCGAAAAAAACCCGAACCAAACTGACTATAGGAGTAGCTATTTCAAATTTATTATTACACCTATATATATGTATATTTTTATATAAAGTTTCAAAAATTAATGGCAAATGTTAATAGTTTGCACTTTTAGTATAGTTCTTTACCTTTACATTCTAGTTTGATTGGTAGTTTTCTTTTGTTAAGTGTAAGAATCCATTTCGTGTTAAAAATAATATATTTTTAATTGAGTCCTTAAATTATTCATTACTATTCGATTCAATTATCATCAATATATTTTGGTAAATAATAGATTTCTCAAAGGGCAATTGATTTGATAGTGTTACGTTGAAAATGTGGTCGCCGGAATATGTGTTTGATAGTGTATGTCTTATATTTAAGAAAAAACCGATAAATAACCGAAAAAACCGAAAAACCGACATAAACCGAATCGAGAAAAAACCAACTTAATTGGTTTGGTTTGGTTCTAATATCTGAAAAACCTACTTACTTGGTTTGGTTTCTTTTAAGGGAAAAACCGATCCAAACCGAACCATGAACCCCCCTAGCCCCAATATTTGAAAGTTTACTTAAGGTCCTTGCCTTAACCAGAGTTTACCTCACTTAGGCTTCTACATTAACACTTTTGCCTAGTGTAAGGACCCTCACCTCCAATCGTAAGATAGTGATTCGAGAAAACTGGTAAAGGGCCACTAGGGAAAGGCCCATTACTGAGCTCTTGGGTAGGGTGATATGGAGGGTTGGAGTTTACAGAATTAAAAAAAAGAAGAGTTTTTAGATGAGATGGTCACACACTACAATATAATATCAGAGTAGGTAGAGGTCCTGGTTTCGAGTCTCACCGTCATCCGTTATCAAAGAGAATTTCCACGTGCTTGGCCCATAAAAGAGAATCAGCTTGCATGTTGAAGACTTAATTGAATGGATAAAAATGTGCTATGATACCATGTTTAAATGTGTGACCATCTACTTATGTTTTCGACATGCCATGCCACCTCACATGTGAGCCTGCTTCTTTTCATGGCCAATACACGTGAAAATTCTTTTTGATAATATGAGACAGTGAGATTTGAATCTACGACCTCTGCCTACATTGATATCATGTTTAAGTGTGTGATCTTTTAGATGAGATGGTCATATATTTCAAACAATAACACTTTCTTCTTAGCCATTTTTTTGCTTCCATTAGCAAACCATCAAGGTGTTTCTACTTTTCACATATGTGTATTTTCTATGATCAAGCATGTTGAATAATTGAGTAAATCAAATAGATCTTCGCTTCACTTTTTTGGCAAATAATTATTGGATACCTATACTGGTGAGCACCCCCCACTTCCAACCGAGAGGTTGTGAGTTCGAGTCACCCCAAGAGCAAGGTGGGGAATTCTTGGAGGGAGGGATGCCGAGGTCTATCGGAAACAACCTCTCTACCCTAGGGTAGGGGTAAGGTCTGCGTAAACACTACCCTTCCCAGATCCCACTAGTGGGATTATACTGGTTTGTTGTTGTTGTTGTATACTGGTGGGAGGTAGTAGGTATTTGGTGGAACATTTAAGATGCACGCATGTTGGCCCCGACACCATCGATATGAAACAAAAAAAAGTAGTATCTTAAGGGTGGAAATCAAGTCTTATATTTCTTTTATTATTACAGTTCTGGTAAGTAGAAAAATAGAAGATGAGGAAAGGATAGCAACAAAGAATTATGTCCTTTGGTTTGTTTCCCTTTCATCCTTAACTAATTGTACAGGTTTTGCTCCGAGCATTAAATATGACTCTAAGATGCTATACAAGTTCGGGACTGGGGGTTAAAATGTAAAGCTTCTGTAGTTCTTTTAAAGGAAGCTAATTGAAGTGGCTGTACTTAGGCAAGAGCACAAGATCAAGGGGCTAAGTGACATAAGTTGAAGTGATAAGGAAATAGTATGTTGAGCGAACTTTTTCCCCCTCGGCATTTGTTGTTTTCACTTTATGCTGGTTGCTGGCATTTTATCTGCAGATGTTGTCTTTTGTTTCTTATGCACGTCCAATTGTTAACTTTCATGTTTTTTTTTTTATTTTTTTTTATTTTTTTTTTTATGTAGGATACAGGAATTGGAACCGCAACTTCTTTATATTTACTTTGTTGCATCTTACGCATTGTTAAGATAAAAGATTTGGCAAATATTGTTGCTGTTGCTCTTCTTTGTGATATAGAAACATTCGTCCCAAAGTCTGAAGCTAAACTGAATGGTTTCATGGTTAACCATGGTATGTCACATGAAAATCAAGATTCAGAAAATGGTGGCTTCAGATCGGATTCTGATGGTCAAACTTTACGGGTTTTAATTCCAAACATATCCAGCTCTTTAAATGGTCACCCAGAAGATGATATTCCGCAACCAGATCATGGGAGTTCACATTCTGCGTTATGGTATTTCACATTCCACTTCTTATTCTTAATTATTTGTTGTTTTGTTAAGGAGGTGCTATCAATTTGTTAGATGCATGAGGCGAACCAAAGTTTTCTTGTAACACTCTGCTCTAGATGGAACTATCATGAAAACATATTGCGTTCAAATACTATTGTCTTGGACGAACAGTAATCGCTAACTACAGGGATGTGATGTTTACTGAAGAATAAACTTAAGAAAATTGCTTCAAGAAAAATCTCTAAATTTCTTAGTGACACCTGAGCTTTAAGAACTTTTGGCAAGATGTTGGAACCTCCTATCATCTTTCTCATGGGTAAAACAATAACTTTTTAAAGTTTTTTTACATAAAGAGTTGAAACCTGTCTGATTATCAAATTTTGTGAACTTCTGAGACAGTTGACCTTAACTCATTTATCGTCTTAGTTTTCCATTTCACTTTTTTCTAGGGTTTTCTAAATCATTAAGCTTCCAGTTTTTTCTTGATGAGTAATCATTAAGTAGTAGTTTACATATCTTGATTATAGGTAATCATTAAGTTACCAGTTTACATATCTCGATTACTCCTTATTGTCATGTTTGTCTGTAGGATTTCTTGATCATTTTGTTCTGTATGTTTCTCCTTCTCTGTTCCTCTACTCTTTTTTTCAACAATTATAGGATTCTAGATATTATTGTTTAAAATGATTTTCACTAGCACCACTCAGCATGAGTCAAGTGAAAAATAGATGTAGTCTCTTTCTTTTCTCATTCTTTTCCTGCCTTTGTTTTCCTCTATCTTCTGCTCTTATTTAGATGGTGTAGCAGTACGCAGTGTTTGCTTGTATTCTTTGGCGCTTTCATCGTGTCTTACACCTAAAAGTAGGATATTATAAAGTAAACCATTAAGTGAGCAGCCAAATCACTTCAACTTATTGCTTTTCCTGCTAATTTTCTGTTCTGTAGGGAGGCCTTACTTTCTTATATTACTACTGGTGATGATGTTCAAGTTTCGGGTTCTTTAAGTGTGCTGGCTACACTATTGCAGACTAAAGGTTATATAAGTGGTATGTTATTCTTTTCCTTCAGATGCTTTGTCCCCCCCACTTATAAGAATCTTTATGACTGCAGAGCTGGAAGAATCAATGCTTGATGCTCTTGGAATTCTTCCACAAAGAAAACAACAGAAGAAACTCTTGCTGGTATGTCGAATCTGTAAAGTAACCATTATAAGGAAAAGGTCCTTTTTTGAAATTATGCTGAGATTTGTTATTCAACTAGTTGCTATTCAAGTAGGTCATGTGCTATAGCTTCTGAAATGTGAAAGGTGCAAATATGAAAAGCCTATCCAACAATAGCGTAGGTTAAGATCTAGGTAGCATATGGTGTTAGATAATGATTATTACATATATATGAATGTTCTATTACTCGACTAACAAAATCATCGATAAAACTGATTACCCTTTTTTTTGTTGGAACAATAGGGAGTTTATTACATGTGAAACTAACATTTTCAAATTGTTTTTTAACTGTAGATTGGGTCGAGCTACATTGATTAAGGATAATGTTTAACTAGAACTGCGTTGACATGATTCCACTCTGAACCTTTTCAATTCCTGCTCGTTGATGAGCTTTATGGAATATCCTATTTTTGTTCTTGAGGAAAACCTGTCCCCAAGTTTTAATAGTGGGAGCATTAAAATCTGTGAAGTTTGAACTCAATTATTGTGAATCTTGCACCAAACTTTGGTGTATACTTTATTGAGATAAATAAATATTTTTAATGTCCCCTTTGTCCTATCATAGCTCGTTTCCCGTAATACAGAATAAATTATTGATGCCAGTAACTTTTGACTTCACTATCCTTTTTAATGGTACCGATTAATTGTCATTGTTACTTCTAAATTTACACCATATGCATCTTAAACATTGATAAATTTTATTCATGAAGAAACTTTCTTATCTTTACTAAGAAAGACCAGCAAGTTTAGATCTCTTGATTGGAGTGTAACTGCATGCTGTAAGGAAGAAACTCTGGACAGTCATCGATAAACTCTTGTAGTTTAGTAAGTGCATGAGTTTCAGCTTCCTAAACTTTTTGGGAAAATTGGCGAGAGAACAGAGCTTTAGTCCCATTGAATTTCCACATGTTGTTTGGCCCTGAACAGTCTTCGTCCAGTTATATTGTTGATCCAATATTAGAAATTTAGAATTTAAGTGGATGTGCCTGTATTCCAGTCAGGTGCTTTTTCTAGTTCAGGCCTTTTTCTCCAAGTACTTTTTTCAATTTCAACTTCAAATACTCATCGTTTCAACTTTAACCAAATATTCTCCAAACGGGGCCAATCGTCGTGCATGTCTCTTGGAAATGAGACACCCTTACGGTAAGATATCTCCCTACTATCGATATACTGATTAAATTTGTAGCTTAAGCTTTGCCAGATGAAATCAGAGACATAGCTGCTATCACGTCTTGTTATGGAAACAAATTTCTGATGATTTTCTATCTATGTGCATTGTGGGAGGTAAACTGTCAACAGTGTTTCATGTAAAATTGAGTTCCGCTTTCGTTGATGTGAAACTCTTTCTCGCATTGACCGGACAAAGGTTTCAAATGAGCATCCCATGGTTCAGCCATAGCTTGAACCTCCATAACATCAACTGGAGAATAGGGCATTTACAATGTTCTAGCTGAGACTATTGAGCATCTGTGATGAATAGACGCTTCCACTGGCAGTTATTTCTTGGATTGGCAGTGATCAGGATGAGATCTTCTAATTTAGCATTCCTGAAATCTCTGTTCCTCATATCTATCTAGTATCCATCTTGAGAAGATAGAGCCAATAATCCCCCAAGGGTTTGGTCTAGTGGTAAGAGTGCAATGCATGATGTGTGGGTTAGGGGCACATCACGGGTCGAACCATGCTGCACAAAAGCCTGGTATTTAAGGAGAGAAGGGTAGAGGGGAGGATCCATTGTCTGCTGAGTTTTGAACTGTGCGCCATTGGTCCACGGAGATTGCTCAGTTATAAACCAAAAAGGAGATAGAGCTAACAAGAGTCCTGCTATAATAGCTGGCCTAACTCTTTTGCTTAGGTTCGCCAGTGGCTACATTTTGTATGTGCCTTCTTTAGCTAGTTCATCCTTATTGGTTCCAAGCATATGGCATGTACTTCTTATGGTAAAGAATGTATTGCTTGACGACTTGATTGATTATTTATAAACGTAGTTCTTGCCTTTTTTTTTGTGACTGCAGCAAGCTTTGGTTGGTGAAGGATCTGCTGAAGAGCAACTTTTTTCCTTCGAAAATATGGTAAAGGATGGAATATGTAGTGAAATGGATTGCTACCTCCAAAAGTTGAAGGTACCATTGCAGTACCAGTTCTCTTTCTTATCTTCACTCATTTTTACATTCTTGTGTTTGGTGCTTTCCTGTAAATATAGAGAGTAACAAATGAGATAGTAACCAATAGTGAATTAATTCATCCGACTTGCAGGAAATGAAGATATTTAACAATCTGAATTATGGTCCTTTTTGTTTTCCTATTTAGTAGCAAAATTTAGTACGAGTGGGTCGAACAAAGACCCATATTCGTTAGTCGAATTTATATCAACAAAGCCACTTTATAGTGGTTTTGTCAAATTATGTTCATTGCATCAGAAAGAAAGGGAGACCGAAAGAAAGTATGCTTAGAGGACACTAAAATTGAAGAATGGAGTTCGAAACTGATAAGGCAAATTTGGGGGAATAGATGGGTGGCATGGGCTGAACTTCAAAGCTTCTGGAACTAAAGGGGGGTGGGGGTGGGGGTATTCTTAGCCTATGGGATAGAAGAAATATATTATTGATATTAATTGCAATACAATGAACCTTATTTATAAGTATACATAATATATAACCTACTCCTATTACATACGGGACTAGGACTAATTACATATATATTCACATAGCTATTCTAACACTCCCCCTCAAGCTAGTGCATACAAATCATATGTACCGAGCTTGTTACATATATAACTAATACGAGGACCGATGAGGGACTTGGTGTAAATATCTGCAAGCTGATCATTCGGCTTCACAAATTTTGTAGTAATATCTCCTGAGAGTATCTTTTCTATGACGAAGTGACAGTCAATCTCAGTATGTTTAGTTCTCTCATGGAACACCAAATTCGGTGCAATATGAAGGGCAGCTTGATTATCACATTCAAGTTCTATTTGGTTGATCACAAATTTCAACTCCTTGAGCAACTGTTTGATCCAAACTAACTCCATGTTTCCATAGCCATTGCTCGATATTCTGCTTCTGCACTAGATCAAGCAACGACATTCTGTTTCTTGCTCTTCCATGACACCAAGTTACCTCCTACTAAAATACAATATCCAGACATAGAACGTCTGTCAGAAGGTGATCCTGCCCAATCAGATGTAGCATCTGAGTATCCGACGATCTGCTCATGGACTCTATCCTCAAACAATTGTCCTTTGGTGCTGATTTTATATACCGAAGAATGTAGATAACTGCATCCGAATGACTATCACATGGAGAATCCATAAACTGACTCACAACACTCGCAGGAAAGTAAATGTCAGGCCTAGTCACTGTGAGGTAATTTACTTTACCAACCAGCCCCCTATATCTTGCAGGATCGCTAAGCGGCTCCCCCTGTCCTGGCAGAAGTTTAGAATTCGGATCCATAGGAGTGTCAACAGGTCTACAGCCTGTCATTCTACAAACTTTGCTGGTCTACAGTTAAAGGAGACTTTACGCGAGCTATAAATTATTTCCACAATCTTGAGCATTTTGAGAAAAGCTTAAATTCCTCTTTTATTGCGCTCATCCTAGAGAAGAGCGATGCAAAGGAGCTAAGAGTTTTTAGAACTATTAGTTTGATACGCATTTTCTAGAAAAATTATCTCTAAAGCTCTTGCGGACAGATTGAAAATGGTGCTACCCAAGCTGATCAACACTTCTCAGATGGCTTTCTTAAGTGATAGAAATATCACTGATGCAGCCTTGATAGCTAAAAATGGTTGGACTCAAGAATGAAACTGGAAAATCTGGAATTCCTTGCAAACTGGATATAGAGAAAGCGTCTGATCATGTAAATTGGAGCTTCTTGCTGGATTTATTGAGACAAATGGGCTTCAGTCCCAAATGGGTCAATTGTATTAGCTTTTTTATTTTAGCCATGAAGTTCTCGATACTCATAAATGGTGCACCACATGGTTTCTTTTCTAGCCAAAGCGGTTTGAGACAAGGAGACCATTTATCTCCTTTCCTCTTTATTCTAGTGATGGAGGGACTTAGTAAGATGATACACAACGCTGTTCAGGCAAATTGGATTGCTGGTTTCGCCGCGAACTTCAGGGTCCTGAAGGTTTATAAACCTCTCATATTCTTTACGCTGATGACACTTTGATCTTTTACGAAGCTTAGGAACAACAACTTCTGTTCTTGAGGATGATTCTGACCATTTTGAGGCTGTTTCTGGTCTTCGTATTGATTTTGCAAAAAGCTCCATTTTCCCGTCAACAATGTCGCCAATATTCACAGTTTGGCAGGCATCTTACAGTGCGTTATCGGCTCTCTTCCCACAAAGTATTTGGGGCTTCCTTTGGGGGAAAAACACAAGTCAGTGGCCATTTGGAATGAGGTTTTGGAAAAAGATGGAGAAAAGACTATCAAACTGGAATTGACAGTACTTTTCTTTGGGTGGAAGAGTTACTCTAATCAATAATGTCCTGGATGCTATTCACACTTACACAATGTCATTATTTCTTGCCCCTACTTCAGTCTTAAAGCAAGTGGAGAAATTGAGAAGGGATTTTCTATGGCAAGGAAATAAACAGTCTAAGTGTTTGCTTTGTAGGGATTAACCACATTCAATCTTTAAGGACGTTGTGGTGGCATCATAGTCTTATGGGATAAGAGACAGTGGGTTAATAGGGGAGTGCATCAATACCTCTACACTATATCATGCATGTTGGAAAACACACAAGAGGAATTTAGATGGTGTTTCACTGGGGTGTATGGCCCCCATGCAAATCGAGAAAGAGAAATTCTATGGCATGAACTAGCAGCTATCAGAGGTATATGGGAGGAGTAGTGGGTCATAGGGGGAGATTTTAACATTTGCAGATTTGAGAGTGAAAGATATAATTGTGTCAAAAGGTCTAGGGCGATGAGATCCTTTACCGAAACAATTCAAGACTTAGATATCATTGATCTTCCTCTTCAAGGAGCTCAATGCACATTGTACGTAGGAGAAGATTCCATGCAACCCTTAAGAATTGGTAGGTTCTTAATATTTCCAGAGTGGAATGAAAACTTCAAGGCAATTAAGTAATTAGCTCTTCTAAGGGTTACTACTAATCATAGGCCTTTATTGTTGGAGTGCGGTGATTGGGAAGCCAGTCCCTCTTATTTCAAGTTTGAAAATATATGGCTTCAAATGGAAGGTTTTATGGACAAGGTCAAAGGATGGTGCCAGAGCTACATAATTAGGGGCACTCCTGATTTCATCCTAATGCAAAAACTGAGAAGTTTGAAAAAGGACATCACAGTTTGGAATAATGAGTCCTTTGGCAGAGTGGAAGCACATAGGAACAAACTGCTAGAGGACCTCACATTATTAGAACAAGCAACTAAAACAAGACCTATAACCCAAGCAGAAAAGGAGAAATCCATGCAGTGAAATTAGACCTTAAAAGAATGGCAAAGGCTGAGGAAGTCTCATGGAGACAAAAATCCAGATGTCAAACTCCAAGTTCTTCAAGACCTATGGCTTAAAGAAGGGGATAAGAACACCAAGTTCTTCCACAGAATGGAAAACTCCAAAAGAAGAAATAACAACATACATAAGGTAGTGATAGGAGATGAGCTATGTGAAGACAGGAAGTCATCAAAGCAGAAATTTTGAGTTTCTATCAAGGCCTTTACACTGAGAAAGAACAATGGAGGCCTAAATATAACTGTGCAAATCTGCCAAGTTTATCTCACACAGAGAAGGCATGGTTAGAGAGAGAATTTGAGGCAGACGAGGTGTTGGCTGCAACTCTTGTGCACCAGACAAAAGCCCAGGCCAGGACGGTTCCAAAGGTCATGGGTCTTTATTGAACTGGATTTAATGGGAGCTCTTAATCTTTTCCACCAACACTATTATATGGTCAGGTCCAATAATGCTTTTTTTATTGCTCTATTTCTCAAGAGGAAAAGGTACTATAGAACTCAGAGATTTCAGGCCCATAAGTCTCATTGGAAGTGTCTATAAGATAATAGCTAAACTAGAGGATCAAGACAATTATTAACAAGCTGATTTCAAAAGAGCAAAATGCTTATTTGAAAAATAGACAGATCACAGATGCATCATTGATAGCTAATGAGTTGCTAGATGGGAGGTTGAGAAGTGGTGTTCCCGGTATTCTTTGTAAGCTGGACATATAAAAAGCCTTTGATCAAGTTAATTGGTCATACCTACTTTCTATTCGGGAAGGAACGGGGTTTGGTGACACATGGATAAGATGGATCAAGTACAGGGGTTTGGTGACACATGGATAAGATGGATCAAGTACAACCTTATTACTGTTAAGTATTCCATCTTGGTGAATAGAGTTCCAGTTGGTTTCTTTTCACCGCATAAAGGAATTAGACATGGAGATCCACTTTTTTCCTTTTCTTTTTATCCTTGCGATGGAGGGTTTGAGCAGAATGTTAGACAAGGCAAAACAAATCCAGAAGATTGAAGGGTTCTGGGTGGGCAACAACACAGTTGATTCAGCTGTAGTTGCAGTGTCACTTTTACTCTATGTAGATGATACTTTAATCTTCTGTGGGGCTGAGAAGCTTCAGGTACAGTACCTAAATTTGACTTAACTAATTTTTGAAGCTATCTCAGGACTGCGCATTAATATGCAAAAAAGTATGATTTACTCTGTATTCACAGTGCCCAACTTGGAAAAGTTGGCTAGAATTATGAGCTGGGTAATTGGCTCCTTTCCAACAACATATTTAGGCCTTCCATTGGGAGCTAAATACAAAGCAATAGGGGTTTGGAATGGAGTTCTTGAGAAGGTGAAAAAAAGAATGGCAACATGGCAAATGCAATACCTCTCCATGCCCCATGGGAGGAAGATTGACACTGATCAATAGTGTCTTGGACAGCCTTCCGACATACATCATGTCCTTATTTCCTATGTCTAACAAGATGCAAAGATAACTCAACATAGAAAGGGAACAATGAAGGTCACAAGTTTCATTTGGTGAAATGGTCAAATGTAATTCAATCTAAGGAGCATGGTGGATTGGGTGTTAGAGACTTGGCCAAGCACAATAAGAGTTTGCTTATGAAGTGGTGATGGAGATATGGCCAGGAAGGAACATGTTTATGGAAGGAAGTAGTGAATGCTAAGTACGGGAAGCTGGACCATTGGAGTACCAAATAGAATAGAGCCCCTCATGGTGTTGGTCCTGGAAATTTATTAATAGCGTGAAAGAAGAATTCTTTCAGGATGCATCATTTAAAGTTGGAGATGGCACCTCAGTTAGGTTCTGGAAGGATAGATGGCTAAGACACCTATCCAGCCCAGTACCAGATAGCAGTTGATCCAGACTCTAAAATTGCCCAATGTAGGTCAGGGATCGTATGGGATCCCCTCTTCAGAAGACACATGCAAGAATGGGACCTTGGTGAACTCTTTGATCCTTTCCAGTAGAGCTTTCAAATGAACATACAAGCTCAAGACAATCTAAGGTGGGGCAATCTCAATGGAGGTTGTTATTCAGTGAAGGCAAGATACAACAAATTGTGTGCTAACAATGAAGTAATTGAGCTTTGGCCATGGAAGCTTATATGGAAGACAAAACTCCCTACAAAGGGCATGTGCTTCACCTGGATAGCTCTTAAAGGTGCTATCTTGACTCAAGACAACTTATGTAGAAGGAAATTCCAGTTAGTGAATAGATGTTACATGTGTCTAGATAACTCAGAATCTATAAACCATTTGCTATTGCACTGCAGAGTGGCTGCAGATCTGTGGCACGTGTTCCTTTCGGTTTTTGGCATTAGTTGGACAACCCCCCAAGGCATAAAAGAACCAGTTGAAAGTTGGAACCAATGGAAAGTTGACATAACCATCAAGAAGATCTGGCAGATGATCCCAACAAGTATATTTTGGTGTATTTGGATTCTGGACAAAAAGGAATCACATATGCTTTGATGAGCAACTCCCAACTGCTCCCTGAAAGCAAAGTGCCTTAGGAATCTATATAGCTGGAGCAACCTTTCCTCCGTAAATGAGTTAATTCCATTTCTAGATTTTATTAGCTCTTTGACTTTGGCTTGATTGCCAACCTTAGGTTTTTGGTGCTTTTGGTTAGCTCCCTGACTAGAACTGTATTTTTGTGTGAATGCAGCTAAACAGCCTCTTTTGTAATGTTTTTGGCATCTTCTTGATGCCAGTAATATAACATCTTACTTCATCCAAAAAAAAAAAGTAATGTGCAACTATATTGAGTAGAAGACATCCCCGAATTCCACATTCAATCTTTAAAGGCAAATAATAACACGAGAGACGTGAGCTTTGGGTTTCTAGACTATATATTCTTGTCTTATATAACCAAAATGTTTGCTGTGTGGGGATTAAAATTTCACTAGTATAAAATGGCTATGAGCCCGTTTGGATTAGCTGATTTGAAGTAGCTGATAAGCATTAGGTGCTGAAAAGCACTTTTAAGTGCTGAAACTGATTTAATAAATAAGCAATTATGTGTTTGGATACAAGTGCTGAAATTTATAATAAACTGCTGCAGTATTTGATAAAAAAGTGCAGATAAGCTCTTTTTCTGTTAAAATGACTTAAATAACCTTAGAATTATTTACACATATAAGAGCGTAACTTCTTCAAAATTTTAGATTCCAGATCGATTCAAATACAATATATTCTATTTTTCATTTTATTTTAAATACAATTATGCTTAGATAAGATAACTTTTATGATAAATATAATTTATTTTATGATAAGCATATAATCATAAGTTATAATAATTAATAAATTGACAAAAGTTTCTTAGTAAAAAATAAACTTAAATAAGGCAAAATATTTGAAGAGAAACAAAAATTGTCTTTCATCACCACAACACTTAGAAAGCAGTACACCAAAAATTTAATATGTCCTCATTTATTATATACAGTTCAAAGATTAATACACAATCACATAGATACAAATATGCAAAGGAATAGAGAATTTGCTTATCTTAAATAGTCAATGAGAATTGCAGACTTGAAGAGGTTGGGGGGGGGGGGGGGGTTGAAACAATACTTGAGGCAGTGAGTATCGATGTAAGAGTTTGTTCCAAAAAAAGAATATTTTAAGGATAAAATAATAAAAATCTTGGTCAAACTTAAAGTGCTTATAAGCTAAAAATTCATAAGCTGGGGGTGACCAGCTTATGACTTTTGCTTATTTTTGACTTATAAGCACTTTTAACTTTACCAAACGCGTATATAAGTCGAAAAGTGCTTATAAGCTAGTTTGACCAGCTTATAAGCTTAGCCAAACACCCTCTATGTAGTTGTATGTTGAAACTATGCTTGTTTTATCTGTGACTATAAGTGATGCTTAGATCTCTAGAAGGTCTTCCCTCATGATCTGTTAGCAATCAAAATTTGTGCTCTATTAGCTTCGTAGTATCCGTGTGCAAATATTTTATAAAGCAACAGGAACTATTGACTTAAGCACTGATGTAAAACAAAAAAATATGTTCCACCTGCCATTTGTGATGTACTTTGTTTTTTGTGGTTAGAACTCTCAAACTTTGAGTTGGAATTGATGACATTAACTCCGAATGTAAAACTAAAACTTAAACATATAGAAATTACTTTAAAAATTCTATCATGATCAAGACCAGGGATTCAAATGTTTTATTACAACTGAAGAATTATCATCAAAGTTATGAAGATTTACCACAAATCGACTTATCAAAAAGTAAAAATAAAAAGATTAACCATAAATCATTGTTACATAAATTGGGACTAAATAAGTATGTGTCATGATATCTTATTACTTAGTAATAACATAAGTATATGTCATAATGCCTTTGCTACTTTTTCCCCCTCTTGCTTGTGGAGGACGACATTAGAAAAGAAATAAGGTCTAATGTTTGTCTGGCTTGGTGATGTCATTCATTCTCCCGTGTCTGATTGTATTTAGCTTGATTCTGACAGGAGCAGTATGGATTGTTATGCGTGTGCAAGGAGGTTACAGTGAGCCCTCGCATACATAGACTTCAAGTATGTACTTTTCCATGGACTATCGCGTGTTATCTTTTGTTGCCCATTTTTTCTTCTTTCTTTCCCTTGTACTTTGTAATATATGTTTTAGCAACATTCCACATATCTTATGTTCCATGAATCATTACACCATGGAATAACATGTGGCAACCATAGTTTAAGCATGCAAAGAAGTTAACATTTGCTTTTTCAAGGGTACTGAAAGAAACAGTTAATTGTACATAATTCTGCTCTTGAGGTTGCGCTCTGATATTATTTGCATATGGATTGTTTTCCTCTTTCATTTGCTAGTTCTTTGAGCGCAACTGCAACAGAAGCTGGAGACTATATCTTATATAGCAAAGGGTGCCTTTTCCCTTTCATATACTATGGTGTCTTGTAGTTCATTTGCAGCCACGTAGGAAACCTGCTTAGGTAACTTCTTTTTGATATGTAAATGAAGCTTCTTATTTATAATGGCCAAGAAGGTGCAAAGATGAAGAGGACCAATGCTCCTAAAATAACACGAGGAGTCAATGAAATGCATCAATGTGTCAACATAGTTTACATTGTTCATCTTATACCAAAAGTTTTTGGTTGTGTACAGCCTCAGCTTTTTTTTTGGAACATTTACAGTTACATTCCTTCCACATATTCAGTAGAAAACATGCAGGGATAGTTTTACGAAAGGCCTGCAGTGTCCTTAGCGTTAATCTTCCTCTCGTAGATAGATATTGTTTCTTCCATGTAGCAAATTGCAGTTTTGCTGCCTGCCCAAAAATGGGCTTTATATTTAGCCTAGAAGTCCTAAATTCATCAACTTCGATATTCTGATATGTTGGCTGTAGATTGAATACTTCCACAGTTCCACCCTATTCATAGGAAATATGGAGCTTTGTCAAAATTATTTGCAATCTAAATTAGCTTCTAACACCAATATCACCAGTTTCAGATACATCAGTTGTTGTTTCTCTACCCAAGCAGATTCTGTGTACTGCATATCATATATATATTACCACTGCTTCTTTCCATCTTTAGCGAGCTTGAATTCCGTATTTCCTTTATCCATCCTTTTCTGTTAGTTGCTATGTTGCGCAGACTCTTCAAAATGCCTCCACACCCATGTCGGATCCTCCAAAAATACACTACTTTTGGAGGATCCGACACGCAACCGTTGGCATTTTTGGAGAGTCCGAGCAACATAGGTTAGTTGTATGTACCATTCTACTCAAAGCCTCCGTAACAAGCAGAAGTAAGAAAGTTTCTAGGGGATTGCCCTGTCTTGGTCCTTTGGGTGAAAGAAAATTTTCTGGATCAGAATTCATAAGATTGAGAACCTTTAAGTCCCCCGAAAAGATAGACCTTTAAATGGAAATTCCGTGGTAGTATTCAATTTTATATTATCGATGTTCATGTTTTTGCATTAGCTTAGTTTATTCTTCTGAATGGTCTCGAATTACTAAGGGGTGTGCATTCGAATCGGTTTATCGATAAATCGAATCGATTATTTGTTATCGAAATCAAAATAAAAAAATCGAAACCTTATTGAAACGATAACGATAAGCATATGTACAAATCGATAATCGATAAGGGTCAAAATCGAATTGATAAATCGAATGCACACCCCTAGACTGTAGACACTTGTTAAATGAGTAATTACCTATTTGTGTAGATTAATATAACATACAGAATGTATATATATTCCGCTACTATTTTGAAAGCGGCTATACAATATTATTTTCCCTAATCTATACCCTTTCCTTTACCCTAAGTCCCTTACCCTATTATTTCCTCTACCACATTTAAGGAATGATCATATTTAAAGATCAAGGGAATGAAGTTCAAATTAATGGAAAACAGAATTAGCCGTGATGATGTGTTTTGTTTTGTTTTGTTTTTTTATACCGTTGGAGTGTTGGTGGCATACATTTGATCCCTTACTTTAGTTTTGTTGCATGTGCTTGTTGACACAATTTTTATATTATAAATGGTGTTCGTCTTATTTTAGCTTCTTTTTGTCCATATTAGTTAGGCGCGTTTATAGCGATATACTTTCCGTGGAATCTCGCAAATTTTCTTATTGGTGTAATCGATAACCGAATCGATAAGCCCCCAAAATCGATAAATCGAAATCGAAAAAATCGAAACCTTATTGAAACGATAACGATAAGAATATGTACAAATCGATAATCGATAAGTAATTATCGATAAGGGTCAAAATCGAATCGATAAATCGAATGCACACCCCTAGAATTACTTACGGAGTTTGAGGGGTTGACTAGATTTTTGATCCGTTTATCTGTTTGTCTGCAGAGCTCATAGCTTTCATAATTTTTAAAGTAGACATGTTCATAGGCCTTTCTATTTCCAGTTGTCCAATAACTCAGGCTTCCTTCTGCCTCATCCTAGAATCCATGAATTGATTAGCTCATAGAACTACATCCGTTATTTTGTCTCTCTTAAGAAAAACATGTTTTTTCTCGGAAATCAGCTTACCAATTGCTCTATTAGTCTTTCAGCTAGTATTCTGGCAGTAATGTTGTAGATGCTGAAGTTGTAAAAGGGAGCATTGAAGCTCCCTTCAAAGCTCTCTTTCTGATGAAAATGCCGGAAGGCTCTCCATCACATTATTTTCAAATTGGCCGAAATTTCTAATAAAATGCCATAGAATTGTTTGGGCTTTGTCTCCTGCAGTATTCTTGATTACCAGCTCAACCTCCTCCTCGGAGGAAGGTATCTGCCCTACCCTTGTGACATCATAATTGTTTTTATCTCCAGGCTAGCCTTCACTTTTCAATTCTTGAAATGAACTTTCATAAGATTGCATAATATTCCTTTTTATCTATATTGTATTTTCTGTCTTCCTGCCATTAACTTCTAGTTTCGATATAGTGATACCTTCTATTTATTGGCCATCTTATGGAAGAACTTCTTATTTGTCTTCCTGCTCTATCCACATAAACATTGACCTTTGTCTTCTTGAAATCTCATAAACATTTCCTATTTCTTCCAATTCTGCCAGGATGCTCTGGTTTTCCTCTTCTCCTATCCAGTCCTTTTCTTCTTGCTTGATTCTAGACAATTAAGTTCTCCATGCATTTCGGATTTCCGTGTTTCCATTTTTCCAATCACTTATAATCCAGCATTATCTAAGTTGTATGCTATTTGCAGATAACAGTGTTAATTGATGAAACTAACGAGTGAATCAAACGGTAAAATATGGAGAACACTTGAGAAAGTAACATTTTTAAAACAAGTAAAAGTAAGACAAGAATATGCACCATATGTTTAGCTAGTATGGGAAAACTGAACTCTTTCTTCTTTTGGATAAGTATAAAAAGAATGAAATTGTGGTGAGACTAGATGCTATTGCAGTTCCATCATATAGACAATTAAGATATGGATGCTCAGTTTTCAGGAGAAAAGCATAATAGATGAAAATGTAACTTGTAAAACTAAAGGAGGATGACTGAAATGGAGGAGTGCTATGGAAGCATTGTGCCAGAGGAAAGAAAAGTTTTATTGCTTTTCTAAATATTAAAGAGAAAGTAGACATATCGCGAAGTGGAAGACAACTCCTACGAAGGTTTGCTGCACCAAGAATGTTATAATGGAAGCAAATGTTGGGCTTATAAGGCCAACCATATCCACATGAAGAGTGTTGTAAAATGAGAATGCTAGTATACATGATTGATCACGTAAGACTAGACAAATTAAAATTTGGATCCACATGTGGACAAATTTTCTTTTTCAGTTTTCTGACAAAAAGCAATATTTCAAGTTTTTGTAGCTGCTTTGAAATTTCGGAAGAATTTTTATCAACTTCTTTGGTTCTTTTCAAGGAAGTTGAAAGTTTTCTCCAAACTGTGGAGAAAAAATCTATACTTTTTCCCAAGTACTTCGCTAATAAACAAAGTTTGAAAACTGAAATCACTTTCGGAAAATTTCAAGCTTTTTTTCAAACAAACACCATAGTTTGACACTATGAAATGTTGAGGGGTTGTTATGTTTCCTTCCATAACGAAAATTATCCATTTAATACGTGAAATCCACACTAAAACTTTAGGCAGAATCCAAGTAAAAACTTGGTTTATCCTTTGGAACTAATCATCAATCGTTTAGATATGAAACAAGTTTCCAACAGGCTATGGACCCATCTGTGGGTAATGTAGCTATCTTCTATAAAGATCAAACATGAATTTGCTTATTGTATCATTAACCTTGTTTGTGAACGTTTAACCTGATATCAAAATAAAAGTCTGTACAGTTGATTTATGCTGGATAATTGCTCTGGTTTTGTGATGATTTCTGAACTCATCAGATATTTAAGAATTTCTGTGGTCCAGTTTAAGCTTGTAATCAATATAGCAAGGAAAAAAAAGTCAATATATATGTGATGAAATATAAAGGTGCGACTTAAAATTGTTATAGTGCTTCAGATTCATTAAGTTAGATTTTTACAGGGATAGAATTTTCAGCCTCTGGTTTTGAAGGTTTAAATACAGTTCTATTAAGTAGCTCCCATGTGTTTGGTCTCATGTGATTCGATTGAATTTTTGTTTTAGTTTAAGCTTTAAATAATCTCAAATAAGTGATCTTCTTTTATAGGTACTGGACGCATTGGTCAGTCTATTCTGCAGGTCAAATATCTCTGCAGAAACATTGTGGGATGGTGGTTGGCTTTTGCGCCAGTTGCTTCCATACAGTGAGGCGGATTTTAACGGTCATCATCTTAAATTATTGAAAGTGAGTTGTTTTTGCAAACCACCAGAAGTTTCCTCTTGTTTTTGCAAACGACCCAGAAGTTTCCTCTTGTACTATTTTATTTATTTTATCTATGTTCGTTGAGTATTATATCTAATTAAGTTAGCAGTAGTTGGTTCAAGAAAGGCTTGTGGCATAAAAGATTGCAGAAAGCAAGTCTTTTCAGATTTTGAGGATTCTGCCTCTTTCCACCTAAGAATTATTATCTTGTTGGACTTCAAATTTCCAAAGTATCTTCATATAAGGGTTGCTTCCTTCTTTTCTCTCTTTTCCAAATAATAAAACAAATTCAACTTTGTTTATAGTAGTCACTTCTTGGTTAACCTGTTATAGCTGCTGTTAATGATGTGGTTGTTGTAATTGTGAAGGATTCATTCCACAGTTGTACTAGCTCTATTCTTGACGAATCAAAAGGAACTTGGCCTGATTTGCTAATTGTGGTACTTTGTGAAGAGTGGAGGAACTGCAAAAGAAGTATGTTATGTCCATCTTTATTAAATGGTTCTGTTAATTTCTTTTAGATGAGGACTTAATGTGAAGAGAATGACAACTGCAGCAATTGAAGCTTCTTCTCCTAGGAAAGATCCCAAATCCATGCTTTTGCCATCACACAAGTCCCTTTCTGAAGGTATGATTGTTCCTCTCTTCCCATCTTGATCGTTGGCAATTGGCGTTTTCTGACTTTTCCTGCTATTAATTTTGCTGTACTGTTTTTTCCATGGTAGAACCTGCTTCTGGGGAATCATCTTTTACTGCTGGTGAAAGGTTGTGCGAGATGGTTAAGGTTGTACTCCATCTTAGCACTTGTTTGATAAAAGTGAAACATGAACATGAATCTTGACATTTACTGAATAATTTGGGGCATCCTAATGCTTTGAGATGGAGAGCTATTGTCGATTGGGAACCACCCATTATAAATTCAGCTTTAAGATTGATATCCTGCTAATCTTTGTTTTAATAATCTACAGGTGTTTGTACTACTTCGTCAGCTTCATATTTTTTCAGTAGGAAAAGTGTTGCCCGATCAACCTCCTATACATCCTACAGTTGATGTCATGGAATCATTCCGAGCAAAAAGGGCTGGCATTGACAGTTTGGGTCCAAAACCAAGTGTTGAATTAAGTCTTGGTTAGTTTCTGGTTTTGTTCTTCCTGCTGGATCCTATTCTTCTTATAACAGCATTTCTGAACCTCGCTTAAACAAAAACAAGAATTCGTAACCCCGCACGGCCAAACCACATCTTACTCTTGTGTTACTACTAGACCAAATTGTATGATATAATCTAGACTATGAAGGAACCTATAGTCAACATTCTAAACCTTCTTTGCTCTGCTGTTCTGTAGTTGATGCGGTTCCTTGTAGAATTGCATTTGAGAGGGGGAAAGAACGTCATTTCCACTTTTTAGCCATCTCTGTAGGATCCTCCGGATGGATTATCCTTGCAGATGAATTACCTTTGAGGCCAAGCTATGGTGTGGTTCGTGTTATTGCTCCTCTGGGTGGTTGCAACGTGAGTATACCTTTCTGCTATCCTTTTTCTTGAATAAGTTATATCCTGTAATACATAATTGCTTTTGCGTAGATGCTTTGTTGTAACAAAGATTAGGCTGCTTTAGAAAAGACAGACCCTGCATTTTAAAACTGCCAAAAAGAGAGAAAAACAACCCGTGTTTAGTTCAAGTGGCAAAGGTTCAGGGACTTGTAATTTGGGTCACAGGTTCGAGCCCTGTGTCATCCTAAGTACACCTGGTATTTAAGTGAGGACAGATGGGCTGGGTCATTATCCCCGAGTTTCAAAGGCTGCGGTTGGCCCTAAGGGTTGGCCCCATACACATTTCTCGGTCATAAAAAAAAAAGATAAAAGAAAAGTACCAAAAAGAAAGAAAATCAACCTACTCAAGATTGAATATGATAAATTTACCCTACAATGGGATCCCTAATCCCAGTGATCTTTGAAATGGAATTCATACTAGTTACTTTCCAATCTGTGCTAGACTGGTATATTCTTTGGAGAAAAAGTGGTTTTTGATTAATCCATATTGTCTAATGTTGTCATGTTCGTGTTGGAAAACTACTTAGCTTGGCCTTTCAGAGCAAAAATGCTACCAATATTAGCCAGTTTATAAAATACTATCAATATTAGCAAAATGCTACCAATATTAGCTTAATTGGTTATTTGGATGCTTCTCGCTTTCTTTAGTCTACCTTTTCCCTCTTCCCTCTTTCTATCTCACGTAGTCAATTAGCAGAAATAAAATAATTCTTAAATCCACATAAAATTGTGTGCCTCGATAATATAATGGACGTAAGTGCCAAATTAAAGCTCCTCCAATCTAAGTTGCTCGGCTCTTCACTTTCGGTGCCGCACCCGTGTCGACATGTCATGAGTGTGGTTGTGGGTTTCAGATTCGTACCCAAGCTGGTCAATCGATTTTGGGTACTTTGACCAAAATCGACAGAGAAATTCAAGACAGATACAATAATTTCTGAAATCTAAACAAAAGCTAGGGTGATCATAATTTAGGCATATGTTTTTTTTAATCGTTAAAGATATTTGTTTTAAAAGTTAGCAACTAGAAGGTGCTTTAAAGATATTTGCAGTCAACATCACTGTTGAATGTGCAATGAACTCAAGAAGTCTATCATGGCCTCTATATCATCTGCAATAGCCATGTTGCAACAAAAAAAGCTATAAGGAGATGCATCTGTACTTAAAGATAGTTACAGAGTCAGACTTGCTCTCAAAGATTCGTGCATTCATTTTCTTCCAAATATTCCACCACAATTTAGGTATATTTTTATAACTCTATGTTTAGGTATTTGAATTATATTTAACCAAATCCCCGCTTCCTTATCCATACTTGGATCAGTACCCCCAAATTTTAAAATTTAGATCATAAAGAATCCGACCTCTAAGCGACTTAGCTTCCAATACAACTTTGATATGGATCTAACAACTTGGTCCGGCAACTGGGACCAACAACTAGGGCTATATACGTGTCCTTTCACTTGACTAGTTGTTTCTATAATCAATTGAATATTTTTATATCAAAAATTAATTTCTTAGTAATAAATGTGAGTCATCCTTGTATCGACGCTTTGTTAGCAGCCAAAGAGATATTGCACATGCGACGCTAGCAGTGGAAATATTAGTTTTAAGATAAATGCAAGTATTTGATACAGTTGCTTAGCAATATAATTTGAAGAGAGAAGATGAGTTAAAATTTCATTGGAAGCAATTGAAGCTTGCTTAAGCTTGAATTCCAAAATTCGGGATTCCGAAGTTGGAATTTGTTTCAAGTGGGTGTTGGTGGCATAGATTGGGTACATTTTAAGAAGTTTGAATCTCAATTTTGGGATGATTTGGTGATGTTTTGAGGTGATTTTAATCGAAAATTCGAAGTAGAAGAAGAACATAAACTTGAAAGAAGATGAGATGTGTATCCCCTTGTGTATATCTCGTGTATCTCACATATATATCAAACTAGTGAATTTTTTGCGCTTCGCGCGATCATAAAAGTTGTTAATGTATTTAGAGAACATATTTTTAGAAATTTAGTTAGTAGAGATAAATTTTTTCATGTATATGCGTACAAAAATTAATTATATAAATAGATTAAATTACAAATATAAATAATTCTATTCAAATTAGAGTTTTTTAATGCAAGTTCACGCTTATAGTAAGTGTGACCCAAAATGAAGTAATAAAAAAAGAGTCACATAATATATAAACATCGCTTAAAAAAACAATTACCATGTTAAGTTGAAGATTTTGTACATCAGTTTATATAGTATTACCACTCTTACATAAATTGTTGATAACATCACGATATGAAGGGCAAAAAACTACAACCGTATTTGTCATTCATCCTTGAATCCAAGATCTTATATAAATTCTTCTACCAGAATTAACATCTTCATCTCGTTTCTTATAAAGTTCCCCAAATAATATCTAAATATAAAGATTAAGATGATAAATTTTGAAATTATATCCAATTTTTTAAAGTTAACTAAAGTCTATTCCTTTCAAATTCCACCTTGAAGCATATGAATGGTCTCAATAACTTTGAATTATCATGGTAAGCATGTAGTGTATAACACAATGGCACACCTTATTATGTAATCACCAATGACACTTAGGTTTAGAGAATGAGACTGATCAAGATAAATTTACCATATTCACGACAAACAATTAACCAAAGTAAGAAAAAGTTATCTGACCACATTGAAGCAACGTTATGATGCCAAATAATGCTAGTGAAGTTATAGAACCTAATATACGAGAATATTCGGGGTCGGGGACTTAAGCTCATTAGAAACAAGAATTTCAGTATACATCATACTCCAAAAGTTATAGTAATATTAATGTTCAATTTACATACAATTTTGGAATAACTACCACCATACTTATGAAAATGAATTTTAGTTAGAGAATAAAAGTATAATTACATGATGTTGCAACTTGAAAAATATTTCAAGTAATATATAGATAAACTACCAAATTCATTGTTATGGTTGACGATTGTTCAGTTAGCTTGTAAAAAGCAATAAGTGACCAAAAAAACAAACAATTTGATATCAAGGATAAGGAGTACGCATGTATCACAAACAAATGCACCCCTACTAACATATCCCTACTCAATTAGTAATCCACTGTTATTGTCCCTCTGGGTTTAATTCTCAAGTTCGATTCTTCAGAAATAGAAAGAAAGCCCCCTTCAGTTTTTATTTTTAACAAATAGTGTAATTTTTTTCTAAGCAAATGCACTTCTATTTACATTTGCAGTTTTAGTTTCTCAACGAACAAATATAACCTGCTTTGTCGAGGAAAAAAAAGTTAGAGCCAATATAGCCTATTTTTTTTAATGTTATCTAATAGATCAAAAAAACAAAAAAACATGGGTTATATAAGCTCTTATTTCGTAAATGGTTCAGCCGATTTACATCTTCGTATGACAGTACAACAATAATACAAATTTAACACTAAACGATAAGTACTAATTTGAGGTTAGAGCAACTTGGTCAGGAGTCTAAGGATAGTTGATCACCTAAGCGGCAAGTTGCTTTCGCCAATCCGTCGGAATTTTCTTCATCTAAAGATGAGAATAATAAGATATTATGATGAGGGAAGCAAAGAGTTTTCATCTTCTTTAGTTACTTGGAATTTGTAAAGGCAAGAAAAGATTGTATCTGCAATTGTGACTACTCCTATCTCAAATTGTTTTTCAAATGACTGTTAAGTGACCTTTAGAAGTGACTTTTCTGATTTTAATAGAGTACTTATTAAAAAAAAGGCAAAAATTTAAGAAAAAAGATAAATAGGAATCCTAATCTCTAAGAGGTGCCATGTCAACACTCATTGGCCATCCTTTATATATATATATATATATATATATAGATGTGTATCCCCTATGTATTTCCTGTATATGCATGTATACCTGTGTCTGTATGTGAGATACATATTAGATACATGTGTCGCTGAGAAATTTTTAAACTCAATTTCAACGACGAATTTTGACTCCAAACTAGTCTAAATCACCTCCAATCTTTCTCAAATTTTGTATATTACCTCATCTATGTATTTACAAGAATTCAACCATACCCATTGAAAAAAAAACCTTTTGTGCCTAGGATTGTTGAATATTGCATATCATTGGTAACGAATTTTAACTTCAAACCAGGTCAAATCATCTTCAATCTTCCTCAAAAATTATGTATTGCCTCATCTATGTGTTTTCAACGAATTCAACCATATCTATTGGGAAAAAAAAATTCTTCTTGTCTATTTTTTTTTTTTGGTATGTTGTATATCATTGGTAACTTTTTCTGGCTAGTTTTGGTAGTGGCTTATTGTTGGTAAGTAGTGTCTATTTGTGGCTTATTTCTAAAGTATTCTCTTCGTTGTTTTCCCCCCTTCAGCCCAGAATTGACGAGAAGCACTTGAGATGGTTACACCTTCGAATACGTCCATCATCTTTCCCTTGCATAGATGCAGCAAAGCATACGGCCCATGCGAGAGTTAAGTCAAAAGCTTTGGTCGATGGGAGGTGGACTCTGGCTTTTCGAGATGAGGAATCTTGCAAAGCTGCTTTTTCTATGATTCATGAAGAGTTAAAGTTACTGAGCAATGAGGTTGAGAGAAGAATAAAACCTATGCTTGACATTGAAAGAACTAATAATACTAAAACGGCATAGAAGTCTCCTGAGAGTACGCCTACAAGAATATGACCATATAGAGATTTTGAGATTTTCACCAGTTTGATATTTCATTCTCTCCCCCCCAATATCATTTTACAGCAGGGGATGGAGATAATAATTAAGCTTTACCAGCCTTTTGTATATGTTCAAAAGAAAGCCCTAGGTGTCTGTAAATTAGAGTATGTGATAGAGCCCATTCTTGTATATTAGGTCACCTTTATCATTTCTGATTTGCTAACCTCACTATCATGTATGGTCAATTCTTTAGTTCTTCCAAACCTTTTTTTCCTCACATATGTATAGATGTAACAACTCTGTACTTGTGCAAAATGAAGAAGTTGTGAGCATGCTTTTGTTATCACAAGTTTGCGCAGTTTTTAGAAACAGTATATTACAAATTGGAGTTGCGCACGTTAAGAGCACTTTTTTATACTGTCAGCTAGCAGTATCGTTATTAACGGTGTTTCATTCTGTCATAGGAACTGGTCCTTCTGATATGGATACGTGTGCTATATTTCATGTCCCTTCGTATGTCTATTTTCTTTCTATTGTTTTATGAAGAAGAATTTGGAAAAGGAATTGAGAAAAAAAGATGAAGAACAAGTCCAATGGAAAATATTGCGATGTTTAACCGGACTTGACGTCCTAGTAGACACCAAAATGACACGTGCTGGTAGACGGGGTAACGGCCTTGGTTGTTTACTAGTACGTCAGGCCTTGTTGCGATCAGTGGTGGATAAAATTAATCCGGCAAGCAATTAAGTTTGACACCTAGGGGAACGAAACAATTTTGCATAGGCATACTGGTCGAAATCATTTAGTTACTCTGCATGTCAAAGCCTAATCGCTTGGATTTTTGTGATGCTTTTGTGTTTAGTTGGAGAAGAAGACAGTGGTAATGTTAACAAGATTCATGGTTTGTATAGAGAGATGTCTCCATATATCTTCGCCCTTGACTGAAATTTGTGTTTCAATTTAGAGTAACCTATGGTGCGGACTCTATCCTACATATGGTCTATAATTTAAAATTAGAGTAATTTATAGTGTAGTCTCCACCCCATGTGTCGCCTATAACTCCATTGCAGTTGTAATATGTCAGAGGTTCAAATAAAATCAACTCCAATATAGGTCTATTCTCTATCAATTGTTGCAGTGTCAAAGGAACTTGATTCAATACATTTGGTTGTAAAATTAGTGAATTAAGAAATTAAAACTACTCCCGTGAATTCTAAAGGGGTTGGACGATTCATTGCTTGTTGTTCATAAGTCAAGTCAAAACAAGTATGAACATAAGCTAAAACGTGACATGGATTGTGCTATGGAGATATTCCTTCTCTGAAATTTCCTCCATGATAACTTATTGATAAAATTACATAATAATGCATTTCATAAGTTGACCTTGCATTATTTTAGCCCACTTATAAATTTACAAACGTGTAGCCAAAATATCAATAAGCTTAGATCTGAATTTTATTTCAGTTTTTTTATTCTCTATATCTTCAAGCGTGAAACATTTCCATTCTCTATTTTTCCTCAAGTTTCTACATACCTATCACAACTACGAAAATTCAAAAACAGACGCGAGAAATCTAAAAGCTCATCTTCTTTAATGCTAATCTTGTTAGTTTTTGAATATGATTTTGTCAGAAATTTGGAGTGGGTATTGTTTGAACTTATTATAATTAGTCTAAGTAGAGTGTATACAAAGTATTGAAGTCATTTAGTGGAGATTTGAAATAGTTTTAATCAAGAATTGCAAGTGAAAATCGTACAAAAAGTTCACCAGAGATGCTTATACACTTTTATACAAAGAGGTATATTATATATATATATATATATATATATATATATATATATATATATATATATATATATATAATATACCTCTTTGTATAAAAGTGTATAAGCATCTCTGGCGAACTTTTTGTACAATTTTCACTTGCAACTCTATATATATATATATATATATATATATATATATATA
>NC_031999.1:15699112-15707747 GCF_001879085.1 Nicotiana attenuata
ATATATATATATATATATTAGTGTATAAAGATGTATAAGAACAGTAGTGAAAATCTTAGTGATACACCATGCATATAGGTGTAGTAGTTGAAGAAGAAGAAGTTGAAGAAGAAGAAATGTGAGAAATCCACCAAATACCTGTAAATAATGTATCAACCTTGTATAAAATAATGTATAAGAGGTGTTTATACACTATTATACATTACTTATACAATATTATAGACTATTATACAAATGAATCCTATTAATGGAGCTTCACGGGTTCTTCTTCTTCTTTGGGCATCTTCTGAAATTCAACTCAAATCTAGCTCAAATCTGCTCCAAATCACTTCAAATTTGAGATTTGAACTCCCCTTGACGATCCCAATCAATTGGGCTAACACCCAATCCAAACAACTAACAAAATCGAAAAATCCAAATTATGAAATTGAAGCTTCGAATGACCTTTAATAGTGACTCCAAAAATAATAATTCTCTTAAGTGGTATTTTTTCTTCTCATCTTAATAATGATTATCAACTTTGAATCTGGAAGGATAATTGAAGAATATGTGCCCGTTTGGATTGACTTATTTTAAGTGCTTTTAAGCCAAAATAGCTTTTAAGCCATTTTGTAGTGTTTGGATAGAGTAAAAAAGTGCTTTTAAGCACTTATTTTTAAACTAAAATGACAAAAACAAGCCAAAAGCCAAAAGCTAGAATTCCTAACTTATGGCTTAAAAGCTATTTTGGCTTAAAAGCCACTTAAATTAAGCCCATTCAATAAAGGTAGAGAGATTTTGCGGTGCAAAGTCGTGAAAGAGGAAGAAGAAGAACGAAGAAAAGAAAAAAAATAATTAAATAGGGTGGGCTAACTGGTGAAAAATAACTTTCAGATTATGTACAACCAGGCCATATCAGGTAAGGGCTTCAAACGTGGGCCATTTTTTGATGGACTGTTAGGCCAAGTGATAAGTAGCGTAATTCCCCCACCTATTCTATAATTGCATATTGTAAATTGACTTTAATATATAATGGTATAATGAAACTTTTCATCTCTAAATTGTACAACATCAAATGACTAGCCACTACTTTCATTATATCCTCGATATTTGTTCTATTCTCACGACACAATGTTAAGTCATTGCACATCCAGAATAACTAGATCCTTAATGGTATTATGAATCTGTCCATTCCCATAAGTATTGACGTTATAAAATGATTAATAACATGGGTTAAGATAATAATTTTATTAATTTCGTGGTTATTTAAGGTTAATCATTAATTTTATAACTACACGATCAATAGTTTCTGCTTGACTCCAACGTTAGTTGTGTACGATACCGACAATTTATGATCGACTATCAAGGATGTTTATTGATTAAGGTTCAGGGTTCAGAGTTCGGTTTATATATAACATAGGAAGTTTATTGCGACTAGTGATAGATAATAGGCATATTTTTAAGATTAATCTTTCCTAAACGCGAATATTCTGTAAATTCGTATACTTTGTAAACTCGTATATCTTGTAATAGACTCTTGTAAATTCGTCATATTGCACCATTTCATGTATCTACTACTATTTGGTTAAGCTCGTTATTTTCACATTGCTCATATATTTTTGCTTACTCGACAAATAGTTGACAATTGACTGAATTGGGAGTTCGCGTTCGTTTTTCCCCATCTCATGTATCTACATCCCATTTGTTTTACAATCGTTATTTTCACATTGTTCATAAATTTTTGTGCACTCGACAAATAGTTGACAATTGACTGAATTGGGAGTCTATAATCATTACAACTCCTATTTGTTTCAAACTCGTTATGTTTACATTGCTCATAAATATTTTTGCCTACTCTACAAATAGTTGATAATCGTCTAAATTGAGAGTCTATAATCAGTGCGTATAAAATGGCATGCGTTTTGCTTTAAGTTTTGTAGATTAAAAACACGAACAATCTATCACGGCCCAAAATCCCAACCTCAAGGATTCTGATGGCACCTAGTTCCTAGGATTAGGCAAGCCTACCATATAGCAAGATCAGCAGAACCAAGCACCAACTTAAATAATAATGCAAGTGGAAAAGTGCTTTAACATAACCAAAAGCTGAAATACAAAGTCACATAAATCCCAAAACTGGTGCTACTGAGTCATAAACTCTACAGAGAGTACACGTGAAATCTCATAAATACAATACTGTTTGAAAATATAATAGACAGTACTAAGAAAATCAACAGAAAGTGACCCCGAGGCTTCCGAGCGGAATGGCAGGCATACCTTAAAGTCTCCACAACAATCTCAAATCAGCACACTAACAACCGACATGCTCATAGGTACCTGGATGTGCACAAAAATATGCAGAAGCATAGTATGCGTACACCACAAACGGTATCCGTTAAGTATCAAGACTAACCTCGGTGGAGTAGTTACGAGGTTCAAGTCAAGACACTCACTAGACATAAAACCTATGCAGAATATCAATATAAAGCTGACAATGGAATGCAATTATAAAAAGGCAACAAGGAGTAAACATGTGATAACACAATAAATTAACCCAAACACAGTTAAAACACAAATGAATCAAATAAGGAAAACAATGAAAGTTCACATCCTCAAGCAGTTCCAACACAAGAATAACATCAAGAATCACCCTGAGGTACCACACCTCATAATCACAAATCGTGAATCAAAAGTCCCCCTTATGTCACCACATGAGCTTCACATTTTAAAAATAATTTTTTCGAAATAGCTTCACGCGCATAAGTCCCCTTATCTCGCCGCGTGCACTTTACAATAAAGTATTTTCCCTTACTAGCAACACACGCATACACTCCCTTATCTCGCCGCATGCGCATTAATATATACACCACCCTTATTCCGCCACATGCACATCTCGATCACAACACAACAATAACAATCACCCTCACTTCATGTACACATGTGTCACAACATCACCATGAATATATACTAATGCCACAACAAGATATATCCCACGACTCAACAACAATATGTACAAGAATCATAACAATAATATAAGGCGGAGAGTGGACAACAAAAATAAAAGCATGTTTCATATAACAAACAACTCCAAATCAAGGCATATTAATAGCCTAAGGTTTAATCCGGTCACAACCAACACATACGTCTGTGTACACACTCATCACCTTATGTGCTCGGTGTTTCACATAGCACAAATATTGCAAATTAGAACAAATCCTAAGAAACATTTTCCCCACATAAAATTAGGCAAGATACTTACCTCAATCAAGCTAAATCAATCCACTAATAGGCCCTTCTCGTGCAAATCAACATTCGGACAGCTCGAATCTAGCCACAATAACTTAATATCATAAATAAAATTCATAGGAAATGATTCCAAATAATAAAGCTTTGATCTTTAACAAAAATAAAAAAAATCAACCCAAAACGTCAACCTTGGGCCCGCACCAAAAACCCGAAAAAACTCACAAATTTTGAACACCCATTTCGATACGACTCCAGCCATACCAATTTCATCCAATTCCGATCTCAAATCGACCTTCAAATCATCAATTTATATTTTAGAAAAGTTTTCACTAATATTCCCAGTTTCTTCAATTCAATTCATCAATCAAACACTAAAATCGAGGTTGGAATCACAAAATATAAATAAATTCAAGTAAAAAAAGACTTACCAAATCCAAATCATGAAAATTCCCTCCAAAATCGCTTGAATCCGAGTATGAAATTAAACTCTCGCTCAAGATATATTTTGCCCACCCTTTTTGCTTCTGCGGACCATCAGCCGCACCTGCGGTACCACTAATTGCCCGACCACACACACATGTGGTCACTCACCCGCATCTGTGGAGCCGCATCTGCGTAAATCCTCTCGCAGATGAAAAACACCCAGCTCCAGCCAAAGTCCTCTTCTGCGCCCTCTTGTCCGCATATGCGGACACACAGATGTGGAAATTACCTCGCATCTGCACACGATCCAGACTCCAGCAAGCTTAGCATATGCAGACTCATGTCTGCTTCTGGGTGCACGTACCTGCTATCCATAATTCGCAGGTGCGAAAGCACCAGATCTGAACATCCCAAACAATCATAAACAATTTGAAACCCACCAGAAGCCCCTGGGGACCCCGTCCAATCACACCAACCAATCCCAAAACATAACACGAACCTACTTGATGCCTAAAATCACACCAAACAACATCAAAACTACGTATCACACCTCAATTGAAGCGTAATGAACTAATGAACTTTCAACTTCCAAAACTCATGTCGAACCATATCAAATCAATTCAGAATGACCTCAAGTTTCGCATGCAAGTCCCAAATGACACAACGGACCTATACTAACTTTCAGAACCACAATCTAAACTCGATATCAACAAAGTCAACCCTCATTCAAAATTATCAACCTTCCAAACCTTCAATTTCCAATTTTTGCCAATTCAAGCCAAAACAACCTAGGAACCTCCGAATACAAACACGGACATACGCCTAACTCTAAGATCACCATATGAAGCTATTGGAACCATCAAAATACTATTCCGGAGTCGTCTACACAAAAGTCAAACTCCGATGAATTCTTACAACTTAAGCCTCCAACGAAGGGACTAAGTGCCCCAAATCAATCCAATACTCTCCCGAAACCAAACCAATCAACCCTGCAAGTCACGTAACCACAATTACACATATGTAAAGAATCAAGTTGGGGAAAGGGGGCTAAATACTCAAAACAATCAATCGATTCGTTACATTCTCCCCCTTTTAAATAAACGTTTATCCTCGAACAAGTGTACAGATATACTTGAAGTGATAAATAGGCGAGGATATCGCTCCGCATGTCATGCCCGGTCTCCCGAGTCGCCTCCTCGAACAGTTGACCTCTCCACTGAACTTTCACCGATTAATGCTCTTCGACCTCAACCTCCGGACCTGCCTGTCTAAAATAGCCACCGACTACTCAACATAAGTCAAATCCTTGTCCAGTTGCCCTGACCTGAAATCTAATACATATGACGGATCACCAAGATTTTTCCAAAAAATGGAAACATGAAAGACCGGGTGAACTCCCGATAAGCTAGGTGGCATTGCAAGTTCGTAGGCCACCTCACCCACTCTCTCAAGAATCTCAAAAAGACCAATATACCGAGGGCTCAACTTTTCCCTTTTCCCGAACCTGATCACACCCTTCATGGGTGAAAGTCTGAGTAAAAATCTCTCTCCCACCATGAATGCCACATCACGAGTCCTCCGACCAGCACAACCCTTTTGCCTAGACTGCGCTCTACGAAGTCGCTCCTGAATCAACTTCATCTTCTCCAAAGCATCACAGACCAAATCAGTGCCCAACAACCTAGCCTCCCCAGGCTCAAACCAACCAACAGGAAAATGACATCGCATCCTATATAAGGCCTCATAAAGAGCCATCTAGATGATCGACTGATAGCTGTTGTAGTAGGCGAACTCTACTAGTGGTAGAAACTGATCCCATGAACCGCCAAAATCAATAACATAGGCACGTAACATGTCCTCCAAGATTTGAATAGTACTCTCGGACTACCCATCTCTTTGAGGATGAAATGCCGTACTCAGCTCGACCTGTATACCCAACTCACGCTGCATGGCTCTCCAAAATGCAAAGTGAAATACGTGCCTTGATCAAAGATAATAGACATCGGCACACCATGAAAGCAAACAATCTCCCAAATATAAATCCGAGCCAGCTTCTTAGAAAAGTAGGTAGTCATGACTAGAGTAAAGTGCAGTTTGTCCACACTAACCCACACAACGTCGAATCTCCTCAAGGTCCGTGAGAGTCCAACTACAAAATCCATGGTGATACGCTCCCATTCCACTCCGGAATATCAAGTCTTTGAAGCAAACCACCCGGTCTTTGATGCTCGTACTTAAACTGCTGACAGTTCAAACACCGAGCCACATACTCTAAAATATCTTTCTTTATTCTTCTCCACCAGTAGTGTTGTTTCAAATTATTGTACATCTTCGCGGTGTCTGGATGAATGGAATACTGCGAGCTGTGAGCCTCCTCAAGAATCAACTCACACAACCCATCAACATTTAGAATACAGATCCGACCCTGCATCCTCAACACCCTAGTATCACCAATATTCACCTCCTTTGCATCACCGTGCTGCACTGTGTCCTTCAGGAAAAGCAAGTGGGTATCATCATACAGATGCGCCTTGTTGAACTCAAACAAAGAAGATCGTGAAACCATGCAAACAAGAACCCGGCTAGGCTCTAAAACATCCAACCTCATGAACCTGTTGGCCAAAGTCTGAACATCTGAAGCTAGCAGTCACTCCCCAACTTGAATAAAAGCAAGACTACCTATGCTCTTAGCCTTCATAATCAAAGCATCGACCACCATATTGGACTTCCTGGGATGATAAAGAATGGTGATATCATAATCCTTTGGTAGCTCTAACCACCTCCGTTGCCTCAAGTTCAGATCCTCTTGCTTGAATAGATGTCGTAGACTCTTGTGATCGGTGAACACCTCACATGACATACCATAAAGATAATGCCTCCAAATCTTCAGCGTGTGAACAATAGTTGTCAACTCCAAATCGTATATTGGGTAGTTATTCTCATAGGGCTTCAACTAACGCAAAGCAGATACAATCACTCTACCCTCCTGCATCAACACACACCCAATGCCAATCTGTGACACATCATAATATACTGTATAAAAACCCGATGCTGAAGGCAAAACCAGAACTGTAGTTGTGGTCAGGCAGTCTTGAGCTTCTGAAAGCTCTCCTCACACTCGTCAGACCACCTGAATGGGGCACCCTTCTGGGTAAATCTAGTCAAAGGTGATGCAATGGATGAAAACCCGTCTACAATACGGCGATAATACCCAGCCAAGTTTAGAAAACTCCGAATCTTAGTGGCACTAGAAGGTCGGGGATAACTCTGAACTACCTCATTCTTCTTCGGGTCCATATTTATCCCCTCATTGGACACCACATAGCCCAAAAATGCCACTGATCAAGCCGAAACTTGCACTTGGAAAATTTAGCATATAACTTCTTCTCCCTTAAAGTGTAGAACATGATCCTCGCGTGCTTCTCATGATCCTTCTGGCAACAAGAATACACCAATATATCATTGATGAACACGTTGAAGAAGGAATCAAGATATGGCTGGAACACGTTGTTCATCAAGGGCATAAAGGCTGTTGGGGCATTGCTCAGCCCAAAAGACATCACCAAGAACTCATAGTGACCATAACGGGTCCTGAAAGCGGTCTTCAGAATATTAGAAGTCCGGATCTTCAACTGATGGTACTCCAATCTCAAATCAATATTCGAGAATACCCTAGCACCATGAAGCTGATCAAACAAATATACACGGTAATGGGTACTTGTTCTTGATATTAGCCTTGTTCAGCTGCCTGTAATACACATCCTCACAAAGATGTCTTTCTTCTTCACAAATAGAACTAAAGCACTACATGGTGAAATGCTCAGTTTGATGAAACCCTTATCAAGAAACTCCTAAAGTTGTTCCTTTAATTCCTTCAACTCCACTGGTGCTATGCGATTTGGAGGACTAGAGATGGGCTGAGTTCCTGGAACAAAGTCAATACCAGAATTAATATCCCTATCGGGTGGCATGCCCGGTAGGTCTACCGGAAACACACTTAGAAACTCTTTAATCACCAATACTGACTCAGCGGTAGGAGTATTAGCACTAACATCCCTCACAAAGGCTAAGTATGCCAAGAACCCCTTCTCAATTATCCGATGTGCCTTCAGAAAGGACACCACCCTACTAGGAACATGACCCAACGAACCTCCCCACTCCAACCTCAGTAACCCCGGCTTAGTCAACATCACGGTCTTAGTATGATAATCCAGGATAGCTTGATATGGTGACAACCAATTCATTCCCAAAATCATATTAAAATCCACCATATTAAGTAACAAAAGGTCAACCCTAGTCTCATAACCCACGATAGTGACCAAACAAGAACGATAGACCCGATCTACAACAATAGAATCCCCAATAGCCATAGACACATAAATAAGGGCATCCAAAGAATCAAGATACATATCCAAATATAGAGCAAAATAGGATGACACATACGAATAAGTGGAACCCAGATCAAATAAAATTGAGGCATCTCTATAACAGACTGGAACAATACCTGTAATGACAACATCCGATGCAACAACCTCATTCCTACCTGGAACAACATAACAACGAGTCTAGCCTTCCCTTCTAGGACGACCTCTACCCGACTGTCCTCCACCTCTAGCTGGTTGTGCAAGTGGAGTAGCAACTAGAGCAGAAACCATAGCCTGAGTACTATGCGGAGGTCTACCCCTCCTAAGCCTGGGACAATCTCTTTCCATATACCTATTATCACCACTGTGAGCACGTGATTTTTGCCCTATGTATGAATTATTCCCAAAATTCCAAACAAAATGATTTCTTTGCAATTTTATGAAGTTTGTGTTATTTTCTGTTAATTGTTTGCATTTATTTGTGCATTTTTTATTCATATGAAAAATATTAAAAAATACAAATACTTGGTATTTGCATTTAGAATTTAATTTCACATTTTTAGGATTAATTAGTAGTTGAGTTATTTGTGGTCCTTTTTGCATTTTTAGTTTTAATGTGTTCT
>NC_031999.1:15707847-15801902 GCF_001879085.1 Nicotiana attenuata
TACATGTACACTTTCTTCTACACACAAGTTACTTTTGTTGTACACTTTTAGAAGCTTTGCTATGTGAAGAATATCCCAAGATACTTCCTCATCACTTCTGGGATCAAACTTACCTAGGGAGTCCTTTCCATTATTGTGCACAAAGCACTTGCATCCAAATGCCCTAAGATGGGATATATTTGGTTTTATCCCTTTAAGTAACTCATAGGGAGTCTTCTCTACAAGAGGTCTGGTCATGCATCTATTTATGATGTAACATGCAGTATTTACAGCCTCTGCCCAGAAGCTATGGGGCAGTTTACTAGAAAGAAGCATAGTCCTTGCCATATCTTCAAGAGTCCTATTCTTTCTTTCAACTACTCCATTTTGTTGAGGAGTCCTAGGGGCAGAAAAATTATGATCTATACCATGCTCAGCACAAAATTCAGCAAACTTAGCATTTTAAAATTCAGTTCCATGATCAAACCTGATTGATGCAAGTTGATTACCTAGTTGTTTCTGAGTTTTTCTAACAAAGGCAGTAAACATGTCAAATGCTTCGTCCTTAGATGTTAAACACAGTACCCAGGTAAACCTAGAATAATCATCAACAAGTACCAACACATATTTCTTACCACCTCTGCTCAAAGTTCTCATTGGACCACAGAGATCCATATGAACCAGTTCCATCGTCCTGGTTGTGCTTACCATTTTCTTGCTTTTAGAAGATGATATTACCTGCTTTCCCCTTGCACAAGCCTCACAAACTTTGTCTTCCTTGAACTTGATGTTAGGCAACCCTATTACCAGGTCCTTGGAGACTAATTTGTTGAGTTGATTCAGACTTGCATGACCAAGTCTTTTGTACCACAGGAGGGGATCATTGTCCAACACACTCAAGCAAGTGAGTTCATTCTCTGAAAGAGTGGACAAATCTACTATGTAAATATTGTTAACTCTTTTTCCCTGCAAAACAATCTTGTCAGTGGTAAGATTAATCACAAAGCATTTGGTAGATGTAAAAGCTACAAGGTTACCTCTGTCACACAGTTGTGATACACTGATTAGGCTATATTTCAAGCCATCTATCAAGTAGACATTATCAATGGAATGTGAGTTTGTCTTACCTACCTTTCCAACCTCAATAATCTCACCTTTCTTCCCATTTCCAAAGGAGACATTACTTCCTTTTAAGTCCTCAAGTGAAAAACTGGTTCTTGCTTCCAGTCATATATTTTGAGCAGCCACTATCCATGTACCATATTTGGCTACTTCCCTTCACTTGGACCTGCAAAAAGAAATCAGGGGTTAGTCTTAGGAACCCAAACTAGTTTGGGTCCCTTTCTATAGGCAAAGGGGTAAATTAAATTCCTTTTGGCCCATCGAGGCAGCCTATTTTTCTCTTGAACAAAGGTTTTGTTCTTTTGACTAGCGTTTTCCTTTGCATTACATTCACTTTTGTAATCGACCAGTCTTGCCACAGTGTGTGCAGATTTTGTTTTCAGGAAGAGTGATGTACTTGCTTTTGGGATCTCACTTAGGTGCTTGGGTCCCATAGACAAGTCCTCTCATGTTGATACTGTGGTGTTCTTGTAGCCAGGATAGTGCATCAGAAGCCTTATTCCATTTGCAAGTTTTGTCTAGTTCATGTTTTACCTTCCCTAGGTCTTCTTTTAAGACTCTTATTTGTCATCTTTCTTGTACAGCTCATCCTTCATTTTCCTAGATTTTCTTCCAAGGTGATATATGTGTGATCAACTTTCTTCTTACTTGTTCCTAATTTTAGTTTTAAATTTTCAGACCTAAGTTCTAAGACACTAGTGTCAAGTTCAAGGACCTGGTTCTTCAACTCAGCATTTTTACTGTCACTCTCATTAGCCCTAGATTCTAGATTTTTGCACTTGGCTTTTAAGATCGCACACTCCCTAGACAGCTGTTCCTTCTCATTGTTTATTACCTCAGACTCATCGATGAAGTATAGCAATAATTCAGATAAATTTTCTTTAGACAAAAATTTAATCTTGTCTTTGAGAGGAATCACACTTACCTCTTGTTCATCATCTGATTCTCCGATGGCCATAAGTGCTTGTTCATCTCCAGCTTCATCTTCTGAATCCTCATCTGATGTTTCTCCCCAAGCAGCAACCATAGCCTTTGTTGATCCTTTGTTCCTTTTGGGTTGAACCTGTTCCTTCTTCCTGTTCCTTCGTTCAGCCCTTTCCTTGTTCCATTCAATTTCCCACTGAGGACAATTCTTAATCATATGGTCAATCTTGCCATATTTGTAGCAGCCCTCGTTGGTCTGTTTCTCAGGAGCCCTTGGTTTGTTGAAGGTTGTACCTCTTGAAGAACCCTTTCCTCTCATCAGGTACCTTTTGAAATCCCTTGTGATCATAGCCATTTCATCATCCTCTAGATCTGCACCTTCAGTTATTTCGAGAGCCAGACTCCTTTCCTTCTTGGGCCTTTTCAGTTCATAGGCAGTGAGATTTCCAATCAGTTCAACCAACTTAAGAGTAGCAATGTTCTTTAATTCCTAAATAGCAGTGATTTTGCTTTCCCAAGTTACTGGTAAGACCCTTGTCAAGATTTTCCCAACCTTGTCTTCTTCAAGGATAATTCTCCCAAGAGATTTAAGTTCATTTGTTAGTGTTGTGAACCTTGTGTACATCTCCTGGATAGTTTCTCCTTCCTTCATAGTGAAATTGTCATATTGAGAATATAGCAGTGTTCCCCTTGATCTCTTTACTTGAGGAGTTCCTTCATGAGCCATTTGTAAAGTGTCCCATATCTCCTTAGTAGTGGTACAACTTTGAATCCTGCTGTACTCGTCTGGACCTAGTCCACATACAAGCCATTTCTTGGCCTTGGCATTCTTTTTCCGTTTCTTCAAATCTTCAGCAGTGCAGTCAGCTCTTGTCTTTGGCACGTCTACTCCTTCAGCATTTTTCTTTGTAGTAGCCAGGGGATCATCAGTGACTATGTCCCAGAGTTCATAGTCTTCTCCTATGATGTGGTCTCTCATCCTTTTCTTCCACCAAGAATAGCATTGACGGCCTAGCAGTGGATTGCCCTTCCCAGTTTCCAAGTGGTGCACTCATCTTGATCTTTTCCTAAGGTGTTAACTTCTTCAAGGATAACCTGCTCTGATACCAATTGGTGTTTTATACTTCAATACCACACAAGAGGGGGGGGGGGTGATTTGTATGGTACCCACTTTTCGCTTAACTTGATTATAGGAGGACCTGGTTCTTCTATATGTTCCAACTACTACCGTTTGCGGAATAATAAGTAAAGAAAGTAAATAACACAGAGATTTTTACGTGGAAAACACCTGGCTCAAAAGGTGAAAAAACCACGACCTACTACTCAGTAGGATATTTCGAAACTTCCACTAAAACCACTGAGCCAAAAACTGCATTTACAAAAACTCTTTTGTAAACCTAGGATTAACTCTAATCCCGTTGTGGCACGCAGCCTCAACTGTTGCAACAACTTCAAGTTAACTCTAACTTGAACACTCTAAGCACCTAATAAAATTGCTTCTATAAAAGCTGAAAGGTACAATGTAAAATCACCTACTACAATTGAACTAGAATAAACGATAGACACTTGAAACTGGTTCTTCTATCTTGTTCAAGTAGCTTCAGGATTGCACGCTTGAATCACACATAAATTGCTTGCAAAATTGCCTTGCTATTTTGCTCTCAATTGACGTTTAACTTCTGCTTATGTGCATTACCTGTAAAAGAGAACAACACTGATATTTATAGAGTTAGTAATTAGAGATTGATTGGGATACATACGCTACTCTTATATGGTAAAAGAGTTCTAGTTGATCTCATACTCTAACCCTATCCTCTTCCTAAACTGTGTTCTCTTCGTGTAAGGAGTCTTTCTCTTCTTATCCAATATGCAACCTTTTCGATCAGATCAAAAGATATTACTTTTGATAAGTTAGATTTATCTCCTTCACGTGCATCTCACATGTTTGGGTTGATCATGACTGTGCTTCACAAGATGGACCTGGTCCATGTCTGAGTTCTTTTGTCAGTCTTCAAAATACACCTTTACTTGGGCCAACAATATCGTATTGCCTTAGAATATCGAAGGCTTCCTTCCTTTTTGATTTGACCAACATATTGTCTATGTAAACATCAATTGTTTTGTCGAGTTAGTCCTTGAACATCTTGGTGACCAACCTTTGATAAGTCGCTTCTGCGCTCTTCAACCCGAACGACATGACTCTGTAATAGTACGTTCCCTGATGGGTGATGAAAGTAGTCTTTTCCTGATCCTCCTCCTCCATGAGGATTTGGTTGTAACCTGAATAGGCATCTAAGAAGCTCAACAACTCGTGCCCTACCGTTACGTCGATGGGTTGATCGATGTGAGGCAATGGAAAGGAGTCTTTCAGGCGGGCCTTGTTTAGATCCGTGAAATCCACGCACATCCGCCGCTTTCCGTTTTTCTTTTTCACCATGACTACGTTAGCGACCCATTGGGGATATTTCGACTCTCGGATGGAGCCGTTAGCGAGTAGTTTATCCACTTCAACACTGACGGCCTCGTTGATTGCGGTGTTGAATTATCTTCTTACTTGTCGTACTGGTGGGTAGAGTGGATCGATGTTCAATTTGTGTGTGGCAAAGTCTTTCGGGATACCTGGCATATCTGCGTGCGAGAAAGCAAACAAATCGGCGTTGTCAACTAGAAACTTATGAAATTACCTGGTTCGGAAAGTTTATGGCCTATGTAAGCCCTTTTGCTGTTGTCACTGTTGTCTAGTTGGACGGGGTCGAGGTCTTCTACCATTGACTCTGTGGCTTCCACGACATTGGGGTCCTTGATGACGTCTTTTTGTTTGTTGAGTTCGGGCCCCGACTTTGGTAATTGCTATGCTTCCGAGTTCATTCCCTTTAACTATTGAGTGTGTGTGCAATCTTCGGTGATGCGGTAGCACTCTTGGGCTATGTGTTGTTCGCCTCTGATGCTGAATATGCCCCACGGAGTAGGAAACTTGATTACTTGGTATAGGCTGGACAGGATTGCTCTCATGGTGTGTATCCAGGGTCGCCCTATTATGGCGTTATAAGCCGTGTCCTAGTTCATGACATGAAACGTTGTTTCTAGGGTGACACCTCCGGCTAGAACGGGCAGCGTTATTTCTCCTTAGGTTTGCTCAACTGCATTGTTAAAACCTGTTAGTGTTATGCAGTGTGGTACTATCTTGTCCTCGAACCTCATTTGTGCGAGAACTCGAGGGTGGATAATACACGCACTGCTTTCTTCATCTACCATTATTCTTTTTACATCAATATCTGAAATACGTAAAGTAATGACAAGAGCATCAAAGTGAGGAAAAGTCAAACTGTTGGTATCTGACTTATCGAAGATGATACTGTCTTTGAGGTCATCATACCGTTTGTGGGTGATCGACCTCTTCAGTTTGTGTGTGGTGGTAAACTTCACGTGGTTGATTGCTACTTCGTCGCCTCCTCCGATGATCATTTGGATGGTGCGGGCCGGGAGGGTGGATTTGGAGGGCCTTGGTGTTGTTCTCGTCCGGGGCCGAAGTTGGCTCTTCCTCGGTCGCTCATAAGCTCCCTTAGGTGTCCTTGGTGAAGCATATTCACCATTTCTTGCCGTAGGGCTATGCAGTCCTCGGTTTTGACCCCGCTCCTAATGAAATTCACAGAGGATGTTTGACTTTCGAGTACTTGGGTCAGACTTCATCTTTTGTGGCCACCTCACCTTCGGGCTGAGCTTCTCTAGTGCGTACAGTATTTCTGAAGGGGAGACACAAAAATTTTGAGTAGATAAGAGTGGAGGCATACCTCTTTCATTTCGCTGAGTCCCTCTGTGCGGCCTGGATGGCCCTTCCGTATGGCGAGGAGATGGTGGGATGACTGTTCTGACATATGGTTGATGCCTGTCTCGGTTGAGGCGTAGACCTGACTGGTCTCTTCGACCGTTATTAAGATAGTCTTTCCTCGCCTCCATTTGGACCGTTAAGGTCATCCTCATCTGCTCTCACCTCGGTGCAATAGGCGTTGTGAATTTCTTCCCAAGTGGTGGGGTATTTCATGAGTCTGCTTAACAACTTTCTGGTCGCTCTCGACCCATTCCTGTTCAACCCATTTTGGAAAGCCGCCACTGCCATCCCTTCTGATACATTTGGCAAGCTCATTCTTTTTTTGTTAAACCGAGCGAGGAAGTCTCTAAGTCCTTCGCCAGGCAATTGTCTAACGGCGAATATATCATTCACCCTGGCCTCCGCTTTTTAGCCCCGGCGTGGGCGGTAACGAACTTGTCGGCCATCTCTTCGAATGTTGTTATAGAGCGTGCTGGTAATTATGAGTACCAGGCTAAGGCTCCCCCCGTTAGGGTCTCGCCAAACTTTTTTAGCAACACTGATGGTACTTGCTCTTTTGAGAGGTTGATGCCTTTTACTGTTGCGACGTAATGAATGATGTGATCTTCGGGATCTGTTGTGCCGTCGTATTCTTCAAATATGGAGGCATATTGAAGGTTTTGGGTATGGCATGTGGGGCTGCCTCCTCGCTGTATTGTTGCTCGATGAACCGGCCGACGTCCTATTTTGGTAGCAGCTTCGGGGCGCCCGGTATCGTATCAACCCTTTCTTGATGCTCCCTCATTTGGTCGCGGAGCTCTTTTTTCTCGTTCTCCATTTCTTCCATTTTCTTTAGGATGGTGGCAAGTGCGTCGTTACCTGCCTCAACAGCCGTGCAAGTGTTACCTGTTGGGGGAGCAGGTTGCTCGTCGGCGGTTGCTGTGGTATCCACTTGCGCACTGTTTCTATTCGCCCTTTGAATAGGAAGTCGAGTATGTTGCTTAGAGTACTTGTCAACACTTCCTCCAGTAGTTTTTTAACTGATGGTGGTGCTTCCTCAGCTCTGGATGTGGAAGCTCCCCTTTCACGTGAAGCGGTCACACTTCCATGAAGGGGGAATGGGTGAGTCACTTCGCCTGGGTGTAGCACTTGGCGTCACATTCTCCTCGTTTTCTTTGTCATCCTTGTTGATGGTGTTCAAGAGGTTGGCAGTGATGCCCACTACTGCTTTCTGTCTTTCATCTCGTTTTCCTGTCATTGTTAGTTCGTGCAAACGGGAAAAAGATGGTTGTTGTCGGTTTTTTTTATCTAGATGGAACTAAGATATTAAGTAGAATACCCCCACAAATGGCGCCAAATTGTTAGACCAAAAAGTGTTAAGCTTTTTGTTAAACTAATAAATGAAGAAATAAAGGGTGAATCCTAGTTAAAATAATGAATTCTAGATCTAAGATTGAAGGAGATCAGTGGAATGGGACCGTGTTCAAGGGCAATAAATATCAAGTATATGCTCAATGATTGCCAATGAATGTAGTAAATAAAGCATGCAATAAGTGTAGATAATGTCAATAAATGTAATAAGGAGGAATTTATCACCAAAATGGTAGATGACTTGGGTGATTCTTCTTCCTGATAGCAACGTGGAATAATGGAAAGTAAGGATTGATAAGGAATCTTTGGATCTCGTAAACAAAGAGAGAACAAGACAAGCTTTTGTATATTCTTTATAGTCAACCCTTTACAATGTGCTCTTATCAAAAAGTGAAGATCCCCTTTCTGTTCTTTATCTCTTCCTATTTATAAGGGATATCCCTAAGAAACCCTAAAAAGTGCAACATAAAGAATATCCAATGGAATATTCCTTATGTTTATTATTAAACCTATCCTACCGTTGCTTCTTCGCTCCCTTTACTTGATCTCGCCAATAATCCCTCTTAAGACGACTTCTCGTCATTCTGCCGTGGTCGACTACGTCCTCGACCATGTTTATTTGCAGTTATCAAGCCGTCCAAATTCAGACCAATACAGATATGTCGAAGACGAAATTGGAAGCAAAGTAGAGATTTCATATGTATTTTATACACTACAAGAATGAAGTGATGATTATTTGATTAGTGAACATATAAGGATTAAAGAGACAAATCCAAAAGAAGGAAAAAAAAAGAAAAAGAAAGAACAAAGCAAAGAATTGAAAACTAAGAAAAAAAAGTCAAAAACGTGAAAGGGAAAGATGAGCAACAGAATGAAGATTGAAGCAATTCAAAAGCAAAGCAGCATCAGGCTTAGCGAGAAATCTTGCTCGCGTTACAGCGTGCGACGCGAGATTCATAGCGCGCGTTTGTGCGTGCGACGCAAGGGCTGAGGCGAGGTGGACCAGGCGTTTTGCCTCGCGAAGCACGGTCTGTAGCGAGGGGGTTCCGGATTTTTGAAGCCTATTTTGTTTCCTTTTTGGTTTTGGACTTGGTTATTTCGTCTTGGTCTCTTCCCGACACATATAAATAGTCATTAAACACCATCTTAAGGCGGAGAGTAACTTTTACAAAAGGAAGAGCATAGAGCAGCCGTGGAGGCCGAGTTTTATCTTTCTTCCAGCAAACTTAGTAATTTTTATATTTCTTTGTATGATTTGTTGTTTGGCTACCATGTCTATGTGGAGCTAAACTTCACGTTCTAGGGTTGTGGTTCTTTCATGACTATTGTTATTCGGATATTGATTTTCCTTTCTTGATTTATCATATTGGTTTATTTATTCAATCTTGCGCTTAATTATTTGATTGCTTGATCACCAATTAAATACTATCTACGAATCTAGAATTGAACTTGAAAGTGGGAATTCTAGATTGCATATAGGTTTGAGTAGAGCAAGTTCTTGAACCTGGGCATCGGGAACGGATTCGCGGTTAGGATAGACATATACCTAATTGCCTTGCTTCGTTGATTTACAGGAATTATAAATGCGTTCTTGTTAGTCCTAATTCCATAGACATATAGGCGTTAGGCTAGGTTGAATAGGCGAGTAAGAACTCGACAGATTCTTATGAGCAATATTAACCCTGTCAACCGATAATCCAGATAAATTAATTAGTCAATTCAATTGAAGAATACAATATGTTTGTTAGATAGCCCATAACCCTATATCGTTTTCATCGCATTGATAACATAAAGATCTACTTTTCCTTTGTTCAGAGTTCATTATTTATTTTCCTTATTTTAATCAGTTTAGAATTAAATATTTCTAGGTTTAATCCTTGTTTAGATAATTAGGATAGTCTAATTTAGTTAATAGTTAATCACAAGTCCTCGTGGGTTCGACATCCGACTTTTAGTCATTTTATTACTTGAAGATCGCATATACTTGCGTGTGCGTTTGGCTGCAACAACTCGCCCGGTAGCATTTAATAGGGAATATTTCATGGCATTATGTACGATTGCCCGTTACAAGGAATTTGTCCTTTATGCTCACCATTACATCTTCATCAATGGCCGTCATAATTGACATTAAAGAGGGGGCACGATCCTAGGAACTCCTTCCCTAGACGTAGCCATAAATAGTGAGCTCATCTATCATTGTAGGAGGAGGGGAATTCTCTGAAATAACTTATACTATAGTCTATCCAAAGCTTAATATAATTTTACTCTTTTGCTTTTTTATTGTTGTTCCTGGAATCATTGTGTTTCTGTTATTTCATCTCAATCTCAAGGCTAAGTATTGCATATTTCTTCAATTATCTTATTATTTCAGGATCAAATTAATTCACTTATCTAGAAATTACGTATAAATTCAATTGTACCGTTTTACGGGTAAACAATTATATTATAGGCAAGAAGCTCCTAAGCTTAAAGTTAAATTACAAAAGAGTTTATAAGAAATTAGTTGACTATTCTGCCCTAAACCAAAAGGAGTAAATATATTTTGCTTAAATAATACTCTAGATAAAATTAAAGCACATTCATAATATGCTATTTATGTATATATGTTAATGATTAAAATCCCATCGTAGCTCCTCTTGGGAGATACAACGGTCTTCCATATGGTAATAGTCGAGGAGACTTGCTAACCTTTCATATTCTATTTCTTATTGTAAAAGCTCACCTAAATGAATTGATCATTCCATTGATATTCCTTATTAATGGTCCTATTACTAAAGACCAATTATATACATACGTTCAAATACTATAAAAAAAATTATGAGCTCTAATCTAAAGGGGAAAGGGTAACGCTGCAATTCTATCATTAAACTTCAATTGATCAAAATTATCATTCCAATTTGTCTTTTCTTTTCTAGCTATTCAAGGTTACGATCACAAAACATGGGAGTCATATCACGAAAATCAAATCCAAATGGGTTAGAGTAAGTGAATAGGGTAAACTTGGTTAGTGAAAGTCGGGCGAATGACGAAGTGACACGTGAAACTAAAGACAGGTGGGACATGAGTCAAAAAACAGCTGGCACCGAATGCGAGCATGAGACCGGGGCTGAGTGAATCCCTATAACGATCCGACCTGATCGCTTTGAGAGTTGTAACCCACTTCCCCAATTTACTGCTCATTTTATGCTTTACAGTTGTTATGTGACATGCCAGGGTAGGTGCGGTTCTAGAGAGGTTTCGGAGTGAGTTGAGACACTTAGTCTCAAGGTTGTAAGCTTAAATTGAATAGGTTGGCTGGATATTGACTTCTCTGTAAATGACGCCGGAGTGGAGTTTTGATGGTTTCGTTAGCTCCGTTAGATGATTTTTGGACTTAGGAGTGTGTTCGGATTGTGATTTGGAGGTCTGTAGTTGAATTAGGCTTGAAATGGCAAAAGTTGAAAATTTAGAAGTTTGACCTAGAGTTGACTTTGTGGTTACCGGGCTCGGATTGGGGTTCGGGAGTTGGAGTAGGTTAGTTGTGTCATTTGTGACTTGTGTGCAAAATTTGAGGTCAATCGGACGTGATTTGATAGATTTCGACATCGAACGTACAAGTTAGAGGTTCAAAAGTTCATTAGGCTTGAATCGATGCGCGGTTCGTGGTTTTAGTGTTATTTGATGTGATTTGAAGGCTCAACTAAGTTTGTATCGTGTTTTAAGACTTGTTGGTATATTTGGTTGAGGTCCCGTGGGGCCCCAGGTTGGTTTCAGATAGTTAATGGATCGAATTTGGAGTTCGAGAGATTGTTGAAGCACCAGGTCTGGTACAATCGCACATGCGAAGGTTTTGATCGCTGGTGCAAAGCCGCATGTGCACACCAGCCATCGCAGAAGCGGCCAGGAGTTGAGCTGGGCAGTGTTCGCAGGTGCGAAGAGTTTGCCCACACCTGCGAGGTCGCAGGTGCGAGGTGATGAACACAGAAGCGAAAATTTGAATGGGAGCTGGCTCCGCAGAAACAGCAGTGTGCTCGCAGAAGCGAGTCCGCAGGTGCGGAATTTTGGTTCGCATGAGCGCATCTAATCGCAGGAGCAGATGTTTTGGTCGCACCCGCGAAGCCGCAGGTGACGGTATGTTGTCGCAGGTGAGAGAAAGCCAGGACAGATTATAAAGGCTGGGTTTTGAGGGTTTTATCATTTCTTGACTTTGCAAACTCAGATTTGGGCAATTTTTGGGAGGATTTTCGAAGGGATTCTTGAGGTAAGTCACTTGTGGTTAAATTTACTCAATAATTATCTTTCCCCATTAAAATATCCACCTAGATTGTGTGGTTCTGGAGTGTAAATTTGGGAGTTTGAGGCTAGGGATTTGGAGAGTTTAAATTGGAGATTTGGGTGTTGAGTCATAAGCAGGTTTAGTAGAGTCTTGCGGATCGGTACGGAGACGTCTGTACTTATCTTCGAGAGGCTGCTGAACCCTTAAGAAACTTCACATTCTTGTATTCTTGTCATGCGTATTTGTTGATTCTGGGAACTAAAAACTTCTATTATTCTATTCTCACAGATGGTGAGGACACGTGCTATTGGACAAGACGGACAACCACTAGTACCACTAGCTAGGGCCACGAGAGGTCGAGGTCGCGGTAGCGGCCGCGGTAGGGGCAGAGGTGCAGATCGTACAACAGCTAGAGCAGCACCTGCAGATCCACCAGTTGCTCCAGCTCAAGAGCAGGTTCCAAATGTGGTTGAGCCATTAGGGCTAGCTCAGGCACCAACAGTACCAATTGTGATTCCAAGCCTTGAGGAGGCTTTAGCTCAGATTTTGACTATGTGCACTAGCCTTGCTCAGGCGGTTTCTGTTCAGACCGCCGTAGCCACTTCTCAGGCGGGGAGAGGTACGCAGACTCCCACCGCCCGTACACCAGAGCAGGTGATGTAGGGAATTCAGACACCGGGGAAACTACTAGCCCAGCTGGTTGCAGCTGCTCAGGCCCGGTGGGTCCCGTTATGATTGATGAGGAGCAAAGGAGACTAGAGAGGTTTGAGAGGATCCAGCCTCCATCATTCAGTGGGGTTGAGTCTTAGGATACCCATGACTTTTGGGATAGGTGCCAGCAGATTCTTCGCACGGTAGGTATTCCAGAGACCAGTGGGGTCTCATTTACTACTTTTTAGTTCACTAGGGCTGCCTTCAAATGATGGGAAGCCTATGAGAGGCGCATAGTCGGTGCAACACCACTTACATGGCATGGGTTCTCTGTTCTCTTCTTAGAGAATACGTGCCAAAGACTCACTGGGAGGAGCTTCGCAGACAATTTGAGCAGCTACGTCAGGATGGAATGTCTGTGATACAGTACGAGATTAGGTTCTCAGAGTTGGCTCATCACGCCCTTTGGTTGGTTCCCACTGAGGGGAGAGGATCAGGAGGTTTATTGATGGCCTCTACTATCAGTACTATTTTGTTTTTGACTCGGGAGAGTGTATCAGGTGGTATATACGACGAGGTGGTCGACATTGCTCGACGACTAGAGATGGTTCATAGTCAGGAGCGAGAGGAGAGGGAGGCCAAGAGGCCTCGAGGTTCGGGTGGTTTTAGTGGTGCTCCTTCTGGGGGACAGTCTTACCACAGCAGGGGTCGTCCTTATAGGCCCGCTCAGATGGCTCGTCCAATTCATCGTGGTGCATCATCTAGCCATGGTTCGTTCAGTGCTAGACCGGTTTAGTCATCTCTTAGTGCTCCCAGTTCAGAGGTCATCTCGTGCACCTTTAGTTCAGGGTTCATCTGCATCAGTTTACGTTGGTAGTCATTCTAGTTCTTGGGGTCTGCCCCAGTATTTGCCACCATTTTCTGAGAAAGGATGTTTCAAGTGTGGAGAGTTGGATCATGTGAAGAGGTTTTGTCCCCGCCTTACGGAAGGTTCATCTTAGCAGAGGAGTCAGGCCACGACTTCAGCACCAGTTACTTCACCACCCCCAGGCAGCTCGGGGCGGGGCCTAGGCAGCTAGAGGTCTCCCTAGAGGGGGAGGCCAATCAGTTGGCGGTCCGGCCCGATTCTATGCTATTCCAGCCAGGCCAGATGCCGTTGCTTCAGACACAGTGATCACATGTATTGTCTCAGTATGCCACAAGGATGCTTCTATATTATTTGACCCTAGTTTCACTTATTCGTATGTATCATCGTATGTTGCTCATTATCTAGATATACCCCGTGAGTCCTTAGTTTCATCTGTTCATGTATCTACACCGGTGGGCGATACTATTGTTGTGGATCTTGTATACCGATCGTGTGTAGTGACTAGGGGATTGGAGACTAGAGTTGATCTCTTGTTGCTTAGTATGGTTGATCTCAACGTGATCTTGGGTATGGATTATTTGTCTCCATGTCACGATATTGTGGATTGTCCCGCTAAGACCGTGATATTGGTGATGCCGGGGTTGCCAAGGATCGAGTGGAGAGGTTCCCTAGATTATGTTGCAAGCAAAGTGATTTCATATTTGAAGGCCCAACGGATGGTTGGGAAGGGGTGATTATCTTATTTGGCCTTTGTGAGGGATGTTAGTGCTGATACTCGTACTATTGATTATGTTCCAGTGGCACGAGATTTCCCGGATGTGTTTCCTGCAAACCTATCGGGCATGCCGCCTGACAGGGATATTGACTTTGTGCCGGACAATCATTTTTACTGCTCGATACCGTATGGTGCCAGCTGAGTTGAAGGAATTGAAAGAGCAGCTTCAGGAACTTCTTGATAATGGATTTACTAGGCCTAGTATGTCGCCTTAGGGTGCACCGGTTCTATTTGTGAAGAAGATGGATGGTACTATGCAGATGTTCATTGATTATAAGCAGTTGAACAAAGTTACAATCAAGAACAAGTATCCTTCACCGCACATTGATGATCTATTCGACCAGCTTCAGGGAGCGAGAGTGTTCTTTAAGATTGATTTGAGGTATGTTTATCACCAGTTGAAGATTCGGGACTTGGATATTCTAAAGACAACATTCAGGACTTGTTATAGGTCATTATGAGTTCCTTGTGATGTCTTTTGGGCTGACCAACGCCCCATCAACATTCATGCATCTGATGAATAGTGTATTTCAGCCTTACCTCAACTCATTTGTCATAGTATTCATTGATGATATCCCGGTTTACTCACGTTTCTAGGAGGAGCATGTCCAGCATTTGAGGATTGTATTGCAGCGGTTGAGAGAGGAGAAACTTTATGCCAAGCTCTCCAAGTGTGAGTTTTGGCTTAGTTCGGTGGCGTTCTTGAGGCATGTGGTGTCCAGTGAGGGGATTAAGTTGGATCCAAAGAAGATAGAGGCGGTCCAGAGTTGGCCTAGACCATCTCAGCTACGGAGATTCGGAGCTTTCTTGGCTTGGGCGGTTATTATCGTCGCTTTGTGGAGGGTTTCTCGTCAATTGCGTCGTCTTTGACCAAATTGACGCAGAAGGGTACAACTTTCAGGTGGTCGGATGAGTGTGAGAAGAGCTTTCAGAAGCTCAAGACTGCCTTGACCACAACTCTAGTTCTAGTTGTACCTTCAGCTTTAGGCTCTTATATAGTGTATTGTGATGCTTCTCAGATTTGTATTTGGTGTGTCTTGATGCAGGAGGTAAGAGTGATTGCTTATGCTTCGCGTCAGTTGAAGCCTCATGAGAAGAACTACCTAATCATGATTTGGAGTTGGCTGCCATTATTCATGCATTGAAGATTTGGAGGTACTACCTCTATGGCATGTCTTGTGAGGTATTTACAGATCATCGGAGTCTCCAGCACTTGTTCAAGAAGAAGGATCTAAATTTGAGGCAGCAGAGAGGATTGGAGCTGCTAAAGGTCTATGATATTACTATTCTGTATCATCTCGGGAAGGCCAATGTTGTGGATGATGCCTTGAGTAGTAAGGCGGTGAGTTTGGGTAGCCTTGCAATCATTCCTATTAGTGAGAGACCGCTTGCAGTTGATGTCCAGGCATTGGCCAACTACTTCGTGAGATTAGATTTTTGGAGCCTAGTCAGGTTCTAGCTTATGTGGTTTCTCGGTCTTCCTTATATGATCACATCAGAGAGCGCTAGTATCATGGCCCCTATTTACTTATCATTATGGACACGGTTTAGCATGATAATGCAAAGGATGTTACTATTGGGGACGATGGGTTGTTGAGGATGCAGGGTTGGATTTGTGTGCCTAATGTAGATGGGATACGTCAGTTGTTTCTTGAGGAGGCCCACAGTTTGCGGTATTCCATTCACCCGGGTGCTGCGAAGATGTACCGGGACTTGAGGCAGCACTATTAGTGGAGGAGAATGAAGAAGGATATAGTGGGGTTCGTAGCTCGGTGCCTAAACTGTTAGCAGGTGAAATATAAGCATCAAAGAACTAGCGAATCGCTTCAGAGGCTTGAGATTCTGGAGTGGAAATGGGAGCGTATCACCATGGATTTCGTAGTTGGACTCCAATGGACTTCGAAGAAGTTCGATGCTATTTGGGTGATTGTGGATCGACTGAACAAGCCTGTGCACTTCATTCCAGTTGGGACTACTTATTCTTCAGAGTGTTTGGCAGAGATTTACCTCTGCCAGATTGTTTGCCTTCACGGTGTGCCAGTGTCCATCATTTCAGATAAGGGCACGCAGTTGACATCACAGTTTTGGAGAGCCGTGCAACGAGAGTTGGCACCCAGGTTGAGTTGAGTACACCATTTCACCCTTAGACGGACGGACAATCCGAGTGCACTATTCATAAATTGGAGGATATGCTACACGCTTGAGACATAGATTTCGGGGGTTTATGGGATCAGTTTCTGCCACTCGCAGAGTTTGCCTACAACAACAGTTCCACTCGAGCATTCAGATGGCTTCGTATGAGGCTTTGTATGGGAGACGGTGTCGATCTCCGGTGGGTTGGTTTGAGCCAGGTGAGGCTAGGCTATTGGGTACTGACTTGGTTCAGGATGCTTTGGACTAGGTTAAATTGATTCAGGATCGGCTTCGCGCGGTGTAGTCTAGACAGAAGAGTTACGCCGATCAGAAGGTTCGTGATGTTGCATACATGGTTGGGGAGAAGGTGCTACTCAAGGTTTCACCCATGAAGTGTGTTATGAGGTTCGGGAAGAAGGGAAAGTTGAGCCCTCGATATATTGGGCCGTTTGAGGTGCTTCAGAGGATTGGAGAAGTGGCTTACAAGCTTGCTTTAGCGTCTAGTCTGTCGAGTGTTCATCTGGTATTTCATGTTTCTATGCTCCGGAAGCATGTCGCGATCCGTCTCATGTTTTGGATTTCAGAACGGTTCAATTGGATGGTGGTTTGACTTATGATGTGGAGCCGGTGGCTATTTTGGGTCGGCAGGTTCGAAGGTTGAGGTCAAAGGATATAGCTTCAGTGAAGGTAAAGTGGAGGGGTCAGCCAGTTGAGGAGGCTACTTGGGAGACCGAGCAGAAGATGCAGAGCACATATCTATTCCTAGTTGAAACTCCAGGTATGTTTCTAGACCTATTCAAGGACGAACGTTTGTTTAAGAGGGGAGGATGTAACGACCTGGCCCTGACGTTTTGAGAGTTGTTGCCTCGTTCCCCCCATTTACTACTCATTTCATGATTTACAATTGTTATGTGACTTGTCGAGGTAGTTGGTTCGGTTCCAGGGAGGTCTCGGAGTGAGTTGAGACACTTAGTCTCAAGGTTAGAAACTTAAGTTGAGAAGGTTGACCGAATGTTGACTTGTTTGTAAACGACTCCGCAATGGGGTTTTTATGGTTCCGTTAGCTCCGTTAGGTGATTTTGGACTGAGGAGTGTGTTTGGATTGTGATTTGGAGATCTGTAGTTGAATTAGCCTTGAAATGGCGAAAGTTAGAAATTTAAAAGTTTGATCGAGATTTAACTTTGTGGTTACTGAGCTCGGATTGCGGTTCCGGGAGTTGGAGTAAGTCTGTTGTGTTATTTGTGACTTATGTGCAAAATTTGAGGTCAATCGGATCTCACGACCCAAATCGATGGGCTGCAATGATACCCGGTGCATTACCCAACCGAGTACCAATGTAACATATCTTTCTTATCATATCATCATAGGTAAATGGGCCAGAAGGGCCGTCATGAGATAACCAGAATAAAACATAAGGGAATACTAGACATATGACGACCCAACATGATATAGAAACTTATACATTTGACATACGGGCCTATAAGGCCGCCATGATCATTTGTACACTCAAAACATAGGCTGACAAGGGCATACAACTATCCATATACATGACATCTATCTATAAGCCTCTAAGAGTACATAAACATAATAAAGGTCGGGACAGGGCCCCGCCATACCAATCAATACATGTCCAAATCATACTGACCAAATAGGCAACTCCGGATCAAGTGGAGTGCACCAACACCTTCTGCTGAGCTGATAGCCTACTAGGACGACTGTCAACCTGTCTATCGGGACCTGCAGGCATGAAACGCAGTGTCCCCAGGCAAAAGGGACATCGATACAAATAAAGTACCGAGTATGTAAGGCATGAAAGCAGTATATAAAAGACATAAAAGAAACATGGAGTAAAGAACTCAACCTGTAAGTCTGAATAGTTCTGTGAATCATGACATTTATAATGTCATTCATATGCGTATAAATGTAATATCATGCATAGGTATATGCGTACATAACACCATCAAGCCTCTAAGGGCATCCCATCATATTATCTCGGCCTCTGTGGGAGAAATCATCAACATATACCAGTTGATCAGTGATAGTGCGTATATAATGCCATAACCTTTCCCCATACCCTATATACATATAATATACGCATATATAATGCCATCCGGTCATGGTTCAATGTACATGTATAAATAAATGCAATGCATAATGAAGTAAGTCAACAAGACCTTTCGGAATGCCATAAGATCATTATGCCTTCGGATAAACTTTATCAACTTATGTATTTTCTGAGACACATGAACAGACGATATAATAATAGGACACATGGGGAATCAAGAACATAGGCACCCCTAGTACTTCCATGAATAGAGTCATTTATGAAAGTTGCGCGTTTGCTCATTACGTTTGTCTCATATGGATCATGCCAAAAGGAAAGAAGGGATAGCCTTAACATACCATAACTCCGTTTGGTCCTTAATACCCTCAAAGCAATTCTTCAAACAACTCAACTCAATCCACCATAGCATAAGGAGATTCAAAATCAGTGCTGAGTAAAGGCTAAGTCCGCAACTTAAACTTGTAGCTCGTTTGTGTAAATTTGGGCAGCATCTTCCCTGTAACAAGGGCCATCTCCAATACCATATACCAACAACAACAACCAGAGAAATCCAGCAACATATAAATATCAATAACAAGACACCATATAGCAAGAACAAGTCACAACTACTTCACGACGAGCGGCAAGCTCCGATTGGAATCCGTATACTCCATATGACCCGTTATAGACTTCTTAATTTAACTTAAAAGTATATTGAACATGATAATGAAGTCATTAATCAATGATTCCAGCCTTATATCATATATTGATAACAAAGAAAATAATCCACAACTCCAACTATCCTCAATTAGCAACTTTATTCACTAGTTCATGACTAGTCCATCCATTTAACTTAATCAGCATCAAGATAACCTTAAGCATATGCAAGAACACAATATACAAACCTCCTAAAGTAGCTTCAATTCAAAATGCAAGTTATATTTAGCTTACAACAGCTGTCAATGGCAATACAACACCATAGACGTGAGTTAAGCTAATCCAAGTATTATCTTATAGTTTATCATCCTAACAACTTAACCAACATACAAGAAAGCTGAAGAACAATTAATAGGCTATTATAATCACCTTAGCCAGTAGCAACAACTTGAAATTTCAGCCAAACACAGCCCACAACTATCCTCAATGACAACACAACCTCAAAGAGGTGTTGTTCTTCGCTAGAGCTAACTTTTGATGTTGAAATATGGTGTAATCACTTTGGAATCACTTCAAACCTTTATGCTATCTATATAGGAGGGCTAGGAGAAGTTTGGAGACGAAGTTGACTGGAAAATGAGTAGAAAATAGGCGTCCAAATCATTTTTAAAGGTCGAGCACCGCCTAAGTGGGTCCCATAGGATCTGCTCGTGCAGTCTCGCAAAAACACAAATTTATCTCTTCTACGATGTCATATCGACAAACAGTTTAATGCGTTGGAAACTAGACTCGTAGAACTTCAAAATGGTATGTAGATAATCCCTTAATTCCAAGTATATTGGGAGAAAGGCTCAGCTACATTTGACCTAATCTTTAGCACATTATGAATGTAACTTGTGATGACCTTTGCCAACTTTTGTTCCAAAACTTGTTTGACTTCAAAACGTAGCACGCGACTAAAATAACTCATCAAATAACCTCCATATCATGTTAAGAACCCTAGTCTCACCCCAAATTACATGTTATAAAATTCCAAACTTGTTGACTTTCAATGAAACTTATTTTCTTCAATTGGTTTAGCTTCGAAGCTTTCCAGCACTCTTGGTACTTGTTATTCATGATCTTAAATATTTGTAACTTCCAAGGTAACATGATTAACTTAATATATATACTTCCAAATATAATCTCATTTTTGAGCTTATATCAATTTACTTACGGCGTACTCTCACATACGAAAACGCGGTGTGTAACATCATTTCCCCCTTCCAACATTCGTCCTCGAATGTTGGCTGATCAGTGTCATGACTTATAGCTCTTATGAATACTTTAATACTGCTCTTTCCATCTAGGAAACTATTATGTTAATAAATCCAAATGCCATTGCATTTCCCCCCTTAGGCCTCTTTCTCATACCACAACTTGTGGTAGGAATTCTCCCTATCTCGTAGCTGTTGCTACCTTCTGTCATGCAACATGTATGACTCTAACCTTGTATGTGCGCCTATGGCGACTCTTATCTCCTATTTCCTTTTGCTTTTAGCCAATTCTATGCCTCACTTTGTGAACTTATACAGTACTATGACAAGCTGTCCCTCCGGGCATCTATAGCCGTACTAAAGTTCTTCACTCGGTACTTGTCGAACTTACGACTATTGATATATCTTGTTTCATAGCCTCAGTTATCTATGCTTATGGCTTTACTATAACTAGGTAGGTCATACTATACCATAACTCTTATTTTGGTTTATTATTACCGAGGTCTGCTAGCCAACTCCAGGTTACTCTCTCGCTACCTAGCCTATATGTATAAATCTAAGTCCTTTAATGCTTCCTTATTACTGTCCATCTAAGGAATAGCATCCTAATTCCTCTCATACTTTGGAACTTTTATCCATCTATTGTTGATTCACCTTAATGTTGACCTATCATTTACCACTGATAACTTGAAACCTCTTACGTAATACATTGTCACTAGGGCTCACGTATCATCAGGGAACATCTGGAGTGATTTGCCTGATCCACCTAGGGACGATACTATACTTCAATAATCGTATTCATAGCATCCCAACATGACCCATCTTATGGGGGTATTCTAATTCTATGCAATTCATGAAATCCCTTTTTTTAATCATTACCCAATCAAGGGCCTAAATGTCATCCTCTTACAAGCTATACCGAGCTTTCTATAACTTACAAAAACCAACAGCTCTCTTGTTTTTATGGGCTTAATCCTGAGACCTTACCTATTATCGTCAGTTTCTTACTCACATTTACCATACTTACCTTTAAATCTCGCATTGTATCTTCTATCGCTTTCATAACCTCCCTTCTATATTGGTGGAATTCACATCCACACCTTAAATCTCTACTACAATACTTGCACCCTGGTCCATACACAATCTAGTGTGAGCTTCATATTGACATCTTATGAGGCTGGTACTTTTCTAACTGGATTTATCGTAGAGCTTTTATGGAATATGGCCGTTGTACTATCTTTCTTGTAATTCTGCTATTAAAAGTGATTCTGCAATGGTTTGAGTCACGATTTCTATAATCATCTAGGTCTAACAATCGCACTCCTGATGTAACTTTTGAGCTTCCTCTTCCCCCTTATCCTTTATGTATGCTTAAGCTGTCTTCCAATCTTCGGCTTAGGGTATTAGCTATTACATTAGCCTTTCATGGACTCTATGTAGCATCCATGATATAATCTTCTAACAATTCAAGCCTTTGTCTGTGACGTGGACTTAATTTTTTACTTTTAACTTATACTGGAGTCTCCTATATCTGTATGAATGTCAACATATATGCGGCATAGATATCACTCCAAAATCTTAAGTGCATTCACAACGTAACTAACTCTGGGTCATTGATTGAATAATTCCTTTCATGCCTTCTCAGCTTTCTTTAAATGTAAGCAATTACTTTTCCTGGTCGTCCTGCCACTTGTTGCATGAATACTTGGCTTATCTTATTGTCCACGAATACTTGAATTTCCTGTAACTCATATGATCTCAAATATCACTTTTTGTTTTTTTCTTCCCGTTCATTAGCCACGATAGGTGCCACTTTCTTATGGAGTGCATACAATGTTGTAGTGAGACTGTTGTTACAAGATCATTTCTTCAATTCAGGTCGATATGCTTAGGTTGAAGCCTTCTTCCATATTTCCACAACTGGTCTTTCGTTATAGTACTTATGGGAGACCCTCTGACTTTTATAAAGTTGCGAGCTTATTACACATATACCCGACTGAATTTTTGATGTTCTTGCTCGCCTATAATTATCCTTACTTACTTACCTCTGTACTGTTGTGCTTGTAGGGTTGCTTCTAAACTGAAATTTAAACTGTCTCCCTAGTGGCACCCTCTTTTATTTCCGTAGCACTTATACGGTACCTTTAACTATCCCAACTCCCATCTGAGTATTTCTCAAGGATCATGATGTCATATCTGTGACACTAAATTCACTACGTTAGGTTTCACTACATTTATCTTGCATGATCTGTTGATTTATCTATATCTTCTTGTCTATCCATAACTAGACTCTTCGTTAATCAACTACTAACTACTCGTTGGTCTAATCTCATATCTATACTCTACGCAATATCTCTTGGATTATGTCCTTTGTCTTAACTTACCCCTCGCACTGGCTCCTTATGTATCAAGTGTTCATTTGCACTGTATCAATAACATCTAGTGCTGGAACCCTTACTGCCTCTCCCCGACGTTGTGGTGTTCGGGAGTCGTATCATATCTGTAGGATTTGAATAAATGCAATCTCATTCCTTTCGCCTTTCTACCACATTCTTCCTTTATTATTCCATAATTACCTGAACCACATAACTCCAACTTAATACCATATCACACCATCTTCCCCCTTTAGGGGAGTACTAACATTTAATACTATGAAGATTTACCTATAAATGCTTTACCTCTTCATCTTTGGCGTTTTTTCATATCTTCACAAACTCTTATTCGCCTTGCGGTAACCCTTCTGTACCAGGGATAACTAAATTTCTTACGCACGAAGGTGACACCTAGTGTAACTGGCACACTTAGTCCCTTAAGCTTAACTCTGCTCACAGTGCTTGCTTTAGGGAAGCGTCTTCCTGAATGAACTTTAAAGGTTATTCTTTTGTCGTCCATTCTATTATTGCAGGAACGCTATCTCTCCAATTCTCATGATGCCGACTATTATCAAATCTTCTGATCCCTAATTCATGTTTAGTTTATCTTTTTTCACTAGCCCATACTGATTTCTATTACTCTGGGTGTCTAACTTTTCCTTCTGGTAATAGTGTTGGAGCCTCTAACTCATTTCTCGAAATGGGGATATGACTTTATGGCTTATATACTTTTATTGTCTCAAGGTCTGTCACCTCTTGTCTTTTTCTTCACTTGACTATATACTCTGTCATCATGTCATATTATATTTACCGTTATCATCCATTTATCACATCTTACTCATAATGCTTAATTTACTCTCTTCTTATTCTCCTGCTAATATTTTCGTCTATTACCTTATTCTGAAAACTTCAACAAAACATTGTTTCACTTTTAACTCCCCTTGCTCTATCCACTAGCTCTTCGGGTCGCCTAACATTCTCTGTTTACTAGGGACGTGAACCATATTATGGTAAATATTCATTCCTTCTAGGATTCCAGTGCCTATCTTCTGAATTTCCGAACATTCTAGTATTTATACCTAACTGTACTATTTTAGAGTGCACCACCAGGTATCTCACAAGGAGAACTATTACCATGTTTTGCACTATCCTTTGGAAATGTTAGCTAATGATAACAATCCATCCACAATTTTGGGGTTACTCTAACCCCAGCTGGATCCCGATATCCCATCTTTCTCTTAAACTATATTTGTTACCTCCCATAGAGCATAACTGTGATGGGTGTGGCCAATTGTACAAAACCATGTTATCGTTGAAGGTAACTTAGAATGCTTATATTTATCTGCCTGAAGAGTAAATAAATACTGATAATCTTCACTAACTGGGTACCACGTACCCTTCTTCACCTTGTTTCTTTTACTTATTGAAACTTGTATCTCTCTTCTGATTCTCTTATTGGTTTTTACCACATGGGTGGATAGATATTCATGCCTTAGGGCTCCTTATCAAGAAGCTTACATGTTTTAGTGCACACTTGATCTGCTGAAGACCTCACATTTACTCATCATAAGTATGATGCAAAATCGAGTTCCTCTGTCACAACTCTTCCACAACCACCTTCAATCTCTTACTCACTATCTTTCTAGATATAGGTATCGTTGTATTACGAATAAAGTAGAATTTAGGAGTTTGAATTCTTACAATCGAGCTCTACCTCACGATGAGTAAGACGAAAGAGTAACCATCCTAACTGCCCTGTAGCCTCCTGCTTATAAGTGTGTGCACAACACATCCATAAAAAAGACTCTACTAGACACGGCTTGTAGACTCCCTAGGACAGAACTGCTCTGATACCACTTTTGTCACGACCCAAAACGATGAGCCGCGACGGGCACTCGGTGCCTTACCCAACCGAGTACCTACATAACATGCATTTCCTATCATACCATCATGGGTAAATGGGCTGGAAGGGCCGTCATGAGATAAACAGAATAAAACATAAGAGAATACTAGAGATAGGACGACCCAACACGATATAGAAACTTATACATGTAACATATGGGCCTATAAGGCCGACGTGATCATTTGTACACTCAAAACATAGGCTGACAAGGCCATACAACTATCCATATACATGAAATCTGTCTACAAGCCTTTATGAGTACATAAACGTCATAAAGGTCGGGATAGGGCCCCGCCGTACCAATCAATACATGTCTAAATCATACAACTAAATAGGTAATTCCAGAGCAAGTGGAGTGCACCAACACCTTCCGTTGAGTTGATCGCCTACTAGGACGACTGTCAACCTGTCTATCGGGACCTGCGGGCATGAAACGTAGCGTCCCCAAGCAAAAGGGACATCAGTACAAATAAAGTACCGATTGTGTAAGCCATGAAAGCAGTATATAAAAGACATGAAAGAAACATGGAGTAAAGAACTCAACCTGTAAGTCTGAATAGCTCTGTGAATCATGACACTTATAATGTCATGCATTTGCGTATAAATGTCATATCATGCATAGGTATATACATACATAATAACATCAAGCCTTCGAGGGCATCCCACCATATTATCTCGGCCTCCGTGGGCGAAATCATCAATATATACACGCTGATCAGGTGGTAGTGCGTATAAAACGTCACAACTTTTCCCCATACCCCATATACATATAATATACGCGTATTTAATGCCATCTGGTCATGGGTTAATATACATTTATAAATAAGTGCAATGTATAATGAAGTAAGTCAATAAGATCTCTCAGAATGTCATAAGATCATTATGCCTTCGAATAAACTTTATCAACTTATGGATTTTCTGAGACCCATGAACTGACGATACAATAACAGGACACATGGGGAATCAATAACATAGGCACCCCTAGTACTTCTATGAATAGAGTCATTTATGAAAGTTTCGCATTTGCTCGTTCGTTTGTATCATATGTATCATGCCAAAAGGAAAGAAGGGATAGCCTTAACATACCTTCACTTCTTTGACTCCTTAATACCTTCCATTCACTTCTTCAAACAACTCAACTCAATCTACCATAGCACAAGGAGATTCAAAATCAGTGTTGAGTAAAGGCTAAGTCCGCAACTTAAAATTTTAGCTCGTTTATGTTAATTTGGGCAGAATCTCCCCTGTAACAAGGGCCTCCTCCAATACCATATACCGAAAAAAAAAACAACCAGGGAAATCTAGCATTATATAAATAACAATAACAAGACACCATATAATAACAACAAGTCACAACTACTTCACAACGAGCGGCAAGCTCCGATTGGAATTCGTATATGTCATATCACCCCTTATAGACTTCTTACTTTAACTTAAATGTATAATTAACATGATAATGAAGTCACTAATCAATGATTCTAGCCTTATACAATATATTTATAGCAAAGAAAAAAATCCACAACTCCAACTATCCTCAATTAGCAACTTTATTCAGTAGTTCATGTCTAGTCCATCCATTTAACTTAATCAACATCAAGATAACCTTAAGTACATAAAAGAACACAATATAAATACCTCCTACAGTAGCTTAAATTCAAAATCCAAGTTATATTTAGCTTACAACAGCCCTCAATGGCAATACAACACCATAGAAGTGACTCAAGCTAATCCAAGTATGATCTTATAGTTTATCATCCTAACAACTTAACTAACATACAAGCAAGCTTAAGCACAATTAGTAGGCTGTTATACTCACCTTCGCTAGTAGCAATAACTTGAAATTTTAGTCAAACATAGCCCACAACTATCCTCAATGACAACACAACCTCAAAGAGGTGTTGTACTTCACTAGAACTAACTTTTGATGTTGAAATATGGTGTAATCACTTTGTAATAACTTAAAACCCTTATGCTATCTTTTTAGGAGTGGTAGGAGAAGTTTGGAGACGAAGTTGACTGGAAAATGAGCAGAAATAGGCGTCCAAATAGTTTTAAAGTAAAGTAGGTCGACCACCGCCTAAGTGGGTCCCGTAGTAGCTGCTTGCGTTGTCTCGCGAAAACGCGAATATCTATATACTCCAACGTCATATCGATAAAAATTTTAATGAGTTGGAAACTAGACTCGTAGAAATTCAATTTGGTATGTAGATCATCCCTTAATTCCAAGTATATTTGGAGAAAAGCTCAGCAACATTTGACCTAATGTTCAGCACATTATGAATGTAACTTGTGATGACCTTTGCCAACTTTTGTTCCACAACTTGCTTGACTTCAAAACGTAGCACATGACTAAAATAACTCATACAATAACCTCCTTATCATGTTAATATCCCTAGTCTCACCCCGAAGTACATGTTATAACATTCAAACTAGTTGACTTTCGGCGAAACTTATTTTCTTCAATTGGTTTAGCTTCTAAGATTTCCAACCCTCTTGGTACTTGTTATTCATGATCTTAAATATTTGTAACCTCCAAGGTAACATGATTAACTTACTTTATACGCTTCCAAATATAATCTAATTTCTGAGTACATATCAATTAAGACGTACTCTCACATACGAAAGCATGAGGTGTAACATCGGACGTGATTGATAGGTTTCGACATCGAATGTAGAAGTTAGAGATTCTAAAGTTCATTAGGCTTGAATCGATGCGCTATTTGTGGTTTTAGCATTTTTTGATGTTATTTGAAGGCTCGACTAAGTTCGTATCATATTTTAGGACTTGTTGGTATATTTGGTTGAGGTCAGTGGGCCCTTGGGTTAGTTTCGGATGGTTAACGGATAGAATTTGGAGTTTGAGAGATTGCTGAAGTACCAGGTCTGGTGCAATTGCACCTACAAAGGTTTTGATCGTAGTTGCGAAGCCTCTTGTGCGCACCATCCATCGCAAAAGCGACTAGAAGCAGAAATTTGAAAGGGAGCTGGCTTCACAGAAGCAGTCGTTTGCTCATAGAAGCGAGTCCGCAGGTGCAGAATTTTGGTTCGCAAGAGCAAAGACAATCACATGAGCATTTGTTTTGGTCGCACTCGTGAAGCCGCTGGTGCGGGTAAGTTGTCGCAAGTGCGAGAAAGCCTGGACAGAATATAAACGTTGGGTTCCAAGGGTTTTTATCATTTCTTGACTATGTAAACTCGGATTTGGGCGATATTAGGGAGGAATTTCGAAGGGAATCTTGAGGTAAGTCACTTATGATTAAATTTATTCAATAATTATGTTTTTCCATTGAATTTTCCATCTAGATTTTGTGGTTTAGATGTGTAATTTAGGGAGTTTAAGGCTAGGGACTTAGAGAGTTTAAATTGGGGATTTGGTGTTGGATTTTTGTAAATTCGGTATGGATGGACTCGTGGTTGAATGGGCTTCCGGATTTTGTGACTTTTATTGGATTCCGAGACGTGGGCCCGGGGGCCGACTTTTGGGTTGACTTTTTGATTTTGATTAAGAACTTAGTATTTTAATATGGGCTTGATTCTTTTTGTTACACCCCATGTTTTCGTACATGGAAGTATGCCACAAGTAAATTGATATAAATTCTGGAATGAGATTTATTTTGGGATTATAAGTACTACGCTATTTCAAATAAGTGATAAGTTAATTCGTGAAGGTAAGAGGGTAAACGAATCGAAGAAAATAAATTTCGTCGAACTTTGTCTTTTTGGGATGAAATACGGCCTGAGCTAAAATACCCGTTATTTATGGACTAGTGCCATACAAGGTACTATATGACCATGATAGTAAGGTGTATAAGGTGTGTTAAAAGTGAGTAGTATTTTAAGTAATCTGGAATAATTCTTAATTATGTGGGTAATTGGTTAAATATTGGATTAGTTGAGAATTAATAAGTGATTAAGGAATGGTGGATGGTTAACTGAGATCTTTGGGATAAAGACTAAGGAAAGCTAACGTGGCAGCAAAAGCTTGTCCAGAATATGACTCTTATCTATGATTGAAAATGTGGCACATTTTAGTAGTATATGGCTTAGTTATACCGTGTAAAGACCATTTTAGTAGTATATGGCTTAGTCATACCATTTAAAATCTTATGAAAAGAATATCAACCAAACTTTCCCTATAGTAGTAACGTGAATTCTAAGAGCTCCAACCAAGCTTTCCATACAATTGTAATGTTATACGTTTCAACTAAAAGCCTTCCATTTCAACATTAACTCTAAACTCTTAAGAAGAGTTTCAGCAAGCTTCCATACATAACGTTAAGCTAATTCTCTTGAGAAAGAGTTTGAACAACGATGATTTTGCAATAGCAACATTATTGTTTTGATGCATTTCATACGGATTTTTCCCTATTTCAATCTCGCCGTCAAGTGTTTTGTCGCAATTAACGTGTGTTAGAGGGATTGTCAAGAGAATCGACTCAAGTACGTTAAGGCTAATCTTTCTTTCTTTTGGCAACATCTATACGACACGAACGGAACGAGCAAATGCACAACTTCCATAAATTACTCTATTCGTAGAAATGCTAGAGATGTGTATATTCTTATTCTCCCATGTGTCATATTATTCTATTATCTGTTCATGGGTCTCAAAAATACATAAGTTGGTAAAGTTTATTTCATGATATAAATCAGAGGCATAATGGTCTTATGACGTACCGAGAGATTTTATTAATGTATTTCATATATATTTCATGCATTTATACATGCACATTGACCCATGACCGGATGGCGTTATATACGCGTATATATATATATATATATATATATATATATATATATATATATATATATGTGTGTGTGTGTGTGTGTGTGTGTGTGTGTGTGTGTGTGTGTGTGTGTGTGTACGGGGGATATGGGAAAGGTTATGGCGTTATATACGCACCACCACCCGATCAGCTGGTATACGTTGATGATTTTGCCCATAATGGCCGAGATGATATGATGGGATGCCCTCAGAGGCCTGATGATGTTATGAAATATGTACCTATGTACGACATTACATTCATATGGATATGCATCACACTATAATTATTTCATGATTTACAGAGTTATCCGGACTTACAGGTTGAGTCATTTACTCTATATTTCTTCCATGTCTTTTATGTACTTATTTATGTGCCTACATACTCAGTACATTATTCGTACTGATGTCTCTTTTGCCTTGGGACGCTGCGTTTCATGCCTGCAGGTTCTGATAGACAGGTCGAGAGTCCTCCAAGTAGGCTATCAGCTCAGCGGAAGATGTTGATGCGCTCCATTGCTCCGGGGTTGCTTATTTGATCAGTATGATTAGTACATGTATTGGTTGGTACGGCGGGGTCAGTCCCGACCTTTATGATAAGTATGTGTTGTTAGAGGCTTGTAGACAGATGTCATGTGTACAGATATTTGTATGGCCTTGTCGGCCTATTTTTAAAGTATATAATGGATCATGTTGGCCTTATAGGCCCGTATGTCATAGGTATAAGTTTCTATATCTGGTTGGGTCGCTCTATGTCGGGTATTTCCTCATGTTTACTATGGTTGTATCATGACATGCCTTCTGGCCCACCTATCTATGATGATGTAATAAGAAAGATACGTTATATTGGTACTCGGTTGAGTAGAGTACCGGGTGCCCGTCGCGGCTCATCGGTTGGGGTCGTGACAAAAGTGGTATCAGAGCAGTTCTGTCCTAGGAATGTCTACAAGCCGTGTGTAGTAGAGTCTTGTTTATGGGTGTGTCGTGCACCACACTTATAAGCAGGAGGCTACAGGGCATTAAGGATTGTCACTCTTTCTTCTTACTCTAGATCGTGTGGTAGAGCTCAGTTGTAAGAACTCAATTTCTAAACTCTATCTTATCCATAATACGACGATGCATACACCTAGAAAGACAGTTGGTAAGAGATTGAATGTGGCTATGGAAGAGTTGAGTCAGAGGAACTCGATTTTTCATAATGCTTATGATGAGTAAATGTAAGGTCTCCAGCAGATCATGTGTGTACTAAGACGTGTAAGCCTCTTGATAAGGAACCTTGAGGCAAGAATACCTATCCACCTTTATGGTGAAAGACAATGAGAGATTCAGAAGATAAATACAAGTTTCAACAAGGAGAAGAAGCAAGATGAAGAAGGATACGAGGCGCACAGTTAATGAAGGTTAACAGTATTCACAATTCAGGTTGAGGAATATTAGCTTTTTGAGTTACATTCAACAGTAACAGAGGCATGTACAATTGGCTACATCGATCTTAGTTATGCCCTATGGGAGCTAACAGATATGGTTCAAGAGAAGGACGGGATATCAGGATCCGACTGGGATTAGAGTGACCCAAAATGGTGGATGGATTGTTTGCATTAGTTGACCTTTCTGAAGGATATTACAAATGTGCTAATAGATCTCTTTGTGAGACACCCAGATGAAGCACTCTAAAATAGTACAACTAGATATGAGTACCACAAAGATGGGATTGGAAGCCTGAAAGGGATAACTATTACCTTAGTATGGCTCCCGTCCCTAGTAGAGAGAGAATATTAGGCAACTCGAAGGGCTAATGGATGGAGCAAGGGGAGCTAAGAGTAAAAGAATATCTTGTTCAAGTTTTCAAAATAAAGTGATAGACATAAATGTTAGCGGGAAATAAGAAGAGAACTAATGAAGCATTATGAGTAAGATGTGATACCTGGATGACAACGTAGGAGAAAAAAATGAAATGACAGTATTACATAGTCTATAGTCAAGGGAAACAAAAGATGAGAGGTGCCAGGCCTGGAGACAACAAAAGAGTATAAGGCATAAAGTTGTATCCTCATTTCGAGAAATAAGTTCGTGTCTCCAACGCAACTACCAAAAGGAAAAGTTAGACCCTAGAATACTAGAAATCAGTAAGGGTCTGGTGAACAAGATAAACTAAACAAGAATTAGGGACCGAGTGAGTTGATAATGGTCGACATCATGAGAATTTCAAATTGTGTTCCGGTAATAATAGAATGGACCACATAAGAAGATTCATGAGAAATTCAGAGAATGGTCATTCGGGAAGACGCTCCCTAAAGCAAGCAATGTGAGCAAAGTTCAGCCTAAGGGACTCCATGTGCCAATTACACTAAGAGTCACCCTCACAAGTAAGGAAATTTGCTATCTTTGGTACAGAAGAATTACCGCAAGGCTAGTAAGGTTCATCGATGATGTGAAAAGGCGCCAAAGATGAAGAGGTAAAACATCTATACATAGATTAATCTTAGCACTAAATCTTAGTACTCTCCTAAAGGGGGGAATATGGAGTGAAGTGGTATTAAGTCAGAGTTAAGCGGTTCTAGTAATTATAGAATAGTAAAAGAAGAATGCGATAAAAATGAGAAAGGGATGAGATTGTAGTGATTCAAAGCCTACATATATGCTACGATTCCAGAACATTATGCAAACACGATGTCAAAGAAAGGAAGTAAGGGTTCCTGCCCTGGATGTTATTGATAATAAGGAGCCAGTGCAAAAGGTAAGTTAAGACAAAGGAAATAAACCAAGAAAGATTACGCGGAACATTGATATGGGAATGGGCCAACGAGTAGTTGGTAGTTGATGCAGGAAGAGCCTAGTTATGGCTAAACAGGAGGTTACAGATCAGTCAGCAGATTGTACAAGATAAACATGGTAAAACCCAATATAGTGAATTTAGCCTCACAGATATGACATCGGAACCCTTGAGAAATATTCGGATAGGGGTTGGAGTAGTTAAAGTATTGTATGAGTATTACCTAAATAAAAGAGAGTGCCACTACGAAGATAGTCAAAATATCATGTTCAGAGGCAACCCTACAAGCACAAAGGCGTGGAGGTAAGTACCACGGATAATTGCAGGCGAGGAGGGACAAAAAAAATTTTGTCGAGTATATGATGTAATAAGCTCGAAGTTTTACAAGAGTCAGAGGGTCCTCCCTAAAGTATGACAAGGAAAGGCTAGCTGAGGAAATAAGGAAGAAGGCTTCAACCTAAGCAGAGCAACCTAAAGAGTAAATGCTCTTGTAACAAGAGTCTCACAAAAACATTGTATGAACTCCATAAGAAAGTGGCACCTATCATGGCTAATGAACGGGAAGTAAAGTCAAAAGTAATATTCGAGATCACATGAGTTGCACGAATATTCCAGCCTGCGTGGGAACTAAGATAATCTAAGTATGCATACAAAAATAGGGCAGAAAGACCAAGAAAAGTAATTGCTTACATTTGAAGAAAGCTAAGATGGAACAAAAAGATTCGATTCATGATCCAGAGTTAGTTACGTGATGAACGCACTTAAGAGTTTGGAGTTTTATACATGCAGCATATACAGCCGTAGAAGATTCTGGTATAGGTTAAAAGAAGGAATTGGGTCCAGGTCATAGACAAAGGATTGAATCATTAGAAGATTGTATCATGGTTTTTTCCCATAGAGTCCATAAAAGGCTAAAGTAATAACTAAATGCCACGAGCCACAGATCGGAAGATAGCTTAAGCCTACATAAAGGCTAGGAAACTAAAGAGTTACATCAACTAAGTAAATTAGGAGTCTGCTTATTGGACCCAAAAGTCATAGACATCATGATTGATAACATTACAGAATCACTCTTAATATCAGAAGAACAAGAGAGATAGTGCAACAACCATAGTCTATAATGGCTCTACGATAAGGCCAGAAAAGTAACAACCTCATAAGAAATCAGTATGAAGCTCCCACCGAATTGTATATACACCAAAAGTGCAAACATTATAATAGAGCTTCAAGTTATGGACGTGGATTATACCTATATGGGAGGGAGGTTATGAAAGAGATAGAAGATGTGAAGCGAGATTTTAAGGTAGTAAGGTAAAGGTGACCAACGTTCGAGATACTAAAATGCAGAAGGTTGTGAATAGTCCATACGTTGGATAGAAGGCTAAAAGCACGGGGATTGAGTATCTAGGAATGATAGCAGCATCGTCAATGGTATATCTTCCAGCCTATGGTCTCTAGGTATTGAGAGACCTAGTCAGGAGAGCAAAGAAGAGTTAGAGACGATGTAATATCTCGCTTGATGTTCCAGAATAACATAAGGCAATCTTTGGTGCAAGCAAGTTGAAGGAAGGTTGCAAGTAATATAAATAGATATGTGTAGGTCGCAAGCTAAAGTATGGTAAGCGACAAGGTTTTAAGAAGACAGGAGTAAGGATAAGAAAAGGTAAGTGAGAAGGTGACGAGAATGAATAAGTTCTCGGGATTAAGACCATGAAAACAAGAGAGCAGAATGAATAAGTTCTCGGGATAAAGACCATGAAAACAAGAGAGCTGATGGGTTCTCTAGAAATCTCAGTATAGCCTGAGTGAACTCAAAGGAGTCTAAGACTAGTAGCATTTAGAAGAGATGGAACGCTGCCCTGGTGGTGCAATGAAGGTATGATTGTGATAGATAAATGATGATGTTTGGGCTTTCGATTGAGTAATGACTTGAAGTAAATTTCATGAATTGTATGGGACTAAAATACCCACGTATGGTGAATCACACTGGGATGCTATAAATACGGTTATTGAAGTACAGTATCGCCCCTAAATAAATCAGGAAAAATCACTTCAAATGTTCCACGATGCAATGTAAGCCCTAGCGGCAATATATTACGTAAGAAATTTCTAGTTATCAATGGATGATTGTAGATCAACATTGAGGTGAATTAACAATGGATGGGTAAAAGTTGCAAAGTACGAGATGAGAGTGGCCCATCAGTCTTAAGATGAACAGTAATGAAGAAGCGTTAAAGGATTTAGCTTTATGCATATAGGATAAGCAATGAGAGTAACCTGGAGTTCGGTAGCAGACCTCAGTAGTGATAAATCAAAGTAAGAATTATGGCATAGTATGGCCTACTTAGATATAGTAAAGCTAATGATTCCCATAGGGACAACTTGACATAATTGTGTATATGTTCACAAAGTGAAGCCTAGAGATTGGCTAACAGTTGGAGGAAAGAGAAGAGAAGGGTCGCATAGCCGCACATACAAAGTTAGAGTCGTAAAGTCTGCATGATAGAAGGTAGAAACAGTCATGAGATTAGAAGGATTCCGACTACAAGTCGTGGTGTGAGAAAGAGGCTTAAGGGGGGGGGGGGGAATGCCCTGACCTTTGGGATTCATTCATTGAACAGTCACCTAGATGGCAAGAGGAGTACTAAAGTATTCGCAAGAGCTATGGGTTATGAGAATGATAAGTGCATCAATCGATATTCGAGGACAAATGTTCCAAAGGGGGGAATGATGTTACACCCCATGTTTTCATACGTGGAAGTACACTACAAGTAAATTGATATAAGTTCGGGTATGAGATTTATTTTCGGATTATAAGTACTACGCTATTTCAAACAAGTGATAAGTTAATTCGTGAAGGTGAGAGGGTAAGCGAATTGAAGAAAATGAATTTTGTCGAAGTTTGTCTTTTTGGGATAAAATACGGCCCGAGCTAAAATACCCGGTATTTATGGACTAGTGCCTTACAAGGTACTATATGACTATGATAGTAAGGTGTATAAGGTGTGTTAAAAGTGAGTAGTATTTTAAGTAATTTGAGATAATTCTTAATTATGTGGGTACTTGGTTAAATATTGAATTAGTTGAGAATTAATAAGTGATTAAGGAATGGTGGATGGTTAATTGAGATCTTTGGGATAAAGACTAAGGAAAGCTAACGTGGCAACAAAAGCTTGTCCAAAATATGACTCTTATCTATGATTGAAAATGTGGCACATTTTAGTAGTATATGGCTTAGTTATACCATGTAATGACCATTTTAGTAGTATATGATTTAGTCATACCATTTAAAATCTTATGAAAAGAATATCAACCAAACTTTCCCTACACTAGTAACGTGAATTCTAAGAGCTCCAACCAAGCTTTCCATACAATTGTAATGTTATACGTTTCAACTAAAAGCCTTCCATTTCAACATTAACTCTAAACTCTTAAGAAGAGTTTCAGCAAGCTTCCATACATAACGTTAAACAAATTCTCTTGAGAAAGAGTTTGAACAAAGATGATTTTGCAATAGCAACATTATTGCTTTGATGCATTTCATACGGATTGTTCCCTATTTCAATCTCGTCGTTACGTATTTTGTCGCAATTAACGTGTGTTAGAGGGATTGTCAAGAGAATTGACTTAGGTATGTTAAGGCTATTCCTTCTTTCTCTTGGCATGATCTATACTGTAAGGCCGGAAAAATTTCGCTAAGTAATTTAGGATTTCATGGTGACGTGTAGGCTAATTATAGTATTTTACGTGCTATTAACATGATGGACATCAATTGGATTTGGTAAATAAGTGCATAAGTCTTATAATAAGTAATGTGGGGTCTAGTGAGAAGGCTAAGTCTAAGCCAAGTTAGAAAATTTGCATAATAGGCTAAAATTCCAAATGAGTTCGCACAAGTTCACACTTTGAACGAGCATATCTATATATATGTAAGGTGTTATGTGATGAAAAACCTATCAAATAAAAGATCTTCGAGTCTAGTTTCTAATGCTTCAAACTGTTCGTCATTTGGACATTCCTACACAAAGTTATGATCAAATTACCAAGGGCTGGATTTGCGTTCAATTTCGCGTTCGCAAAACGACTCTGCGGACCGCATACGCATCGCATAGTGAAGCAGAGTCGGGCAAAAATTATGCTGTCGCATAATTGATTATGCTGTCGATTATGCTGCAAGTTTGCTGCCCACATATCGATTATGCTATAGCATAATTGCACCATATATTTGACTTCGGGGGTCATTTTTGGAAATTTTCATATCCGAACCCACTTTGATAAATAAGCTTTCGGGCTTCATTTGGGGCTATTTTATACTAAGTCTAGAGAAAGGTGAGAGCATTTTAGAGAGAGAAGGAGGAAACCTAACATTATAACCATTCAATCTTTCATCAATTTTCAAGAATCACGGAAACCAATCACAAGATCTTCAACTAAGAGGTAAGGTTCTATACACTAGACTTTAATTTCGAGTTTTGGGTATAAGATGGATTATTGAGGTATGATTCTTGGGTGTAATAATATTATGTATACATGCATGTACAAATTAGATTTGTGGGAAGATTGTTGAACACAAATAAGCAAAGATTGGGTTGGGGATGAGGGAAATCTTGTAAAAGAGCTTTGAAATCAAGATGCACAACTAGTAATTGATAAAATGCTCAAATGAGCTGAAACCATGAATATCTTCCTAATTTGTGTTCGATTTTGTTATGTCTCAAAGTAGATTGGGATTGCTAGAATTTCCGGAATGTTTTAGTAACTTAAGGAAAGCTTAAACAAGGTATGTTGGCTAAACTTTCTCTCTTAGGATCGAATTCCATAAATATTTTCATAAGTTCAAGTATGGTTGGTTCAAAGTTCATAAATCTTATATTCCGGGTTATTACCCATAAACTTGACTATTCTGAAATGAGCTTCATGAATAAATAAATATATATATATATATACATATATATATATTCTAAGTATGAGTTGCGTATTAAAATGTGACGGCGTTGAGTCATGTTTCAAATAAAGGCTAGTATGCCAAATTGTGTGGGAAAACTCAATATGGTTAATAGCCCTAATTGCTCTTATGTGCAACAAACATATTGATTGATTGTGTCTAGTTGTTGGTAATCTATAAAGAAGTTTGAAGTGAATTAAATAAATTTGGGAAATAGAGTGTGGCCAACGTACCGAGAACTTGAGTTGTAATTGTGCCTAATGATGCTTATGAAATGAGGGAAACATATGAATCAGATTACGAAATGAGCCTCGACTCCACTGTCTTAAAATGACTTCTAAAAGTAAAATTTGCTTAAAAGCTCTATTAAGGTACGTATGGCTAACTCTCTTCTTTTTAGAATTGAAGTCTTGGTGTCCGAATAAATGGTGTAAGTTTTGACTTGATCATGCTAGAATTGGTTTCCTTAATGTGTTGGGTTGAAAGATTTATGTTCTGTAATTTTTCTAAATATTTACCATTTAATCTTGCTATTTGAGAACGTGATTATGATTTCCAAGCTCTTTTCCTTATGTGTGTAATGCCTTATGTGGTAGAACTTATTGACATGAATGACACTATTATTCAAACAAATAAAAAGGGAAAGACTTGAATTATAAAATGTGTCCAGGTTCCAAGAACTACTTAATAAATGGGGCTGTTGTGCCATGTAATGAAAAATGGAAAGAAATATGAATTAAATAAATAATTGAAAGAGGTTATGTCCCAAGTGAGATGGCTTAGCCAGTCGGGCCGAGACCGGACTCCGTGTAAGAACACGGTAGCATTGTGGATGAAATTGTGAATATGGTTACTTCTCACTTGAGACGGCTTAGCCGATCGGGCCAATATCGGACGCCATGCTTTACACATGGTGGAATTTATGTTGGATTTATGATTATCATTGTGAATTTGGATATGTCTCACTTGGGATGGCTTAGCCGGTCGGGCCGAGACCGGACTCCGTGCAAAAATACGGTGGCATAGTGGGTTGTGGCACTTGGCACTAAAGATTATTAACCTAAAGAGATGGAAAGATTGAATTAGAAACTATGTGATCCTTACTTGGTGTTTTCTTTTATATTTCTATAAAGCACTTATTGATTATTATGACCGTCTTCTCTTTGTTTCTCTGTTCATTCTACTAAGATTGGTGTTTGCCTTTACATACTAGTACTATTCGATAGTACTAACGTCCCTTTTGCCGGGGGCGCTACATCTTTAAATGGATGTAGGTGGTTCCATAGCATACAGTGTTGGTCGTAGCTAGTGGCGCATCCTCTTTCCAGCTGACTTGGTGAGCCCCACTTCATTTGGGGGTCGTGTATCATTATTTATCATGTACTTTGTATTTTGCGGTATAGCCGGAGCCTTGTTGTCGGCATTTCCATAATACTCTTCAGTTGTATTTAGAGGCTCCGTAGACAGGTTGTGGTGGTGTCGGATTGGAGTTAAAATAGAAATATTGGTGTTTGGAAAACATATTTTTCATCATATCTATAAAATTATAATATTCTGGATATTATGGTTGAAACTGCTAATGAAAACAAAATGGAGGTTAATGAAATATTTATAAAGTATGATTGATAGAATTTATCTCCTATTTATTCATGAATTAGTTTGGGTAGCATAAAACCTAACAGTCTTGCTCAATCGGGTTTACTCGATTGAGTGCCGGTCGCGCTTCTTGGTTTTGGGGCGTGACATATACGACACGAAGAAACGAGCAAATACACAACTTCCATAAATTACTCTATTCGTAGAAATGCTAGAGATGTGTATCTTCTTATTCTCCCATGTATCATATTATTCTATCATCTGTTCATGGGTCTCAAAAATATGTAAGTTGGTAAAGTTTATTTCATGATATAAAGCAGAGGCATAATGGTCTTATGACGTACCGAGAGATTTTATTAACGTATTTCATATACATTTCATGCATTTATACATGCACATTGACTCATGAACGGATGACGTTATATACGCGTATATATATGTGTATATATTTATACGGGATATGGGAAAGGTTATGGTGTTATATGCGCACCACCACCTGATCAAATGGTATACGTTGATGATTTTGCCCACGATGGTCGAGATGATATGATGGGATGCCCTCAGAGGCCTGATGATGTTATGAAACATGTACCTATGCACGACATGACATTCATATGCATATGCATGACACTATAATTATTTCATGATTTACAGAGTTATCCGGACTTACAGGTTGAGTCATTTACTCTATATTTCTTCCATGTCTTTTATGTACTTATTTATGTGCCTTACATACTCAGTACATTATTCGTACTGACGTCCCTTTTGCCTGGGGACGCTGCGTTTCATGCCCGCAGGTCCTGATAAACAGGTCGAGAGTCCTCCAAGTAGGCTATCATCTCAGCGGAAGATGTTGATGCACTCCATTGCTCCGGGGTTGCTTATTTGGTCAGTATGATTAGTACATGTATTGGTTGGTACGGCGGGGTCAGTCCCGACCTTTATGATAAGTATGTGCTATTAGAGGCTTGTAGACAGATGTCATGTGTACAGATATTTGTATGGCCTTGTCGGCCTATGTTTAAATTATAAAATGGATCACGTTGGTCTTATAGGCCCGTATGTCACAGGTATAGGTTTCTATATCAGGTTGGGTCGCTCTATGTCGGGTATTCCCTCATGTTTACTCTGGTTGTATCATGACGCGCCTTCTGATCCACCTATCTACGGTGATGTAATAAGAAAGATATGTTACATTGGTACTCGGTTGAGTAAAGTATCGGGTGCCCGTCGCAGCTCACCGGTTGGGGTCGTGACACCTTTAGCTTGTGTTGATTGTATCGAATTGTTTGTGGCTAGATTCGAGGTATTTGGAGGTCGTTTCGTGAGGTAAAGGCTTGTCGGAGTAGGGATTTGCACAGCTTGAGGTAAGTAACATTTCTAAACTTGGTTCTAAGGGTTTGAAACCCCGAATTTTGTGTCATGTTATTGGTGTTGAGGTGACGCATGTGCTAGGTGATGGACATGTAGGCATGCACCATAAGAATTGTTACTTGGTCGATTCCATGGAACTGAATAATTGTTAAATCTTGTTGTTACCCATATTTTTACCATGTGTTAGAGCTATTGATCTGTCGGTCATATTAGAAACGCTGGTTAGGCTATGTGGTGGTACTATAGGGACCCACAGTGGTCGTTCTTTGTTGTTAAATAATTGCTTAATTTTTCAATTTGTAATTAGTCACAGTTATTACTTGCATATTGTTGTTATTACTTGACACATCATATCATCATTGTTTGGGCTGATTATCCTGATTCTAGTAAGCCCAAGAGACTGGAGAGATTATGGACTGAGTAAGGCTGGGGGTTTATTGTTCGTGGTATTTATGGGATCGGATTGTACACCGCAACATGTTTTATTGATTCATGCTAGGACTTGGCTTATTATAGCACTTGGGATGAATCGGCCCCTCCAGAGTCTGCACATCCACAACGGGCGCATTGCTAGCAGGTATTTACATTTGGGCTGGATCTGCTATTGTTTATTTGCATATGGGCTGGATCTGCCCTAGTTTACTTGCATTCGGGCTGGATCTGTCCTGGGCTGGACGTGTTCTTTTATGTGTTAAGTTTTGTCACAAAATCTAAAAGCATGTCTAAATTCTTGTACCTTCACTTGTAGACAATAAATTGTGAAATATCACCGTCATATTTTCTGTAACTTACCGTGCTATTAAAGATGTTGATAATGGACAATAATAAATGGACTCGTCACTACTTTCAGTCCAAAGGTTAGATTTATTACTTATTGAGTTGGTTGTACTCACGCTACACCTTGCACCTCGTGTGCAGATCCAGGTGCTTCCGGTCACGGCAGTTGCTGATTTGCGGTGTCCAGACCTTTTAGAGATTATCGAGGTAGTTTCATGGCGTCTGCAGACCTTGACTCTCCTCCCTTATCTTTCAGTTATTATTCAGTTTTACTTTTCTAGACAGTTTACCAAACTATGTCTTATTATTGATGCTCATGTACTGAGTGACAACCTCGATTTTGGGAAGAAATTAAGTATCAAGTTATAATTTCCTATTCCGTTTTAAAAGATTTTCTTTTATTAAATTGTTTTATTATATTTCAAAGATTTAGAGTGTTGGAAATGTCTGAGTAGTCGGCTTGCCTAGTACTACGATATGCGCCACCACGACCGATTGGTTTTGGATCGTGACAATCCCAAAGACAGAGTAACTGTTAACAAAGATTCAAACTATGACATCGAATAGCATTTAATGAAGAACCGCTACAAAGAATATCTGCATTTATAGCCAACCGTTATGCACCCACCAATGACGGTTTTATTAACATTCAAGAGGAGCTTGATTTGGAGATCTTGTCTTCCTAAATAAGCTATAAATAAGGGAACTAGCACCATTTGTAGAGACGAAAAATTCTGTACGAAAAAGCTATAATTTGCCCTCATTCAATAGAGCTTCTTTGTTTACTTGAATCTTAATTTTGTTCTTGCCACTGCTATCAGGAAACCTAAACATTTAGCTAGGCTCATATTTCCTTTAATTTTGTTTCATAATCTTATTTTTGTTCTTATTTACTTCATATTTTTGGGTTAAATCAATTCACTTATCTATAAACCATGTTACAAATTCAACTGTATTGTTTTACAGGTAAACGGTTTGGTGCCAACTATATGGCATAGATAATTGTGTAATTGATTTGATCCATTCTTTTGTTACTAACAAATTGTGATTCCTTTCTTACTAAAAGAAAAATCAGGTATGTCGGCTAATGATGTCAATAATGTGTATAATATTGGAGCACACAATAAACAGGAAGATGTGTTCCAGCGTGATGATTCAACCAACGAAATTCGCAATGAAGTAGATGAAGCGACCCCCGTATGCAAAGGGCAGTATCCCCTATATATGAGGGGCCAAACTCTTGATGATGCTAATAATAAACACGTTGAAATGATCAAAATCTTGTGAGAACAACAAAAAGCGATTATGGATCACCTCTAAAGGCAAGATAAGGTGATGATAGATTTGAAGTAGGTTATCTGGTGCTTCAAATAATGCTAATGGAAGGGCTCCGATTTCTCCCAGTGTACTCGCAAATTAAATAGTTCAAAGAACCAATAACGACACTCCAAAGGAGGAGACCGGTTTCGACGAGGCAGGAGGTATTGATAGTGGATCTGGGAACAACAACTTAATGACTCTTTCAAGTATGAGCTCATGAGATTCATGAGAGAAATGAATGAACGAATGAATGAGAATGCAAAGGAATTTCATGCTCGGATGGATCAGATTCCGAGAGCGCTGCCGGTGTTAAAGGGACCAAATTCCAAGAAGTATACGCAGATGTCGTTTAAACCAAGTGTCGCTCCAGAGTTGATCCCAAAAAGGTTTAAGATGCTAGATATACTAAATATGACGGGACTTTAGATCCACAGTAACACATCATGACTTACGAAACAACAGTAAAGGTAAATGACATGGCCCAGCAAGAGATCGAATCTGTTTTGTTGAAGCAGTTTGGCGAAACCTTGACGAAGGGTGCTTTAACTTGGTATTCTCTATAACCTAAGCATTCTATCGATTCTTTTTAAATGCTTGCAAATCCGTTTATGAAAGCTCATGTTGGAGAAAGAAATGTCCAGACAAGGAAGGCGGATATATTCAAAATATCCCAAGGAGAATCTGAACTATTGTGAGAGTTCATGATCCGATTCTAGAAAGAAAAGATGATGTTACAAGTGATTCTGAATGAGTGGGAAGCAGAGGAATTTACAAAGGGTCTCAACCCGATGAGCTCCGATACCTCCTGGAATTTGAAGGAAAGCTTGCTCGAATTTCAGGCAACTATATGGGCAGATATTCACAATCGCTACGAGTCAAAAATAAGAATAGAAGATGATCAACTTGGTTCTTCGGTGTCTTACAAAGGCGGAATCGTGATCGGACTCAAGATATGTTTAAAATGATTTAGATGCTTATCGTAGGTCCTCTAGAAGTCGTTTTCAACCTTACGAGAGGAGCGATGCGCGTGGAAATAAAGGTTTTCAGCCATCGGAAAGGTTCACTTTCGGTAGAAGGTTGGACCGTGGTCAAAATAACAAATCGTTGCAGGAGAAAGAGACGTAGGGATCTCGAGATTCGACATATCCTACATTATTCTACTACAATTTTAACATCTGTCTGGTAGAATTGGTGTCGACAATGAGGAATATTAAAGAAGCTAAGTTCCTAAAACGAATCCGATCGGATCCTAGCCAAAGGGATCCTAAGCTATGATGTGAATTCCATGGTACTCATGGCCATAGGACTGGGGACTGCCGACATCTTCGTGAAGAGGTGGAAACATTATTGAAGAATGGTCACCTCAAAGAGTTTTTAAGCTACCGCGCTAAGAACAACTATGGGTGAAATCGGGATAATACAAAACCACCAAAGCTAGCAGCAGGGTCCCCTTGGATGACAATCAACATGATCTTTGGAGGAGATAAAGTAAATGGGTTGACATTTTTGACAAGAAAGAAAACGAAGATATCGGTGACTCATGGAAGGAGGATCCTAGAGATCTTAGAACGATGCTTTGGTAATTTCTGTTAATGATTTAGATTTTAAAATTAAATGTGTGTCGGAGGATCCAGTTAGCTTAGCCAACATCATATAATGGAGAGTTTTGGAGCAAGCGAAGCTGATTAGAAACATAATTCTGGCAACAAATCTTTTGGTCGGGTTCAACATAACAAGTATCACAAACTGAGTAGAAATTTTGCTGCCCACACATGTCGAAGGAGTAACGAAGACCACCCTGTTCGAAGTGGTAGATGGCGATATGGGCTATAAGTAATCCTTGGAAGGCCATGAATACATGAAATGAAGACTGTGCCCTCAACCTGCCATCAACTGTTAAAATTTCCAACACTAGAAGAGATCAAGCAGATTAGAGGAGACCAACCGGTTGCAAGGGAGATGAATTTAGTAACCGTTTTCAATAGGAAGGACAAAGAAACGAGCAAATAGCAATTATAGGAACCAATGCCTTCTTCTATCTTAATTGAAGATGATAAAGACGAGGAGTCATCAAAATTATATCAGGTACAGAGGTCTTTTTAGGTACTGGAGGAGACAGATGCGACCAAGTCAATCACAGAAGAGCTCGAACAAGTTGCCTTATTTGAAGAATTTTAAGAAAGAAAATTTCATTTAGGAACAGGGTTGAGTCGCGAACTTAGGTTAAAAATTATGGATTTTCTTAAATCTAACGTTGACTGTTTTGCATGGTCGAATTCACGACTCTCTATCACCCACATGCTAGTGTTCAAGTGAAAGTCTCCAAACGGGAGATAAAGAGTATCTTTTCTAAAATGGTGAATGCAAATTGGACGGATTGGTCCAAGAAGCTTGATGATGCACTAAGGGCATATCAGACGACTTACAAAACACCTATCTGAATGTCTACATACCGGTTAGTGTTCGGAAAAGCTTGTCATCTTCTTGTGGAACTAAAGCACAAGGCAATGTGGGAATTGAAGAAATTGAATTTTGATTGGGATGTAGCCGCTAACTTGCGGGCTACACACTTGAATGAATTGGATGAGTTCCGGTATCATGCTTATGAGAGTTCATCCTTGTACAAAGAAAAGATGAAATATCTTCACGACAAATACATTGGAACAAAGAGTTCAAGGCCAGTGATCTAGTGTTGTTGTTTAACTCAAGGTTGAGGATGTTTTCCGGGAAGCTTAAGTCCAATTGGAGTGGTCCGTTTGAAATTGTTGGTGTGACACCCTTCGGTGCATTGGACTTGAAGAACAAGAACAATGTAATATTTAGAATCAATGGTTACCGGGTGATGCACTACCTAGGAAATATTGGAGAGAGCCACGTGGTGACGATATTCTCTTGAGGATGATTTGACATTGCGTCGTGCCGCGACGTTAAATAAGGCGCTTCTTGTGAGGCAACCCAAGTTCGTTTCCTTTTCTCTTTTTAGTTAGATGTTATTTGTTGTTTATTATTTGATTAAAACGTGCTGCAGGGATGAGTGTTAGATGAAAAATGGTAGGGTTGTGTCAACAAAATAAGAAATGCGAACTGCACTATTTCTTTGTGTGGCCACAGAAAAGGATGCCACTGCATGATACTTTGTGCGGCCGCAGATTTCAACTGCGGAGTGCACTTGCTTGAGCAAACTCAAGTGTCAAATGAAAGGTTGTCTGAACTTTTCACCTATCAGTGCGGGATAAATGTGCGGACCTCTGGAGAATTGTGTTTCCGCACTTTTAACTGTGCGGAACGCACAAAAGTGATAGACCTTTGAAGGCCAGGTAGTAGAGTGCGGCCCGCACTTGTAGTTGTGCGGGCGCACTCGTCTTTTACCCGTCCATTTTCTCTGAGTATAAATAGAACTTAAGGCCTCATTTTACACTTTTCACTCTCTTGAAAAATTACTGTTGCTCTGAGGATTTAGAACTTTCAAACACACACCACCATTTGCACCCACTACGATCTTTGCACATTTACACCATTTGGTATGCTTCATTTCATGTTAGGTTTCATTTCAATTTAATTTTTGAATTATTGCTCCTTTTTAGCTTCTTTTTAGGCCATTTGTTATTATATTCCATCACTGTATCCATGTGGGGTAGTTTTGTACTGGGTAAGTTGATAAAGCTTGCCAAATTGGGATGGGTTAACTGATTTCTATGTGTATGCCGTGTTGCCAAGTAGATTTGAACAAGTTTTTGCATAACTTAGGTACAATTGAGACCCGCCATCGCGACATGTTGGGTTTTGGGTTGTGACAAGTTGGTATCAGAGCCTAGGTTACATAGGTCTCACGAGTCTTGAGCAGATTTAGTAGACTCTTGCGGATCGGTACAAAGACATCAGAACTTATCTTCAAGAGGCTATCGAACCCTTAGGAAAACTTCACTTTATTGTATTCTTGTCGCGCGAATTTATTGATTCCGGGAACTAAACTTCTGTTATTCCATTCTTTTACAGATGGTGCAGACACGCGCTACCAGATAGGGCGGACGACCACCACTACCACCAGTTACGACCATGAGAGTCCGGGGCTATGATAGAGGCCGAGGTGCAACTCGTACATTAGCTAGAGCAGCACCTGTAGACCCATCAATTGCTCCAGCTCAGGAGAAGATCCCAGATATTGTTGAGCCGGTAGGACCAGCTCAGGCACCAACTTTGCCCATTGTGATTCCAGGCCTTCAAGAGGCTCTAGCTTAGATATTGACTGTATGCACTAGCCTTGCTTAGGCGGTTTCAATGCCGGCCACGCCAACCACTTTTCAGTGCGGGGGAGGTGCTCAGACTCCCGCCGCCTGTACTTCAGAGCAGCTGGTTCAGGGACTTCAGACACTAGGGGTACTACTAGCCCAGCCCGTTGCAGCGACCAGGCCCCGGTTGGTCCATCGATAAGTGAAGAGTAGAAGAAGAGTCTAGAGCAATTTGGGAGTCTCAATCCTCCAATATTCTATAGGGCTGAGTCGGAGCATGCTCAGGATTTCATAGATCGATGCCAGTGGATCCTTCGCACGGCGGGTATTCTGGAGACTAGTGGAGAGTCTCATTTACTACTTTTCAGCTGTCGGGGACAGCCCTCAGATGGTGGGAGGCTTATGAGTTAAGCAGGCCAATCGGTGCTGCACCACTTACCTGGCACTAGTTCTCCGTTAGCTTCTTGGACAAGTTTGTTCCCCAGACCCATAGGGAGGAGTTGCATAGGCAGTTTGAAGAGCTACGCCAAGAGAGTATGTTCGTGACCCAGTATGAGATGATATTATCAGAGTTGGCTCGTCGTGCGATCTGGTTGATTCCCATAGAGAGGAGATGATTAGGAGGTTCATTAATGGCCTAAACTATAGACTGCGCTTTGTCATGACTCAGGAGATTGCATCAGGTGCTAGGTTCAGCGAGGTGGTCAGTTGTCACGACCCTAAACTCAAACCTGTCGTGATGGTGCCTATTAATAGTACTAGGCTAGCCGAATTCCACAATACTACAATAATTCATTAAAAGCTATGCCAAAAGACATCATATTTAGCAGAATTTCATAAAAGAAAACAAAAGATAAACTCAAAAATAGGAATGCGGAAAGTAAAGCCCCAAACATCGGGGTGACACTGAGTCATGAGCCACTACTACAAACTATCAACAAGACTAACATAGTCTTGGAAAAATCCAAAATACAACTACGGGGAATATAGAGAACAAGAAAGCAGGATTGCAGTCACCGGGCAGCTATATTACAAAAAGAACAACAATTAACGACGAACGAAATCCATCGCTAAAGAGCCTTTTTCCGTCGCTAAGCAGGATTAGCGACGGATTACCATTTTTTGTTGATTTGCTCGTTGCGAAGCTCTTCGTGACGGAAAAATGGAATGCGTCGCAGTATTAGCTACGTTCTAGCGACGAACACTGTCTGCTGCTACAGTTAGCGACAGAATTTCTGTTACTATATTAGAAAATTTTGTCGCTAAATTGACAATGCATTTTATCGTTGGTATACTTTTGCGACAGAAAGTCGGTCGCGAATCTGTCGCCAATATTTTGAGAGTCATTTCAGCTTTGCATTTGGCGACCAAAATCGTCTGTTGCAATCTGTCGCTATGTTATTTTTATATATTTATACAAAAAATAGCCGTCGCAATCTGTCGCAATATTTTTCCCTTTTAGATCTTTTTTATTAACATTTTAAATTTTCTCTGCTCATGCACTTTGTATGTAAATTATTAGATATCCTTAATAATAACTAAAATTCATATAAATTAACATACTTCAACGTAAAAAATGATATCAAAATGCATATAGCTAATACGATTCAGTTAGAATGATCCCTAACACCAACAATAAAGTTCTAACCAAAAAGCTTCCGAATACGAGGCTTAGGGTTTAAGATCATCATCTGAAACCGATGGATGAACCCCATGAACAGTAGCAGTAGTAGGAGTATGAAATGTTGGTACCACATCTGATGGGTGGTCAGTAGAAGTCAGTATGGGTGACGAAATCATTTCACGCACCCGCCCAGTCAATACTAGAAGCATATGATCAGTTAGCAGAGGAACTATGTGCTATGTTAGTGCAGGAATCAAACGCATCACTAACTCATCCAGGTTTGATGCTGATTGATCACTCGAAGGTGATATTGATGATGAAGCATCTGATCTCGAAGAGCCACGAAGATTCGGTCCAGTAGCATTTTGCTTGAGATCCAAAACCATATACTCTTCTCTTCTTTTCCCCTCCAGGCGGCTTCATAATATGCTTTACATTGATCAATATCAGATTGAGTTTGTGTTTGTTCCTGTAATATTTTCTGATACCTTTCCTGTAAAAGAGGTGTAATAAGTAGTGAAATTAAAATAGTCAAGAATGTTGAGCATTTAATTAACCAACAGAGAGGATACTTTTCATACTAGACAAAATTATTGGAGGACAAGTCCCAACAAAATATTATATGATACTATAACACATATGGCTTATCTGGTCTTTACATAATAAAATGTAACTCGGCAATATATCTAACATAAACCAATATATTACATAAGAAAATTGGTTGCAATGACTGTTCAGTTATTCAGATGTGACGATACTGCTGCTATTGTTCATGGGGTTCCTTATAAAATGTTTTTCAGAACATATATAAAAAGAAGCTTCTAGTTGGCGATCTCTCAGACTTGGAATTGGTCATGAAATACAACTGTTTATACTTCATATTTTTAAGATTCTTTTGTGGTGTTGCACGGAAATAATGCATGAAGTTGTATGACTTGATTTTTTTTCCATGGCCTCTTCAGGAGTACAATGACCTTTCCAAAAGGGTTCAGCAGCTATCTATACACTAATTCAGAAAACACAATTCTATTTAATTCTACACTAATTCTGACAACACTAATTCAGAAAACACAAAGCATCATACAGAACAATCAGCATCAGCATTTTCTGAAAACACAATTGTCACGACCCGGATTTCCCACCCTCGGGAGTCGTGATGGCGTCTACTAGTGAAAGCTAGGAAAACCAACCATTTGTATTATTTACCTTTTTCCCATTTTAATCCTTTAACAATTAAGAACCAACATCATATAAATAGCGAAATTTAATAAGCGGAAGACTGAAATGTAATATTTTAATAATGATACCAATACCAATCCATAACATAAACTACCCAAAACTGGTATAACAATTTCACAGACTGCCTATGAATACTACAAATAAGGGTCCGAAAGATAAATACAACGTTGTCTCTGAAATACATAAAAGAAACAGAATGAAAGGATAGAAGGAGACGCCAAGGCCTGCGGACGCCTGCAGGACTACCTCGCGTCTCCAAATGGACTGAAGGCAGCAACCCAAAGCTAAGGTCCGCGTGCTCCAGTACCGGGATCTGCACAAAAGAGTGCAGAGTGTAGTATCAGCACAACCGACCCCATGTGCTGGTAAGTGCATAGCCTAACCTTGGCGAAGTAGTGACGAGGCTAGGACCAGACTACCAAATAAACTTGTGCAGTTAAATCATGTACAGCGAAAAATAAAGGCAAAACTTTACAATTAAAGATGGCAAAGGGGAAACATGCTTCGCGGAACAACAAATAACAACAGAAAGTAACAGTTAAATGTAAAGAACACCATAACTCAATTATCAATAGAAATCAGGAAATCAAAGAACAGTGTACGGCATCACCCTTCGTGCATTTACTCTCGTCCTCACCAAAAATCAATATAATCGGCACGTTATCACCCTTCGTGCTTTTACCTCACATAATCATGGCACGGAATGATCCTTCGTGCATTATCACTCATATAAAGGCACGGAATGGTACATCATGCGGCACGGCATCACCCTTCGTGCTTTGATACTCTCTCACAAATATCATGCACGACATCACCCTTCGTGCTTATCACTCTTCCTCACCCAAACAACAATCACAAAGCAATAAGGGCAAGGGAATCAATAGAATCACAATAAAATCCAGACAAGGGAACAATAGTACAACAATCATATCCCGGCAAGGGAAACAATATCAAAAGCGATAACATCCCGATAAGGGAGATAACATTAAAAACAACAACATTCCGGCAAGGGAGACAATATCATAAACCTCTTATGTTTTCCACATTTATTTCACAACTCAATTCACAACTTGAGCCAATGCTCTATAACGTTCAATTGCCAATAATACTTCCACAAATCATTTTACAACTTGAGCCAACACTCTTCAAGGTTCAATTACCAATATTACTTCCACAAATCATTTTACAACTTGAGCCAACGCTCTTCAAGGTTTAGTTACCAATATTATTTCCGTAAATCATTATACAACTTGAGCCAACGCTCTTCAAGGTTCAATTACCAATATTACTTCCACAAGCCTCGTTCAACAATAGAGATCATCACATAAGGCATGAACAATACAAAACGGAGTCACATTAATCATAGTATAATACTCACGGGCATACTTGACACCAACGTATAGATACTCGTCACCATGCCTATACATCGTACTCAACATCTAACACATAGCAAATAGGACACCACTCCTAATCCCTCAAGCTAAGGTTAGACCAAACACTTACCTCGATGCCAAGAACACAATTCAAGCCTCAACTACCGCTTTACCTCTTGATTCCACCACCAATTCGCTTGTATCTAGCCACAAGTTACTTAATTATATCAATAAATGCTAAATGAATCAATTCTAATGCATGAAAATAGGTTTTCTAAAGTTTTTCCCAAAAAGTCAAAAATCGACTCCGGGCCCACATGGTTAAAACCCGAGGTTCGAACCAAAACACGATTACCCATTCACCCACAAACTCAAATATATAATTTGTTTTTGAAATCGGACCTCGAATCGAGGTTCAAATCCCCAAAACTCAAAAATCCGAAGTTCTACCCAAAACACCCAATTACCCCCATGAAAACCCTTGATTTTGAGTTGAAATCATGTAAAAAGATGGATTAGATTGAAAGAAATGAGTTAGAATTGATTTACAAATGCTTTGGAAGAGTAGTTGTCTTTGAAAATTCGCCTAAAGGTGTTTAAGTTTTGAAAAGGTTGTAAAAATGGTTGAAAATGCATCTAAGTCTCAATTAACTGGTCTTTGATTTCGCAATTGCAAACCCTTCAGAAGTCTGCTTTCTTCTCATTTGCGAAAAAATTATTGCATTTACGACCACTCAACTTTCCTGAGGGCTTCACATTTGCGACTCTAGCCCTCCGAATTTGCGATCAAGACCTGCCCAGGCCATCTTCGCGTTTGCGATCAAATCTTCGCATTTGCGAGCCAGGCTTCGCAATTGCGAAGCCTGCAGACCTGCAACACACCAGCAATTTCCTAAGTCCAAATTTCACTCCGTGGCCTATCCAAAACTCACCCGAGTCCTCGGGGCTCCAAACCAAACATGCACGCAAGTCGAAGAACATCATACGGGCTTTCTCGTGCGATCAAATAATCAAAATAACATCAATAACTATGAATTTAGCATCAAAATCAAAGAAAAATCTCATGAACTCTTAAGTTCAAATTTTAACAACCGAAGGTCCGATTCACGCCATTTCAAGTTCGTTTCTTACCAAATTTTACAGGCTCAACTTAAATACCATAAAAGACCTGTACCCAGCCCCGGAACCAAAATACAGGCCCGGTATCATCGAATTCAATTACATTCAACTTTCCAAAAACTCTACGAATTTCAGTTAAACAATTTTCTTCAAAAATTCATTTCTCGAGCTTGGGACCTCGGAATTCGATTACGGACATATGCCCAAGTGCCATATTTTCTTACGGACCCTCCGGGACCGTCAACTCACGGGTCCGGGTGCGTTTACCTAAGATGTTGACCGAAGTCAACCTAAATTCATTTTAAAAGCAAAATTCATCATTTTTTATAGATTTTCACATAATGGCTTTCCGGATACACGCCCGGACTGTGCACGCAAATCGAGGTAAAACAAAAAGGAGGTTTAAAGGCCTCGGAACACAAAATTTATTTCCAAAACAAGTGATGACCTTCTAGGTCATCACATTCTCCACCTCTAAAACAACCGTTCATCCTCGAACGGACATAAGAAGGAAGTACCTAAGTCGGAGAAAAGATGGGGATATCGGCTCCGCATCTCGGATTCGGACTCCCAGGCCGATGCCTCAGCAGGCTGACCTCTCCACTGAAAACTAACAGAAGGGAAACTCTTCGATCACAACTTACGAACCTGCCGGTCTAGAATAGCTACCGGCTCCTTCTCATAGGACAAGTCCTTGTCCAACTGGACAGTGCTGAAATCTAACACGTGGGATGGATCGCCGTGATACTTCTGAAGCATGGACACATGAAATACTGGGTGCACGATTGATAAACTCGGTGGCAACGCAAGTCTGTAAGTCACCTCTCCTACTCGATCAAGAATCTGAAATGGGCCAATGAACCTAGGGCTAAGCTTACCCCTCTTCCCAAATCTCATCACGCCCTTCATAGGCGACACCCGAAGTAACACCCGCTCGCCGACCATGAATGCCACATCGTGAACCTTATGGTCGGCATAACTCTTTTGCCTGGACTAAGCTGTACGAAGCTTATCCTGAATAATCCTGACCTTGTCCAAGGCATCTTGTACTAGATCCGTACCCAACAACCGAGCCTCTCCCGGCTCAAACCATCCAACCAGTGAGTGACACCGCCTACCATATAAAGCCTCATAGGGAGCCATCTGAATGCTCGACTGGTAACTGTTGTTGTAGGCAAACTCTGCTAAAGGCAAAAACTGATCCCACGAGCCTCCAAAGTCAATAACACAAGCTCGGAGCATATCTTCCAAAATCTGAATAGTACGCTCAGACTGCCCGTCCAACTGAGGATGAAATGTTGTGCTCAACTCGACCCGTGTGCCCAACTCACGCTGAACTACCTGCCAGAAATGCGAGGCAAACTGCGTACTTCGATCAGAAATGATAGACACGGGCACACCATGAAGACGAAAAATCTCCCGGATATAGATCTCAGCTAACCTCTCAGAAGAATAAGAGACTGCCAATGGAATGAAATGCGCTGACTTGGTCAGCATATCAACAATAACCCACACTGCATCAAACTTCCTCTGAGTCCATGGGAGTCCAACAACAAAGTCCATAGTGATACGCTCCCACTTCCATTCGGGAAGCTCAATCCTCTAAAAGAAACCACCAGGTCTCTGGTGCTCGTACTTTACCTGCTGACAATTCAAACACCGAGCCACATACGCAACAATATCCTTCTTCATCCTCCTCCACCAATAATTCTGCCGCAAATCCTGATACATCTTGGCGGCCCGGATGAATAAAGTACCGGGAACTATGGGCCTCTAAAATCAACTCTCGAAGTCCATCCACATTAGGCATACAAACTCGACCCTGCAGCATCAATACTCCATCATCTCCAACTGTAACCTGTTTGGAATCTCCGTGCCGTACTGTGTCCCTAAGAACACACAATGGGGATCATCATACTGCCAATCTTGAATACGCTCCAATAATGAAGAACGAGCGACTGTGCAAGCTAACACACGGCTGGGCTCAGAGACATCCAAACTCACAAAGTGATTGGCCAAAGCCTGAACATCCAAAGCAAGCGGTCTCTCACCGACTGAAATATACGCAAGACTGCCCATACTGGCTGACTTTCTACTCAAAGCATCGGCCACCACATTGGCCTTCCCCGGATGATATAAGATGGTGATATCATAGTCTTTCAACAGCTCCAACCACATCCTCTGCCTCAAATTTAGTTCCTTCTGCTTGAACAAATACTGCAGACTCTTGTGATTCGTGAACACCTCACAGGACACGCCATACAGATAGTGCCTCCAAATCTTCAGCGCGTGAACAATGGCTGCTAACTCCAAATCATGAACTGGGTAATTTTTCTCATGAATCTTCAACTGTCGCGAAGCATAAGCAATGACCTTGGCATCCTGCATTAACACCGCACCAAGTCCAATACGAGATGCATCACAATAAACTGAATACGGCCCTGAACCTGTAGCAAAACCAACACTGGCGTCGTAGTCAAGACAGTCTTGAGCTTCTGAAAGCTCGCCTCACACTCGTCCGACCACCTGAACTGGGCACCCTTCTAGGTCAACTTGGTCATCGGGGCTGCAATAGATGAAAACCCCTCCACAAACCGATGGTAATAGCCTGCCAAACCCAAGATACTCCGAATCTTTGTAGCTGATGTGGGTCGAGGCCTGTTCTTGACTGCCTCTATCTTCTTCGAATCCACTTGAATACCCTCTCCTGAAACAACGTGACCCAAGAATGCAACTGAACTCAACTAGAACTCGCACTTCAAAAACTTAGCATACAACTGACTATCACTCAGAGTCTGAAGAACGACACGGAGATGCTGCTCGTGCTCCTCCCGGCTGCAGGAATAGATCAAAATATCGTCAATGAAGACAATCACGAAGGAATCCAAATAAGGCCTGAACACTCGGTTCATCAAATCCATGAAAGCTGCTGGGGCATTTGTCAACCCGAATGACATCACCAAGAACTCATAGTGCCCGTACCGAGTGCAGAAAGTTGTCTTAGGGACATCGGATGCGCTAATCCTCAACTGATTGTAGCCAGATCTCAAGTCAATCTTCGAAAATACTTTGGCACCCTGAAGCTGATCAAACAAATCATCAATCCTCGGCAGTGGATACTTATTCTTGATTGTAACCTTGTTCAACTGCCGGTAATCTATGCACATCCTCATCGATCCATCCTTCTTCTTAACAAACAACACCGGCGCACCCCAAGGCGAGACACTAGGCCAAATAAAGCCCTTGTCAAGCAAGTCTTGAAACTGCTCCTTCAATTCTTTCAACTTAGGCGGGGCCATACGATACGGCAGAATAGAAATGGGCTGAGTACCCGGAGCCAAATCAATGTAAAAATCAATATCCCTATCGGGTGGCATACCCGGCAGGTCTGAAGGGAAAACCTCAGGAAACTCACGAACAACAGGAACATAATCTATTAAAGGAACCTCGGCACTAGAATCACGAACATATGCCAAATAGGCCAACACCCCTTCTCGACCATACGGCGAGCCTTCATATATGAGATAACACGACGGGTAGAATAACCAGGAGTCCCTCTCCACTCTAAACAAGGCAACCCCGGCAAGGCTAAGGTCACAGTCTTGGCATGACAGTCCAAGATAGCGTGGTAAGGTGATAACGAGTCCATCCCCAATATGACATCAAAATCAACCATATCCAAAAGTAAGAAATCTACTCGGGTCTCAAAACCCCCAATCACAACTATACAGGAACGATGGACACGATCTACCACAATAAAATCACCCACCGGTGTAGACACACATACAGGAGCACTCAAGGAATCACTAGGCATGACCAGATACAGTGCAAAATATCATGACACATAGGAGTATGTAGATCCATGATCAAATAGAACTAAAGCATCTCTACTACAAACCAGAATAGTACCGGTGATAACTGCATCGGATGTCCCAGCCTCAGGCCTGGTTGGAAGAGCATAACATCGGGGCTGGGCCCCACCACTCTCAACTACACCTCTGGGATGGCCTGCTGCTGGCTGGCCTCCACCTCTAGCAGCCTGATCTCTACCTCTAATATCTCTACCTCCACCTCTAGCTGGCTGAGCAGGCTGTGGAACACTCGGTGCCTGAAACATGGCACGGGAACCCTGATGCCGAGAGCTGCTCGATGCTCGAGGGCAAAATCTAGCAATATGCCCCGTATTTCTACAAGTATAACAAGCCCTCGGTTGCTGAAATTGCTGACCCTGACGACCTGAATGACCACCCCGAAAACTCTGGAGCGGCGGTGCACTGACAGGAGCTGGTGGTGCACTATAGGACTGCTGATCAGAATACAGCATATGAGAACCACGACCAGCTGAAGCATCGTGAGAAACCTGAAGTGCTGACTGAAAAGGCCTAGGAGGATGGCCTCTACCAAAAGAATCCCTGCCTCCAGACGAGGCACCACTGAATTTGCCTGAATGCTGAGGCTCTTGTCAGACCCCAGACCACCCCCTGTGATAACCATCTCAACCCTCCTGGCCACATTGGCCGCATCCTGAAAGGAAATCTCGCTTCTGTCTCCTTGGCCATCTGAAGTCGAATAGGTTGAATGAGTCCATCAATGAACCTCCCCTCTCTCTCTCTCTCTCTCTCTCTCTCTCTCTCTCTCTCTCTCTCTCTCTCTCTCTCTCTCTCTCTTTCTCTCTCTCAGTGGGAAGTATAAAAAGAGCATGACGGGCCAAATCAATAAACCTGGTCTCGTACTGAGTAACGGTCATAGAACCCTGCTGGAGACGCTCAAACTGCCTCCGATAGCTCTCTCTTTGAGTGATAGGAAGAAACTTCTCCAAAAATAGCTGGGAAAACTAATCCCAAGTCAAAGCTGGTGACCCAGCTGGTCTATCCAAACAATAATCTCTCCATCAAGTCTTGGCAGATCCAGACAAACGTAAAGCAGCGAAGTCGACCCCATTGGTCTCCACTATCTCCATGTTCCTGAGAACCTCATGACAACTATCTAAATAATCCTGGGGATCCTCATAAGATGCACCGCTATAAGTGGTAGTGAAGAGCTTGGTGAACCTGTCCAATCTCCACAAAGCATTAGCAGACATAGCTGGCCCCTCTCCGATCTGTGCCACAATACCCCTGAACTACCCCAACTCGCTGAGCTGCTGGAGTCTGAAACTGGGGAGCCATCTGCTCCGGAGTGCGAGTAGCAGGAGTCTGGGCTCCTCCTCCAGCTTGAGAGACGGTTGGTGCTACAGGAAGCAAGCCTGCCCGGGTGACACTCTCCATAAGGCCTACTAAACGGACCAGAGCATCCTGGAGTACTGGGGTAGCAATGAACCCCTCTAGGAACTGAGCTGGGTCCACCGGAACTGTCTGGGCCGGAACCTCATCATCAAACTCAACCTGAGGCTCCGTCGCTGGTGCTGCTACTCTGGGCTGAGCTCTGCCCCTGCCTCGGCCTCTAGCACGGCCTCGGCCTCGTCCTCTACCCCTCGTGGGAGCTACTGTTGGGGGCTCGGGCTGCTGATCAGTGGAGGAGGAAGCGCGTGTTCTCGCCATCTGCGAAAGAACATAGTAGAAGTTCAATTAGCATTGAGAGATCAAGTCACACGACAGGAAAAAATAGATGTGAAGTTTTTTCCTAACTCTGTAGCCTCTGGGGGATAAATACAGACATCTCCGTACCGATCTCTCAGACTCTACTAAGCTTGTCCGTGAATTATGAGACCTAAGTAACCTAGAGCTCTGATACCAACTTGTCACGATCCGGATTTCCAACCCTCGGGAGTCGTGATGGCGCATACTAGTGAACGCTAGGAAAGCCAGCCATTTGTATTATTTACCTTTTTCCCATTTTAATCCTTTAACAATTAAGAACCAACATCATATAAACAGAAGAATTTAATAAGCAGAAGACTGAAATGTAATATTTTAATAATGATACCAATACCAATCCATAACATAAACTACCCAGAACTGGTGTCACAATTTCACAGACTGTCTAGGAATACTACAGATAAGGGTCCGAAAGATAAATACAACGTTGTATCTGAAATACATAAAAGAAATAGAATGAAAGGATAGAAGGAGACGCCAAGGCCTGCGGACGCCTGCAGGACTACCTGTGGTCTCCAAATGGACTGAAGGCAGCAACCGTTGACAGACATGGTTCAACGTGCCAGCTACGCTTCCTTCTTTCTCTTTCTGTTTTTGGGTTTTTTTCTCCAAAGCTAAGGTCTGAATGCTCCAGTACCGGGATTTGCACAAATGAGTGTAGAGTGTAGTATCAGCACAACTACCCCATGTGCTGGTAAGTGTCTAGCCTAACCTCGACGAAGTAGTGACGAGGCTAAGACCATACTACCAAATAAACCTGTGCAGTTAAATCATGTACAGCAGAAAATAAAGGCAAAACTTTGCAATTAAAGATAGGAAGGGGGAAACATGTTACGGGGAACAACAAGTAACAACAGAAACTAACAGCTAAATGTAAAGAATACCATAACTCAATTATCAATAGAAATTAGGAAATCAAAGAAAAGTGCACGGCATCACCCTTGGTGCTTTTACTCTCGTCCTCACCAAAAATCAATATAATCGGCACGGCATCACCCTTCGTGCTTTTACTCTCATCCTCACCAAAAATCAATATAATCGGCACGGCATCACCCTTCGTGCTTTTACCTCACATAATCATGGCACGGAATGATCCTTCGTGCATTATCACTCATATAAAGGCACGGAATGGTACATCGTGCGGCACAGCATCACCCTTCGTGCTTTAGCACTCTCTCAAAAATATCATGCACGACATCACCCTTCGTGCTTTAACACTCTTCCTCACCCAAACAACAATCACAAAGCCATAAGGGCAAGGGAATCAATAGAATCACAATAAAATCCCGGCAAGGGAACAATAGTACACCAATCATATCCCGGCAAGGGAAACAATATCAAAAGCAATAACACCCCAGCAAGGGAGATAACATTAAAAGCAACAACATCCCGGCAAGGGAGACAATATCATAAACCTCTTTTCTTTTCCACATTTACTTCACAACTCAATTCACAACTTGAGCCAATGCTCTATAACGTTCAATTGCCAATAATACTTCTACAAATCATTTTACAACTTGAGCCAACGCTCTTCAAGGTTCAATTACCAATATTACTTCCACAAATCATTTTACAACTTGAGCCAACGCTCTTCAAGGTTCAATTACCGATATTACTTCCACAAGCCTCGTTCAGCAATAGAGATCATCACATAAGGCATGAACAATACAAAATGGAGTCACATTAATCATAGTATAATACTCACAGGCATGCTTGACACCAATGAATAGATACTCGTCAGCATGCCTATACGTCGTACTCAACATCTAACACATAGAAAATAGGACACGACTCCTAATCGCTCAAGCTAAGGTTAGACCAAACACTTACCTGATGCCACGAACACAATTCAAGCCACAACTACCGCTTTACCTCTTGATTCCACCACCAATTCGCTTGTATCTAGCCACAAGTTACTTAACTGTATCAATAAATGCTAAATGAATCAATTCTAATGCATGAAAATAGGTTTTCTAAAGTTTTTCCCAAAAAGTCAAAAATCGACCCTCGGTCCACATGGTCAAATCCCGAGGTTCGAACCAAAACCTGATTACACATTCACCCACTAACTCAAATATATAATTTGTTTTGAAATCGGACCTCAAATCGAGGACCAAATCCCAAAAATTCGAAAATCCTAAGTTCTACCCAAAACACCTAATTCCACCATGAAAACCCTTGATTTTGAGTTGAAATCATGTAAAAAGATGGATTAGATTGAAAGAAATGAGTTAGAATTAACTTACAAATAATTTGGAAGAGTAGTTGTCTCTGAAAAATCGCCTAAAGGTGTTTAGGTTTTGAAAAGGTTGTAAAAATGGCTGAAAATGCGCCAATTAACTTGTCTCTGATGTCGCAATTGCGACAAGGGTTCGCAATTGCGAACCTTTCAGAAGTCTGCTTTCTTCGCATTTGGAAGAAATTGTCACATTTGCGACCACTCAACATTCCTGAGGGCTTCGCATTTGCGAGGCATATGTCGCATTTGCGACTCTGGCCCTCCGCATTTGCAATTAAATGGTCGCATTTGCGATCAAGGCCTGCCCAAGCCATCTTCACATTGCGAAGCCTGCAGACCTGCAACACACCAGCAATTTCCTAAGTCCAAATTTCACTCCGTGGCCTATCCAAAACTCACCCGAGCCCTCGGGGCTCCAAACCGAACATGCACGTCCAAAAACATCATACGGACTTGCTCGTGCGATCAAATCATCAAAATAACACCAATAACTATGAATTTAGCATCAAAATCAAAGAAAAATCTCATGAACTCTTAAGTTCAAATTTTAACAACCGAAGGTCCGATTCACGTCATTTCAAGTCCGTTTCTTACCAAATTTTACAGGCTCAACTTAAATACCATATAAGACTTGTACCGGGCTTCGAAACCAAAATAGGGGCCCGATACCATCGAATTCAATTACATTCAAATTTCCAAAAACTCTAAGAATTTCAGTTAAATAATTTTCTTCAAAAATTTATTTCTCGGGCTTGGGAGCTCGGAATTTGATTCCGGGCATACGCCCAAGTCCCATATTTTCCTACGGACCCTCCGGGACTGTCAACTCATGGGTCCGAATCCGTTTACCCAAAATGTTGATCAAAGTCAACCTAAATTCATTTTAAAAGCGAAATTCATCATTTTTCACAAATTTTTACATAATGGCTTTTCGGATACAGGCCCGGACTGCGCACGCAAATTGAGGTGAGACAAAAAAGGAGATTTTAAGGCCTCGGAACACAGAATTTATTTCCAAAATAAGTGATGACCTTTTGGGTCATCACAACAATTTTTGTCCAAGCACGCTCTAAATTACACTAATTCTATCTCTTTTTACATTGTAGTAAATAAGATTATAAAATATTGGACTTACATGCACGATTCGAGCTTTCTCATCAAGAAAAGATTTTCCATCATGCCCATGTTTATGGACGTACAAATGTATCTCACTTGGTGTTAGGTCTCGAGCCTTTCAACAGCCTATACAAAAAATAATTTATTTTTAAAAGGATGAAAATATTACTATAGTAGAAGATGACATGATCCCAGAAGAAATTTAAAGCAAACGAACTTGAACCAAACAATTCACAACGATAATAAAAGAGAAAAGTACGAAAAATTTGCATGAAATAAACAAAGCACACAAGAAACTAGAATTAAACTCAATATGAACTAATATAAAGTTAGTCTAGTTGAGAACTAACAAACAATAAGAGAAAGATTAACAACAGGAAAGAAGAAGAGAACTGGGCAGAAAATTTAGATAGAAAACAGGGCATAAACTTCTAACTTTTTATCTTTCTGAACTTCTAATCTTATGGACTTGTTGCAATCTTCTAGGATTGATACTATGCCCAAAACTTGGTGACAAACAAGAACAAAACTGGAGCAAAACCTTATGATTCTCAAACCTTGGAAATTCAACTTATATTGTGCAGGAATTACAGTCACAACTTCACTAAACTAATGCAGGTACTGGAAGCAACAGTCACAACTGCACAAGTACTGGAAGTAATGAGTGCAGAAAATCCTTTCTAAAACAGTGTGCAGAATGCCCTTAACTAGTGTAGAAAAAACCTGCTCAACAGAGATCAGGATAACAAGTTTCAGCTGAAGGTTTCAAACCAAAGAAACTTATAACAACTGTCCACCTAGATCTTTTAACTAGTGCAGCCTACAGTTCACAATACCCCTAAATTTTGACAAAAGTGATGCAATTCTGCAGCTCAAACTGGGCAGACAAACAAGGCTCTACATTGTTGGAACCACTGATAGAGACTGTTTTACAATATATAATTCTTAACACCAACAAGAAGAAATTTTATGTTCAGAGTTGCAACAAAGCTAAGTTTGCGATATACTTACAAGTCTTCTTGTGATACTCCCCAATGAAGACAGAGCTGCCTGTGTGAGTCCTGGTGGAGACTCCACTCCTACCGCCACGACGATTTTTTGCATTTATTTCTGACTTTTCAACACACTTGAGATCTTTCCAAAGTTGATCCCAACTTTCCCACACTTCTTCTGGAACACCTCTTGGCCTAACTTTTTTAGTTTTCATTTTGCAAATGAAATCTTTGTGCCTAATTCTCCCATTGGCTCCTCACTGCACTATCAATGGAAGTCTTCTAAAATAATTTTATAAAGTAATAACATTAATATCCTATTTATAACAGTTAATACACTTCTTAAATTCATTATATAATGAGAATTATACCTTGAATTCTCCCCAATTAAAGTTTTTTATCTCGACAGAGACACTTTTTCAATTGATTTCATTGGGATCAAGTTCATGCTTGAAAGATTTAAATATTTTCTTCAAGCATAATCCACTAGGTTCTAACCTGGAAAAAATTGAAGACAATAGTTGAAGGGGTATCATAAATCAAAATTTGTATATAAAAAATAATAGTAAAAATATGGACTAACCCTGTAGGAGCAAGAGTAACAAGTGTCCGCTGCCCGCGACTACTGGTGCACTCACCTTCGTCGATTGTGTTGCTTTGAGTAGATATGCCCTCACCTATTGGGTTACTCTGATCAGGTGTATTAGGAGATTATTCAGAATGGATAGTTGGGGTACTACCATGACCTGATGTTTGAACGAGTGTCGTACTGTTACGAGCTAATGTTTGTACTTGGTTTATGTGATTTCACCCACCTAAAGAACTCGTACCACCTTGTTGATGAGTAATTATGGGAATGGGAACAGAAGGCATATTTGCACGAACAGCAGAATTACCCCTACCCCTAACTGAGAACTTGCCTCCACGAGCTATGCTATCTCTGCCTCTCCCTCGAGTCATGTCTACAAAAAAAATTACATGTAAGCAAATTATAGTCATAAATTGGTATAAGTCAAGAATTAAGTCCCTGCAAACAGAAAACATTGGTATAAGTCACGACTTGGGCCAAAATTATTGCTAGATTTTTCAATTTTATAATAACCAATAAATTTAGGGAAATGAGTGAGAAGTTAGACATCAAAGAAAAGCAATAAATATAGATATATTCTTGCATATAGCATTTTGTTTAGATTACAACAATCAAAACACATAGCATTCAGCTTAGGTTACAACAAACAAAACACAGTAAGATACATCAACATATTTTTAGTTAACACACTAGTCACTATCTATTTCTTCTACGAAATCTTCCTCATCATCCTTTGTATCTTCCGTTTCATACTCTTCTTCTTCTTCTTCTTCAGTTTTATGATGATCGAGCAATAATTCATCATCAACATGCTCATCCATTTTAATTAAATCCCCATTTGGATCATGTAAGAGTATATTTTCTTCAACGACAATGTTCATATCTATCACATGATCTTCAACTTCTTCAACTTGGAAGGGGAGATTCGCATCTGAAACTGCCATTACTTCCTCATCGGGTAATTCAACAACATGCCGAGGTTCAACATTCAATACAGCTACCCAATCCTCCTTGTCCTTTCTCTTGTTAGGATAAGGAACATAACACACTTGAGTTGCTTGCATCGCAAGAATAAAAGGTTCATTTTTTTTATATCGACGACGATGGTTAACATCCACAAATTTGTATTGATTATGCTTTTAAGTACCAACATCGTTGGGTCAAACCATTCACACTTGAATAATACAGTTTTCTTTATAGGTTCTTCACGGTATTCTACTTGTATAATCTCTTGTATCCAACCATAGTAGTCACCAACATTTGGATCCGATATACAAACTCCACTATTCATTGTTGATTTTGCGCTACCATGACTTTCTGTGTGAAATTTATATCCATTTACAAAATACACTGAATGACATATCGCGCTTATCAATGGTCCATGAGCAAGGCTACGCAAGAATGCATTCTCAATATGGTTGCTTCGGACCTATTTCAAAAATTGTAGACTTAGTTAAATTTAACAAGTCAATTTATGAATATTATTGTATAAATGTAAATTATTGTTGGAGGCTTACATATTTCTTGAACCATATAGAGAAATAAGTTTCAAGATTCTCATCTATTTGATCCTGAGATAGATTCTGATATTCTTCTTGTAAACGTTCCACGTACATACTTCATCGCAACAAAATAAGTTAAAATTAGTGATTCTGATATATCAATATTTGTTATATTAAGCAAGTATAACTTTCAAATGTTACCTTACAAATGACTCAACCTCTTTACAATTTAATAGAATGTAAGTTTGGGCAGCCTTGATTTCTTCCAAGGATAATCCTCTTTTTTGCTTCTCCCGATAATCGACCTGGAAGTGTAAATATTCATAAATTTCCTTTATGATCTTCCACAACACCACCATCATCATTCCGGTCCACATTATGATTACGTGTAATGACATAAGGTTCAAAATAATTAGAAAATAATTGTGTTGACTCTATCATCAAGTATGCTTCACAAATAGATCCCTCAACACTAGCTTTATTCCCAATCATTTTTTTCAAAGTTCCAAGGTACCTAAATAGATAAATGGATGGACCATTAAATTAAAAAGTCATGAGTAGCATACTTGTCACTATTATGACATAGAAATTTTAAATTTACCTCTCAAAAGAATACATCCATCGATATTGTACAGGTCCAGCAATTCTTGCTTCATATGGTAGGTGCACGGGCAAATGTTCCATTGAGTTAAAGAATCCCGGTGGAAATATACGTTCCAGCTTACACAAGATATGTGGGATGTCTATTTCTAATCTCTCCATGTCAGCCACTCGCAGAGTGGTCGAAGTAAGATCTTTAAAAAATAAGCTCAATTCTGTAAATGTCTGTCACACATTACTAGGAAGTAGTTCACGAAAGGCAATAGGCATTAATCGTTGCATGAACACGTGGTAATAATGACTTTTCATGCCAACTAGCCTAGACTTGTTCGTCTCTAGACATCGACCCAAATTTGAAACATACCCATCTGAAAACTTCAAACTTTTCACCCAATCGAATAAGATATCTTTTGCTTCATTGTCTATTGTATATGCAGCTTTGGGTTATTTTCCACTAGAATCCTTTGCCAAGCAATAGGTTATTATATACATACGTGCTTTCGGATTGTCTTTGGTTTTGTCTTTAACATTAAGAACTGTGTTAAATACATTATCAAAGACATTCTTTTCAATATGCATGATGTCAAGATTATGCCGAATCATATTAGAACTCCAATAAGGCAAATCCCAAAAGATGCTTCGCTTTTTCCATCCACAAGATTTACATATTCTCGAATTAACCACTTGTGCATCTTCCTCTGTTACTTTCCTTAGCCTAACTCACTAATTTGGTTCAAAATTTCCTGTCCCGTTCTAAGTGCTGGTGGTAGCCTTTTGACAGTCTGACCTTTAAGAAAGTTTTCACGATCTTTCCTAAATGAATGATGTTGGTCAAGGAACATTTTATGACTATCAAACCAAGTTGTTTTCCCACCATGACGTAATCTAAAAGATTGTTCTTCCTCCATACAATAAGGACATTCTAACTTGCCAGCAGTACTCCATCCTGATAACATAGAATATGCTGAAAAGTTACTGATTGTCCACATCAAAGCCGTCCTTAATTGAAATTTTTGCTTTTTTGAGTTGTAAAATGCTTCCACACCTTCCTCCCATAACAAGGTCAATTCTTTTATTAGAGGTTGTAGAAAAACATCAATTTTTTGTTTAGGATTGGTTGGCACTGGAACAATGACAGTTAACAACATGTACGCCTCTTTCATACACATCCAAGGAGGTAAGTTGCATGGATTGACAATCACTAACCACGAAGAGTATTTTCTTCCTGATTGACAAAATGGTTGGAAACCATCAGTACATACCCCCAGCCTTACATTCCTTGGTTCAGCAGTGAAAAATGAATGAGTTTCATTGAAGTGCTTTCAAGCCTCAGAGTCTGATGGATGACGCATTACCCCCTCCTCTTGTATATGCTCATGATGCCATCTCATGTCACTGACTGTAGCATGAGATGCATATAATCTTCGCAATCTAGGAATCAAAGGAAAATAATACATCTTTTTATAAGGGACTAATTTCCTCTTACGAGAACCAAAGCAACGTTTAAACCTCTCGTAGCCACAAAACTTGCAAGATGTGAGGTATTCATCATCACCCCAATACAACATACATCCTGAATTACAACAATCAATCTTTTCAACCGGCAAACCCAAGCTATGCACTAGCTTCTTGGTTTGATAATAACTTTCAAGCATTATGTTATCTTCAGGTAAAGCCTCTTTCAGCAATTGCATCATTTAGTCATATACCATTTGCGATAAAGTGTTCTCCATTTTAATGTTTAACATCCTAGAAACTACTGCGAGTTGAGAGAGGGAAGAACCGGGATACAATTCTGTATCAGCGGCCTTTAGCAAATCATAAAACCTTTGAGACTCAGGATTAGGATCCTCCTTAATTGTAGGATTAGCCTCGTCCTCCATTGAAGGTTCAAAATGATGAGACGACTCAAATTCAGTATTACTATAAGATTGCCAACTAGAACCCTGGCCAATGTTGGGTCCAGCTGCATCTAAAATCATTTGTCGGTATGGATTGTCATATCCTAATGCAGGTTGAACACCACCATGTAGATCACTGCTAGAAGACGTCACACCAGTCACATCTTTTTCCCCTTGATACTTCCAAGCAAAATAGTTTTCAACAAATCCAAACTTAAAAAGGTGAAATCTAACTATTTCAACATCCATGTATATAATGTTGCGACAGTTTTTACACGGACATCGAACATTCTCACCACTCATGCGATTTCGCTGAGAACGTGCAAACAGGAGAAAGCTATCCACACCAGTTATAAAATTAGAATTAATACCCCCTCGGCCATCCAACCTCTCGTACATCTAAGCACGCTCTAAATTATCCATATTCCTATTTAATGTAGAAACAAAACAGGATAATCAGACTCCAAATTAAATAGTACAAGTCATTCACATTTTTTATTGAAAGAAATGATAAGGAGGTGAGAAAAGAGAATCTTACTATAAGGATATAAAGAATGTAGCTACTGAAAGGAATATTAACATGTAAATCAGAACAAAAACTTATATATGAAACAATTTAGCAATTTACTAACCATATGCGTCTTTGATTTTTTATTCTATATTTTTAACTTGAATAAACCAACTAGTTGGGCAGAAACACAAATGTATAGAATAACTTTAAGAACTAAGTTATAAAACTTACGGGGTTAAAGAAAAAGCTCAACCCATAGCATTAATTAAAATTGTAATACTTCAAGATTTTAGTATTCTTTTTAACAAGTGCTACTTGAGATAGAGCCGGGACCGACTATCAAACACAATGATAATCTATGAATGCATATTTTTTGTTATACTAGTCTTAGGGTACGCGCGTTGCGCGTGTACCCTATCTCAATATATATATATTTTCTTAAACTATTACATACATATTATATTATAAATAGTGTTTCACAAAAATTTCAAACTTGTAAAAGTAGATGAAAATCAAAAGCTTATACATAGGAAAGAAATATTTTTCCCTATTTGCGCATTAATTTTAATTTTCAAAATTTTCATTCATTTGAGTGTGACTCGGCCACTAAATACCAAACAACATAAAAAAAAAACGAAAAACATAAGCAAGCAAAAATAGAAGAGACAAAAGTATTTAAGAAAAATTAAGTCACATTAGGAAATTATATCTCTTGTTAACAAATAGAAAGGCGCAATCTTAATAGCACCGAAGGATCAAAGAAAATAAGTTTTTGATAACCGTAGGAATACCAAACAAATACTATTGAGTTTATTAAGTATACTACTTGTAGATAAGATACCTTGATACTTGGGGAGAGATCAATGTAGCTTGCACTTTGCGAAATTCCTGAGGTATGCCCATAATACTTTATATCGTGGTATGCGGTAAATTCAAGTATGAAATTATTAAAGGAAGATAAAATTTACAAATATTAAAATAAGAAAATAAATTACTGAAATCAAAACGGCTTCATTCATCGGGATAAAACCTCTAAAGTCGACGTGCTTCTTTGAATATTTCCCATTACCAAGTACTTAGCCAAACATACTTCAAACTGTAATGTCCACAATTGAAGGAGATGCTTGCAAAAGAAGTATAAAGAAGCTTTATAAGTTCTTGTAAAAGTTAATAGAGTAGAAAAATACACGAGCAAAAATTTTGGAATCCTCCTTTTAGAAATTTATTCATTATGAGATTCTCTTTGGAAAAATAATACTTTATATAGTTGCTTTACACAATTTAAATAAGGAAGCAAAATATAATAAAATCTCACTTCATTTAAATTCCTAAATATTAGGAGTTCTTGCAAGATTCAAATAAGTAAAAAATAAACAGCCAAACTTTTAGCTGATTTTAAAGTTCTAAATATTTAAAAATTTACAAAAGAAAAATAAAATTGCTTTGAAAAATAAAATTTACATTTGTCAAAGAAATAAAGTTATAACTAAATTGCTTTAAACTGCGGTAAACCAAGTCCCTAAGCTAAATATTTAATAGTATTGTTCTATAATATATGAATGGTTATTAACTTTGTTTGATGATCTTGGAGGTAATTATAAATGCATAATGCACTTCAAAGCATCTAAGATTTGCATTTTTAAGTTTCTTTATCATATTTATATTTTACGCTAACTACTCTTCAAATATACACAACAGTAAGAGTCTTAGGGGAAAAATATTTTTATGTGGTAAAACCCTTAATTTAAATAAAAATTAATTCACAAATTTATAGTGACAATCATATCTCAAATTAATATTGTACGTCCATACACACAAGGAAAGGAGTTCAAATATAATTGAAGAAAAATAATTCTAGTTAAAATAAGGAAATATTTAATAAGTACTAATATTTTAGTTGATTTCAAAGTACTAAATTTTAGGAAAATAATTAAATGATAACATTAAAAACTCAAAGTGCTAATTATTAGGAAAATAATTAAATGCATATTCCTACATATTAGAAAATTAATTAAATGACTATTTTATCCAGTGTAAATTCTACTTTTAAAGGGTAAAAAAGGCGAACGATATTTCGCTAGCACTCTTTATGCATATGTGAAAAATTAGAATTAACACTACTCACACGGTCCAAAAAATATACAAAATTTAGAATTTGAAAACATGCTTAATAATTCTTAGGTGTTTAGCTCTATAAAATTAAAACTAAGAAAAAAATTGGAAAAATATTTTCATTACACTACCATTCCTAACGTGGAAAAGTCAGACTTAAGGAAACATGAAAATGCCAACAACTTAGACACGTGGAAAAGTCAGATTTAAGGAAAATAGTTATACAATTTAAATAAGAAATTTTTTAAGTAAAATCCTATTCAATTTTAGATTCCTAAATATTAGGAGCTTTTACATAGTTCGAATAAGGAAGTATTTAATAAGTAAAATTTAGTTAATTTTAAAGTCATAGTGTCACGACCCTAGTTCACCAACCGTGAACATGTCATGACGGCACCTGGTCCCCATGACCAGGTAAGCCTAACATTTGCGGAAGTATATTAATTGCGGAAAAATAGAGAAAAGTCAAATCAAATATCTAAAAGAAACTGTATTGATTGACGCTTGGCAAGTACAACTCAATATCACAAGTCTAAAATAATTCCCAAAACCCGAAAACTCACGGGCAACACAGGCTACAGAAGTGTATAGTAAAGGTTCCCAACTCCAGAATTTCTAACAACTGAAAGAAGGAAAAACTAGGTACTAAAGATAGAATAAGAGGGAGACTCGTCGGTCCGCGGACGCAGCAGATCTACCTCGAAGTCTCCGTAGTCCTCCCGCCTCACTGATAGGGCGCCTGAGTAGAGGTACCTNCCGATCTAATATTGTTCCATTGGTTAGACTACCTCTTCGAACGAAACGAAACTGTTTGAAAAAACTATTCGTGAAAAGTTGATTGTTGCATTTCTTGACTATAGTATTATTACGGAACACAATCTCATCGAAGTGCCATGAATTCTATGTTAGCTTTAACTAACAATTTAATTAAATATATGTAGTTTGTTATATGTCATTTAATAAGCCAAGTAGAGCCATAAGATTTATCAAGATGAAACAGAAAGTTAGCTAAAAGAACCAAGTCGAACTTGTTAGCAGAGTAGCACACAGCAACAAACATGAAAGTTCAGTAAAAGCAAGTGTCACCTCTCAGCAGAACTCATAATTTTATGTTTCAGCAATGCCAACACGGAGAACGGCAGGAGGAGGAAAAAATGAATCACCCAGCAGCCGCGAAAAGAAAAATCGACCTGCGAAAAACAGAGTGAGGAAGAGGATGAGCACCTTTCAGAATTTCTTTTAGGGCCTTCTTGGTAAATCAATGTTTACCCTCCCCAACACCTGTCACCATCTTCATCTTCTCTCTGTCTATCCTTGTTCTCTGTATCATCTTTCCTTTACTCCAGTAGAAGAATCGTCTTCAACTTCATCGGTTAATGGTTGGTTTGCCATTAGGTTGTTCTACAATTTTAGTAAATAGACAAAAAATTTGTTGACACATGAAACTGCAAAATCAAACCGTTTGAGTTTCTTCTAATATCTTTTTTAAGTGTGGCAAAACAGCTCAACAGGTTAGCCCTATTTTACTGCTCATGTGACATCTTTTTCTGAGATATTAAAATAGCTTTGAAGGGGATCCTCCAAATTAGGGTACTTCTCTAGAGCCCCCAAGAATCGCAGTAGATAAATCAGTGGAATTTTCATATGAAGAACTTGCTAACAAAACCAACAACTTCAGTCTGTTTACTATGCAGAGTTAAGAGGCGAGGTTCGTTGTTATTCTTTTTGATTGAAATGATTAACAATTACTTATTTGGATGCACAGATTGATCATCAGCTTTGTTGGGACTGCTTTGTTATGTCACTATCTCGTCATTCACATAATCGTCTGGTTCAACAGAATGTCAAATCTACCTACAAGTGCAGGAGACTGATAATATTTTCCTCAGCTTTTTGTTGCTTGAATGCAGAATGGCAAACAAACGATCCAACAAGAAGCATTAGGGGCATTGGCTTCTTTAGCCCAATCTGCTAAGGTATTAAATGGTGCATTTATTCCTGACCCAGTGCTATTTCTACTTAATATAATGAATCATTAAGACTAAATATTATGCATCAGTAGGAGCACTTCGGAAATTTCACCTTTCTCTCACTTAGTGTAAATAACAGTAAAACCAAGGGCCAAGTTAGAGTTGAAAAGGTAGCAGCACCATGGGACCCACAACATTTACGCAAGCAGACACCTGTCATCATTTTTTATAATAATACGAAAACGTAACATAATCCTAGGCTTTCTGTCTTTTCTCTCATCTCCTCCGCCTGAAGCTCTCTTTCTCTGGTGGAAATCTACATGTGAGTTCATTCTTTCCCTCTCACTACAACTCTCTTAATAGGTCTGTGGTCGATTAAGAATGCTTGGGCTGCAAATTTGAGTATTTTAATCTTTCTTTGGGTATCTTTTTGGTTTGTTGATTTCTTTTAGAAAAAGTTTGTGCTTGTTCGATATTTCATTTTTTAGCACCGGGAACAACTATAGTTACCAGGTTTCTCGTCGAGTTAAAGCGTTTATTTTGGATTTCTTCTCGCCATAGGAACTGTGTGGTCACATAAAATTCAATTACTGGCTATGAGCCATTAGAATGAGTGTTACCACTCGCTTTCCACTTAATTGGTGGAGTGTGAAGCCCAAAATTTATTTAATAGCGCCCCATTCAATAAAACTTAACAAAGAGCATGTAAATTTTTAATATCCACTTGGATTAGGAAGTGTCATAAGGGCAAAATCAGTGACATATTTGATGTTTCTATCCATTAATTTTTAGTTGTTACTTGTTTGAAGATTGGTCAAGGAGATGTTTTAGCTGGTCATTAGAGTATTTCGAAGAACAAATAATGCTTCGTAGTCTATTTTTAGTATTTCCAGGGGCTCAGGTCATATCCTCAACTAGAATAGAGGTTTATGTTTCTGACTTGAATGAACAATCTGAAGGCAACTTTCATTATAGTGATTACGTACTTAGGTCTGGCTATGATTTTGAAAGCTGTTGCCAAAAGAACCGACAATAGAGCACAATAGGGACGCATAATGAAGCCTAGCAATATTTTCTTTCATCTAAAGAAACTAACAACACGAATTAGCTAAGTAATGGACTATGCTTCGGAGGAAATATAGAAACATCATGGTACAGTGTAAGCAAAAAGATTCAAATGATGTAAATAATAAAATCAAAATTATAACGAAAAAAGAAAAGCAAATATAAATAAAAATTAGACCTATTCAATCACATGAAATCTAGAACCAGGATGAAGAAATGGATTTTCTCATATCCAGTTGACTTGTAAAAGCAAAGGAAGTTAAGCATTCACGACTCCAATTGATAAAGAGGATAAACGATATTATCTTTGTATTAGCGGCATGTTTAAGAAAATTGAAGACTGGTTCGTCGTATTATTATGTTCTTGGAGATGGATAAAGAAGGAAATTGTGCTCTGCTCCCTCTCATATCCGCGTCAACCGTTTAACTACAAAGTTCTGAATTTCAAAAAATAAGAAATGCACGAAATTTCTGAGAATTTTAATTATGACAACCTCCTATTAGCAACATCAGCACAGCCGCTAATACAAAGATAATATCGTTTATTGCTAATAGGAGGTTGTCATAATTAAAATTCTCAGAAATTTCGTGCATTTCTTATTTTTTGAAATTCAGAACTTTGTAGTTAAACGGTTGACGCGGATATGAGAGGGAGCAGAGCACAATTTCCTTCTTTATCCATCTCCAAGAACATAATAATACGACGAACCAGTCTTCAATTTTCTTAAACATGCATGCTCTTGGTTAATTGCAAGGAAGTTAGATTTGACACGCTATTATGTTGGTAAGATTTGGCTGAGGGTTTCACAAACAATTAGTTTTGTCCATTAACTATGGTCCTAAGTTGCCACTTTATATCTTAGATAGAACGATGGTTATAACATAAATGGCTGCACTTCAAAATGATCAATAATTTCAGCAACTACGCGTATCTACATTCTTACTTAAGCCTACAACGAAGAGCTTTCTGGTTCAGAATTCGATTATAGAAAGGTATATCTAATAATTATAATTCCCTCATTTTCCACGGGATTACCTGGATAAATGTGAGAATTGATTAGTGAACTATCAATTTGTTATCAAAGAAGGGAATGTTGGAGTGATTTCATTCCCAAGCATTCCAATGTCCGAAGGCAGCGCAGTTGCATCTGTCTCAATGATCAAAGGTAACAGATGTTGTTGGACAGCTAATTGAAGGCCCATGAGTAGTGCTAGTGTCTCAGTTTGAAGGCTGGATCCATGTTGCGCATGGCCTGAAAAACCTAAAACCCAATTGCCAAGAAAGTTTTTAAAATAGCCTCCAATGCCACAAATATCTTGTAATATTTAATTTAAATACTTGTCCCTCAGGTGGATACCATTTAATATAAAGAGGCAAACATGATGGCCTGGGGTTTTTTTGCATTTGTAAGATAGTAAAATTCGGCAGCTTGATTGTAGACTAAGTGACTGTTCATCTGAAGGTGTGAATGTTCAAAAAAATTCTTATTTCGAACAGTCCAAATCTGCCATAGTGCAAAGGATACAGTAGTAGATAAGGGGACGCTATTGTTTGAGGAAGATTGTGGATATCTTATAAAATTGTTCCATCTGTAAATATTGTTAGTAGCTGTAGAGTGTGTAAAGGGCCTTATGTCAATCTGGAGTGCTGCCCAAAGTGCAATAGCATTGCTACACTCAAAGAAAATGTGTTCTATAGTTTCAGGAACCAAGTTACATTGCGGACATAATGAAGAAGTAATAATAAGTATTTTATCCAAATACACAGTTGTGGGAAGCCTTTCATGACAAATTAACCATATAAAGAACGAAATTTTTGGAGGTATGTGAAGGTGCCAAATCCAACTATAGTCAACAACTTGGTGAGTCGGAGTAGAATCAGTTTGGGTAAGTGCATGGTAAATAGATTTGACGGAAAACAAACCAGTTGGAGTAAGTCCCCAAACTATTTGATCATATTTAGTACCCACCAATGGTATGTAAATATTACTTATTGTAGCTTCTAGTGAGGATGGTAACGGAAAAGGCAAATCTTCCAAGTGCCATTGTTTATGATAAAAATAATCAGATACAATTTTATTAATGTCTCCTCTTGGTAGAGGTTCGTAGATGTAGGTATGTACCATAGAGTTATGATTTAACCATGGGTCCGTCCAAAATTTCACGTAATTTCCATTTGTTAGATCCCATTTATACCCCAGTCTACAAAAGGACCAACCCTTAATAATATTAGACCAGGTTTGTGACATATTATTGTGTCTTACATTACGAACCCTCAAGTAACTATGGATTAGTACTTGTGCCCATAATTGAGTAGGGTTTTGGAATAATCTCCAAGCAAGGCTGGCGTGTAAGGCATTATTCTTAGTATAAAGATTTTGAATACCTAGGCCGCCTTGTGCTAAAGGTTTCGTAACTCTAGACCATTGCAAAAGGTGTAACTTTCTCTTTTGAGGAGTAGTGCCCCAAAGGAAATTCCTTTGATATTTATTAAGCAGGGTGATAATTGATGCTGGCAAGGTAATATATTGCATTACGTGATTGGGTAGATTATTCAAAGTAGAACGTATAAGGGTTTATCTACCAGCTTTAGTTAAGAAATGAGTTTTCCATCCTGCTAACTTAGATTTAACATTCTCAATTAGGAATTGAGAATCAGCTTTAGTAGGTCTTGAGTCAAAAATAGGGAATCTTAGATACTTACCAAAATGATTACCCTCTCTTATACTGAAAGTATTTTGCAGATCAATCCTCAATTGAGCAGGACAATTCTTGGAGAAAAAAATTCGGGATTTATCAAAATTAATAGTTTGGCCCAAATATTTAGTAAATTGATTCATGGTGAAGTATTAGTATGAGAGAATTTTTTTAGTAACACATGATAATCATTACTATATTCAATTTATTCTATCAATCTTTTCCTTATTCTCGAACAATTTAGAGTCGAAGTTACTTTTCCGTGCTAGTTTAGGAAATAAAAATATGTGACGACCCAAAGGGTCATCACCTGTTTCCTCATTCATTCTGTGCTTCCCAGGCCTTGAAAACCTCATTTTTACTTGCCTTCGATTTGTGTGCGCAGCCCAGGCACATAGCCGGAAAGCTTTTATGTTGAAATATGTGAATTCTGTGAAAAATTTGAAGAACTTTGATATTAATATGTTTAAGGTTGACTTCGGTCAATATTTTTGGTAAACGGACCCGGACTCGAGATTGGACGGTCCCGGAAGGTCCGTATAAAAATATGGGACTCGGGCATGTGCCCGGAGTCGAATTCCAAGGTCTAGAGCNCTAAATATTCGGGCCAAACTATTAATTTTGATAAATCCCGAATTTTTTTCTCCAAGAATTGTCCTGCTCAATTGAGGATTGATCTGCAAAATACTTTCAGTATAAGAGAGGGTAATCATTTTGGTAAGTATCTAGGATTCCCTATTTTTGACTCAAGACCTACTAAAGCTGATTTTCAATTCCTAATTGAGAATGTTAAATCTAAGTTAGCAGAATGGAAAACTCATTTCTTAACTAAAGCTGGTAGACAAACCCTTATACGTTCTACTTTGAATAATCTACCCAAACACGTAATGCAATATATTACCTTGCCAGCATCAATTATCACCCCGCTTAATAAATATCAAAGGAATTTTCTTTGGGGCACTACTCCTCAAAAGAGAAAGTTACACCTTTTGCAATGGTCTAGAGTTACGAAACCTTTAGCGCAAGGCGGCCTAGGTATTCAAAATCTTTATACTAAGAATAATGCCTTACACGCCAGCCTTGCTTGGAGATTATTCCAAAACCCTACTCAATTATGGGCACAAGCACTAATCCATAGTTACTTGAGGGTTCGTAATGTAAGACACAATAATATGTCACGAACCTGGTCTAATATTATTAAGGGTTGGTCCTTTTGTAGACTGGGGTATAAATGAGATCTAACAAATGGAAATTACGTGAAATTTTGGACGGACCCATGGTTAAATCATAACTCTATGGTACGTACCTACATCTACGGACCTCTACCAAAAGGAGACATTAATAAAACTGTATCTGATTATTTTTATCATAAACAATGGCACTTGGAAGATTTGCCTTTTCAGTTACCATCCTCACTAGAAGCTACAATAAGTAATATTTACATGTCATTGGTGGGTACTAAATATGATCAAATAGTTTGGGGACTTACTCCAACTGGTTTGTTTTCCGTCAAATCTATTTACCATGCACTTACCCAAACTGATTCTACTCTGACTCACCAAGTTGTTAACTATAGTTCGATTTGGCACCTTCACATACCTCCAAAAATTTCGTTCTATATGGTTAATTTGTCATGAAAGGCTTCCACAGCTGTGTATTTGGATAAAATACTTATTAGTACTTCTTCATTATGTCCGCAATGTAACTTGGTTCCTGAAACTATAGAACACATTTTCTTTGAGTGTAGCAATGCTATTGCACTTTGGGCAGCACTCCAGATTGACATAAGGCCCTTTACACACTCTACAACTACTAACAATATTGACAGATGGAACAATTTTATAAGATATCCACAATCTTCCTCAAACAATAGCGTCCCCTTATCTACTACTGTATCCTTTGCACTATGGCAGATTTGGACTGTTCGAAATAAGAATTATTTTGAACATTCACACCTTCAGACGAACAGTCACTTAGTCTACAATCAAGCTGCCGAATTTTACTATCTTACAAATGCAAAAAACCCTAGGCCATCATGTTTGCCTCTTTATATTAAATGGCATCCACCTGAGGGACAAGTATTTAAATTAAATATTGATGGCTCTACATCTCCTACACAAGATATTTGTGGCATTGGAGGCTGTTTTAGAAACTTTCTTGGCAATTGAGTTTTAGGTTTTTCAGGCCATGCGCAACATGGATCCAGCCTTCAAACTGAGACACTAGCACTACTCATGGGCCTTCAATTAGCTGTCCAACAACATCTGTTACCTTTGATCATTGAGACAGATGCAACTGCAATATTAAATTTACTTACTGCCCCTACAATTAAATATGCTAACATGATTAATGATTGTAGGTTCTTAATGAGGCAGCTTGATGACCCAAAGGTACAAAGCATCTACCGGGAACAAAACTCTGTGGCGAACGGTTTGGCTAGGCATGGAGCAACTAATTTGGAGGCTCGTTGTGTACTTTTTTCAAGTCCTCCCCCTTTTGTGATCACTTTGTACCAGCAAGATAAGGCTGGAATGCTCCATAAAAGAATGTTAAAATCCCGTACTATGTTAAGTAGTAGTAGTTCTTGTACAAATGTTGTTTCTCCTAGTCTAGTAGCTGATATCCCTAGTACTAGTTGTAATCTGATGCAGTATATGCATCCACTTGACTCTTATGTAAATGTTTAAGTATTTATAATATGTGTATCTTTTTAACCAAAAAAAAAATTTTTTGTGCACTGATTGAAAATTAGAGATTACGATTATTTATGTGATCATTTATGATATAATAGATGTTGCCTTATTCTAAATGTTACTTCCATATATTAACTTGACCAGTGAAAAATATAGCTTGAAATTTTATTCTCAGTAAAAAGTTTTACTATAATTGAATATCGTGACTAAATATAATGCGAAAAATATTGAATATAATACAAAAATAAAAATAACTAACCAATTTAAATATTGAATACTAAACCTACACGAAAGAGACCATAGAAATTGAATCCTAAATAGACACAAAAGGAACAATAGACCAGTACAAAAAGGGACAACGAAAGAAAAATACCATAACTAAAAGAAAAAGAATCTTAAGAATCCTAAAGCTAAAGGAAACAAGAACCAAAGAATCTCAAACAATGTAAACTCTAAGTAAGTACACGACAATTTTATTTTTTCTCCGAAAAAAATAGTTATTATAATTACAATTATATCCAACATATAATGCACTTTCGAAGGGTAAAAAAGGCAAACGATATTTCTATAGAGTCTTCGTGCTTTTAATATAGTATAGATAGATTCTTTAATTCCTTTTTTATTTGAACTTAAGTACTGCTTTAATCTGGAGATGATCCTTTCTCTTGCATCATTTCCGTACCTTCTTGGTACTCACTAATAAAAACCTTTCTCATAAAAAGAAGAGAAAAAACACTTATACAGGGTCAAAATTTTGTGTCACGCATGTTTGACACCAATAAATCGCACACATATGGATTTTCTTCCACAAATTCCCGAAATGTTATGAGTATCTGGACACGACTCAACATGTCAGAATTCATTCTTTCACATATGAAAAACCCTTAACATTACCAAAAACATAACAATGTCAGCATGAGCAATTTCAATGTCTTCCTACTTGTTGCTTGAGTTTTTGCAAAATTGATTGCCTGCAGCTAACAGTCTAATATTACTAAATTCAGGTATAGAAGTTTAGATACATCTGCCCTGACCAAAGTCCGAGTCAGGTGATATTGTTTATTTTTATTCCACTAAGACACTATTCCAGAATACACCTTTAGAGAGTTTGGAAAGAAACATCTCCAAAACTGCTCACTTTTTGTATCCACCTAATTGACAATATTATCAATGACAGATATAATTCATGGTAAACATCAAGCTAAGCTATTGTATACGGTAAAGGTAAAAATTAGAGGGTCCGATTTTGTGATCATTAAGGCACCTCGTAAAGACCGCCCCCAAAAGGCTCGAAGTTCGGCTCGGGATTCGACCCCGAGGGTTCCTCACGTTCGACCTCGAGGCAGTACAAATCGATGATTATCATGAGAAAGCGGGAAGTTCTCAAGGCATATGATCAAAGCTGACAAGACCTGCAAGAGAAGCCCTGGTCTGTACCAAACTAGCACATAATTGTACCAGCTATATTTCTTTGTAATAAATGCATCTGCACGATGTTGAGATTTCCCCTCATATATAAAGGGGATCCTTGTCATTTTGTAAGAGATATATACAACATAACACACAATTTTGAATATAAGAACATTCTCTACTCTCTAAACTTAAATACATTCTCCCTTGATTCTATTATTTATATTTATTGCCTACATTTATTGTGTTCTATTAATCGTGCTTCATGTATTGCTCATTATTGATCATAAAGAGCCTTCATCATAGCTCTCAAAGTTGTTAGTCCTTTACCGGCTGTCCATAACTTAGTATCGAGCTCGACCTCGAGGCCCCGTATAACCAGGCTCGAGGCCTCGATTCTCAACCTCTATTGCCTAACAGCTAGCGTAAAAATAAATCACGTATTTTTAGAACCGTAAAATCAAATCTAATTGTTATTATCATTTTCAAGGTAAACAACTATGAGACCTATTGAGTTGAACCAAAAAAGCCCAAAAATTCATCTGTTCAAATACCCATTTGAAGTTACTAATCAACAATCAATATAAAAAAATTTGCTGTCAAATAGAGCTCTAGATAGAGAAACACATACACACAGAGAAAGAGAGGGAGAGATAGAGAGGGAGAGATAGAGAGAGTAAAGAGAGTTTACCTGAACTTGATTTAGCTATCCGTACAAGCGACAACGATGTTAATTAAGAAGAAACGGAGCTTAACATATCATCAAAAGCGGTAAAAGAACCTTGTGAAACAAAAGATATAAATTAAATTTCTAATACAAAATTTGTCTAAAGCTATGTAAAGAAATTTTTTGTAGATCTGGACAAAAAATTAAGAAGATAAGCAGGAGAAGATTAATTAAACTACCAAAGGAATATACCAAAAAATTCTCCAAACATTTACAATCCAAAGGTGTCAAAATCACTATAGCAATTACAAAATCCTTCTTGAAAACTATGCAAGAATTGTCAGACAAGCAAACAGAAGATGGCGGTCTATTGAGCCATTTCTGTGTCAAAATTAATAAAATCCTGTGGCCAAAGCAAACAGAAGATTGACAAAATCTTGTGTCAATCGAGTCCATTTCTGATGGCTATGAAGATGGCGGCCTCGGACAGCAAACAACTTCGCAACATACATAACAAGATTCAAACAAGTTGGCTCTAACAAATCGGTGGCTTAATTTTTTGGTACCCAAAATTAGTACAAAACATAAGAAACAGAAGAAGAAACAACGCCATCTACAAACCTTAGATTCACGTGGCTACTAATTTTTGCTCTTATTCTTGAAAACCCTCATCATGTGTCTTCTACTGATTTTGCTCCCAACCGCATGATTTTGCTCTCTCGTGTGTTTTTACTGTATCAGATGTTTTACCACATTTGTGCCCTAGATAAAATAATTAAGTGGTCTTCAGCGATGGCTTAGCTACGGATGAAGTTTCGTCGCTAAAAATAACATTATTTTTCATTAAAAATACGTTATCCATGGAAATTTCTGTAGTAAGGAGTTCTAAAATATTTTGATAAAGAAATTAAGGTTCACGACGCATTTTCCGTTGCTAAATCCATCGCTATAGTTAAATAAATTTTGTCGTTCAGCTTTTGTCACTAAATCCGTCGGTAAATTGAGGGCGCCAATATTTAGCGCTAACAATTAGCGACAAATTTCTGATTTTGTTCCTATTCCTTCGCTATAATAGATACTAAATATTTTTGTTTGCAACGAAACTATTATTTCGTAGCCAATCCATCGCTAATCAGCGACAGAACTAATTTGTCGCTAAAATCCGTCGCTAATTGCTGTTTTTATATAGTGCTGCCTTACTATCTCCAGTGATCAGCAACAGAAAATATCAGCAGCTGCTACCGCGGCCAGAGATACCTGGATCTGCACACAAGGTGCAGGGGGTAACGTGAGTACACCAACTTAGTAAGTAACAAGTCCAAACTATAGAGTGATAGGTAGTGACGAACTTAACCTCAACAGGTGAACAGAAGTAAACTGTGCAGAAAAGTAGACATGCTTTCAATTCAAGTATTCAGCTCAAGCAGTAAAGTAAATACAGATCTGAGAAATGTGAGATATAGAGCTCAGCTAATCTCTATGTGCCAATGCACAGAATGTATGAAAATGCACCATGTACCTCCACTCTCAAGTTCTCAACCACTCGGTACTGTATATGGCCATCCAACCTAGGGAAGATCCATCCCAGAATATATACACATCACTGACAACGGTCACTCAGTATCGAGGAAGGCCATTCCAGCCCTGTGGAGAAGATCCATCTCCAGGTATCAATGATTCGGACAAGATCCATGTCCAGGGAAGATCCATCCCTCAATAATATCAACTGCGCTCACTGGGGGTGTGTATAGACTCCGAAGGGGCTCCTGCAGCCCAAGCGCTATCATAATCATCAATATAACTGCTGCGGCGTGCAGCCCGATCCTATAGCCGTCACTCATAACTAGGCTCACGGTCTCACTCAGTCATTAACCCCTGTAGTCTCACCACGGGCTCACAATATCATGAAAACAACCCGGAACAATGATATGATAAATCAATAATTAACTAAGACTGAGATATGATATGAAAAATGCACGATCATGACTGAGTATGGAATATAAAACGAAAACTAGTGAGATAACAGCAAGAAACAACCGCCAAGGGTCTAAGCAATACCAGCATAAAGCCTAAACATGATATCTAGCATGATTTACAGCTCAACTACGTTATCACATGAAGAAAACATGGATATCAACATGATAGAGTCACTAAACGGTGCTATGGAATCACCCAGGCCACAATTCTCACGGTGCACGCCCGAACGCCCATCACTTGGCATGTGCGTCACCTCAATACTAATCACATAACACATAGTTCGGGGTTTCGAACCCTCAGAACCAAGTTTGGAAGCGTTACTTACCTCAAACCAAGCAAACTCCTACTCCATAATGCCCTTTCCTCTCGACTCAGCCTCCGAACGTCTCGAATCTGGCCACAAGCAATACTATACGATCAATATAGGCTAAAGGGACCAATTCCACAAGAAAAATACCAAATTATAAGCTAAATCCTGAAATTCATTCAAACCCGACCCCCGTGCCCACGACTCAAAATCCAACAAAAATCACAAAACTAGAAAGCCCATTCGCTCACGAGTCTAACCATGCCAAATTTATCAAAATCCGACCACATTTGGTCACTCAAATCCTCAAAATCTACTCTTCAATTTTCAAGCCCTAGATTCCCAAATTTCTATCTCAAATTCCCAATTAGATGATGAACAAAGCCATGGATTCATGAAATTTATACCGTTATAGGTTAGAATCACTTACCCCAACATTGCTTCTTAAAATCCTTCGAAAAATTGCCTCTCTTTCAAGTTCCTCAAACCCAAAATCGAAAATGGAGAAAGAAACCTCGAGCTGGGGTTTTTTGCCCAGCAAAACCGCACATGCAGTCCTATTTCTGCTTCTGCGACACCGCACCTGCAGCATTTCAATCGCAGGTGCGGAACTCACTTAATGCATCAGGTTTCGCATCTGCGGCCAACCCATCGCACCTGCGATGCGCACCTGCGACCTCACCTTCCGCTTCTGTGGAAAAGACCAAACTCCTCTATGTCCGCATATGTAGTTCCCCAAGCACACATACGACCTCGCACCTGCGGTCCCCACTCCGCAAGTGTGGAAACACCAGCAGCAGCAGCTTCAGTTGCAATTTCCTATTTCCAAACTCCCCGTTAACCATCCGGAATCACCCCGAGACCCTCGAGACCTCAACTAAACATACCAACAAGTCATATATCAACATACAAACTTCGTCGAACCTTTTAATCACTCAAAACAACATCAAAACACCAAATTACACTTGAATTCGAGCTTAAGAACTTCTAAACTTCCGAATTCCACAACCGATGCCCAAACTCGCTAAACCACGTCTGAATAACCTAAAATTTTGCACACAAGTCAAAAATGACACCACAAACCTATTCCAACTTCCGGAAATCCAATCCGACCCCGATATCATAATTTTCACTACCGACCAAAATCGCCAAAATTCTAACTTTTGCAGCACCTTTGACCAGGTTGACCCAGAAGGGTGATCCATTCAAGTGGTCGAATGAGTGTGAGGAGAGCTTTCAGAAGCTCAAGACTGCCTTGACCACAACACCAGTTCAAATTTTGCCTTCAGCATCGAGTTCTTATACAGTGTATTATGATACTTCTCGAATTGGTATTGGGTGTGTCTTGATGCAGGAGGGTAGAGTGATTGCTTATGTTTCACACTAGTTGAAGACTCATGAGAAAAACTACCATGTTCGTGATTTAGAGTTGGCATCCATCGTTCATGCACTGAAGATTTGGAGGCATTATCTATACTGTGTGTCTTGTGAGGTATTTACCGATCATCAAAGTCGTTTGCACTTGTTCAAACAAAAAGATCTAAATTTGAGGCAGCAGAGATGGTTGGAGCTGCTAAAGGACTATGATATTATCATTTTGTACCATCCCGAGAAGGTCAATGTGGTGGACGATACCTTGAGTAGGAAAGGGTGAATATGGGTAGCCTTGCATTTATTCCTATTAATGAGAGACCGCTAGCATAAGATGTTCAGGCCGTGGCCAGTCAGTTCTTGAAGTTAGATGTTTCAGAGCCTAGTCAGGTTCTAGCTTGTGTGGTTTCTCGGGCTTCCTTATATGGTCGCATCAGAGAGCGTCAATATGACGACCCCCATTTGCTTGCCCTTAAGAACACGGTTCTGCATGGTGATGCCAAGGAGGTTTATGTTGGGGATGATGGGGTGTTGTGGATGCAAGGTCGGATTTGTGTGCCTAATGTATATGTGTTACGTGAGTTGATTCTTGAGGAGGCCCACAGTTTGCGGTATTCCATTCATCCGGGTGCCACAAAGATGTACAAAGACTTGATGCAGCACTATTAGTGGAGGAGGATGAAGAAAGACATAGTGGAGTTTGTAGCTTGGTGCTTGAATTGTAAGCAGGTGAAGTACGAGCACTAGAGGCCGGGTGGTTTGCTTCAGAGGCTTGAGATTCCTGAGTGGAAATGGGAGCGTATCACCATGGATTTCGTAGTTAGGCTCCCACGAACTTTGAGGAAGTTTGAGACTATTTTGGTGATTGTGGATCAGTTGACCAAGTCTGTGCATTTCATTCCAGTTGGGACTACCTATTCTTCGGAGCGGTTGGCTGAGATCTATATCCGCTAGATAATTTGCCTTCATGGTATGCCGGTGTCCGTTATCTCAGATCGGGGCACGCAGTTTACATTGCAGTTTTGGAGAGCAGTGCAGCGAGAGTTAGGCATACGGGTTGATTTCAGTACAACATTCCACCCTCAGACAGACGGACAGTTTAAGCACACTATTTAGATATTGGAGGATATGCTACACGCTTGCGTCATAGATTTCAGGGGTTCTTGGGATCAATTTCTACCGCTTGCAGATTTTGCCTACAATAATAGCTACAAATAGAGTATTCAGATGGCTCCGTATGAGGCCTTGTATGGGAGGCGGTGTGGGTCTCCAGTTGGTTGGTTTGAGCCGGGTGAGGCTAGGCTATTGGATGCTGACCTGGTTCAGGATACTTTGTAAAAGTTTAAGTTGATTCAGGATCGACTTCGTACGACGTAGTCTAACCAGAAGAGCTACGCCGATCGAAAGACTCATGATGTTGCTTAAATGGTGGGGGAGAAATTATTGCTCATAGTTTCACCCATGAAGGGTGTTACGAGATTCGGGAAGAAGGGCTCTTTTGAGGTGCTTGAGAGGATTGGAGAGGTGGCTTACAAGCTTTCCTTGACGCCTAGTCCATCGAGTGTTCATCTGGTGTTTCATGTTTCCATGCTCCGGAAGTATTTTGGCAATCTATCTCATGTTTTAGACTTCACCATGGTTCAGTTAGATAGTGATTTGACTTATGATGTGGAGCCGGTGGCCATTTTGGATCGGCAGATTCGAAAGTTGATATCAAAGAATATAGCTTCAGTAAAGGTGCAGTGGAGAGGTCAGCTAGTTGAGGAGGCTACTTGGGAGACCGAGCGGGAGATGCGGAGTAGATATCCACACCTATTTGAGACCCCATGTATGACTCTAGACCTGTTCGAGGATGAACGTTGCTTTAGAGTGAGAGAATGTAATGACCCGGCCGTTCGTTTTGAGTATTATATCCCCATTCACCCATTTATGGCTTATTATGTGCTCATTTGTTGTTATGTGACTTTCCAGGGTGGTTGGTTTAGTTTTGGGGATATTTCGGAATGAATTGGAACACTTAGTCCCAAGGTTGAAAACCTAAGTTGAAAGAGTTGACCAGACATTGACTTATGTTTAGATGACTCCGGAATGGAGTTTTGATTCTTCCAATAGCTCCATATGGTAATTTTGAACTTTGTAGTGTGTCTGAATATTGATTTGGAGCTCCGTAGAATAATTTTGGCTTGAATTGACTATAAATGGAAAAGTTGAAGTTCTGAGCGTTGAAACGTTTGACCGAGAGTTGATTTTGTTGTTACGAGGCTCAAATTTTTGTTTCGAAAGTTGGAATAGGCATGTTGTGTCATTTATGACTTGTGTGCAAACATTGATGTCAATCGGAGTTGGTTTGGTTTGTTTCGGCATTAGTTTTGGAATTTAGAAGTTCATAAGTTACTTAAGCTTGAATCGATGTGTGGTTAGTGGTTTTAGTGTTTTATGATGTGATTTGAGGCTTCGAGCGAGTTCGTATGATGTTTTAGGACTTGTTGGTACGTTTGGTTGAGGTCTCGGGGGCCTCAGGTGGATTTCGATGGTTAACAAAATGAAATCGGACTTAGAAGATTTGTTGAAGTTGCTGATGCCTGTGCTTCTGGTTTCCTTATACGCGATCTTATGTGAAAGTCCACGATTGCAAAGAGTTGTTTGGGAGACTAATGAAAACGAATCTACGTGATCGCATGAATTGGTATGCAATCGCGGAGCTATGGTTAGTAGTGCTACGCGAATGCGAGGGTTGTACCGTGTTTACAAAGAAGGAAGGAGGGGTGGCCTGAAGCCACGCATTTGTTCATCTCGATCGCGTGAAGAGGCGTGCGATCGCGTAAATTTGATTTTTTTGTGCATCGCAGTCGCAGTTGTTTGTTAATGTTCACGAAGAGTAATTTGGAGGGCTGATATTTTTATTCTTCGCGATCGCGAGGGACTTTCTGCGATCGCGAAGAGGAGCATCTACGCAGAATATAAATTTCAAAAATAAGGGTTAGAGTATTATTTCACATTTAGACTTTGGGAGCTCGGATTAAGGCAATTCTTGGGGGATCTTTAAGAAATTGATTAGGGTAAGTGATTCTAACTCAAATTTGATTAATATACATGAATCTATCATTGTTCCTACCATTTAATTAGTGTTTTGGGTTAGAAAAATTTGTAGAAACTTCATAAATTATAAATTGAGGATTTGAAGGTCGAGTTGAGATCGGAATTGAGTAATTTTTCTATAGTTGGACTCGTTGTTGAATGGGTGTTCTGATTTTGTTAATTTTGTCGGATTCCGAGATATGGGCTAGGGGTTGACTTTCTGACTTTTGTTAAAGAACATAACTTTATCATATGGAATTGATTCCTATAGCTTGTATTGATTGTATTAATTCCGGATGCCGATTCGCGAGGCAGGGGCTTGTTGGAGTAGAGATTTGCGCGGTTTGAGGTAAGTAACACTTCTAAACTTGGTTCTGAGGGTATGAATCACTTAAATACGTGTTATGTGGTTGGTGTTGAGGTGACACACATGCTAGCATGCATCGTGGCAATTGTGACCCGGTCGATTCCGTGGTACTGTGTAGTTATCAAGCCTTGTTGATATTCAAGTGATCACTATGTGTTGGTGCAATTGAGCTACAATTCATGTTAGGAATCATGTTTAGCCTATATGCTTCTTCTGTAGGGGCCCACTAGGGTCATTTCTGTTGTTGATTTATTTACTTAAATAGTAATTATGTAATCAGTCACATCCATCATTATCATATCATATTTCAGTCTCAGTTTCTATTTATTGTTGCATTATTTATCATTGTTTTGGGTTGTTTGGCATGAGATTGGTGAGCTCGAGAGACTAGAGAGATTGAAGACTGAGTTGGGACCTGAGATCCGGGTTGAGAGTGGGGTGTGGATCGGGCTGCACACAGTAGCAGGCCTTCTTGGCTTTATATATAGTATTATGGATTGAGCTGCACGTCGCAACAGGTCTTATATGCTTTATATATTATTATTATGGGATCGGGTTGCATGCCGCAGCAGGCCATATGAGATTTATATTAGAGCTTGGGTAGGATCCGCCCCTCCGGAGTCTGGCATACCAGCAGTGAGTGCTGGTACCGTACAATGCTGAGTGATTGAGTGTGATGAGTTAGAGTTGAGACAGTCAGTTAAGTACTCTGAAAGTGTGAGTACGTGAGGTTATCATTGTGATGCATTACGTGTGATAGGCATATTTGACATGTAGATATAGAGATGTAACATTCCTCATATCAGTCACACTTGGCATATTTTATCCATGTTGAATTTGAATTGTTAAAGTTGAAAGCATGTCTATATTTCTATACTGTGTACAAATTGATTATAAGATTTCTCTGAGTTATTACTATCATTTTTCCTATCATATATGCACTGTTATAATCTGGATTTGGATTGTACCTATTGAGTACATTGGGTCGGTTGTACTCATACAACACTCTGCACTTAGTTTGCAGATCCAGGTACTTCTAGGCACGGTGGTTGCTAGATTTGGAGTACTTTCGGCTTGGAGACTTTTGAGGTTGCTGCCTTGGCGTCCGCCGACCTCAACTCTCATGTATTCAGTGACACCCAGTTTGGGGAATTTTGTATGTGATTTGCAGTATTTCTTATTGACTATTTATGAGAGTTATTACTGTTAAAACCGTTTCATCTTGTTTTCAATTTAAAAATGCATAGTTACTTGTGGTTGTTGGCTTGCCTAGTATTGTGATAGGTGCCATCACGACATGTTGAGTTTTGGATCGTGACATAGATACCTCTCCGAGTCTAGCTCATATGCCCCGTCTAGTAAAGCCTCCGAGGGAAACTCTGTATCAATGCCGGAAGAGCACACTGAGGAGCAATCCAAGCCACAGAGGAAGTCTGAGCCTCTGGATGTGCCTTCTACATCCCGTAGCACATCCCAAGTTCGAGAGTGCCAGTTAGGAGTCCACTGCAGCTATTGAGGTCTCAGAATTTGATGATGCCCCGGATGATGGGAGAGAGGGTACAGGTGCACAGGCAGACCTGGATCGGTCAAAAAATAAGGAGGCCTGGAAAGATAGATTTGTGAGTCGCCATACATTCTCTGATTTCCGGATGTGGTGGCCTGTAAGGTCCTTGATTCATGAGCGGTAGTTCTTACTTAAAGATCTAGACAAGTACGATCCCGGCGTCTGGAGCAGTTTACAAAGAGAAAAAAGGTGGATGTTGTTTACGGAAAAGCTAGTGGATGTAAAGGAGCACCCTGTCTGAGAGTTTTATGCCAACACATCGCATATTCTCAAAGGGACAAAGGTCACCAAAGTGCGCAACTTGAAGGTGAAATTGTATTAGCATACTATAAATGCATATTTGGGGTTTGAGGATGTGGAGCCGAAAAAGTATTTAGAGAAGTGTGCTTTGAAGGAAGAAGCTAGACCGCGCTTGCGGAGATTCTAGCACCGGGGACTGTTGCACCCTATTTTGCACGAATCAAAACAAGATCCAACTACTGGTTTCTCTGTTAATAATAAAAGAGAGTCACCACCTAATATATAAAGGTATATTAGGGTACCTATTTAATTACTAAGATTATTTCTCTATTAGTATACTAACCGGCGAGATATTGGGTGAGGGTTTTGTTCTTCTAAGGGAAAGGTGTTAGGCACCCCTTAAAATCTACCTAAGGTAGCTCCATAAGACTTAGACTAGGATTAAAGGATTAATTGTCTATACCTGTCACGACCCAAGTTCTCCATCTGTGAACTGTCGTGACGGCACCTAGTCTCTACGACTAGGTAAGCCTAACAATTTGCGAAAATAAAACAAGATATGAAAACTAATAATTTAACAGGTAAATATAATAAAGGAGTTTAAAATGCCGCTCGACATATACAATAAAACACTCTCGAACTGAACATAAGCACTCCCAAAACTCGGAATCTCTTGAATCACAAGCTACAGAAGCACATAGTGTTTCTAACTCCAGAAATCTATCAACGAAGAAAATACAGAAAGTCTATAACTGAAGGGAGAATAGAGAGGGACTTCTAGGTCTGCGGACGCGCCAGATATACCTCGAAGTATCTAAGATAGCCTCTCCTAACTAGAAGTATGGCTGAGAAGAAGTACTTGGATCTGCACACGAAAACATGTGTAGGAAAGGTCATGAGTACACCACAGCGGTACCCAGTAAGTGCCAAGCCAAACCTCGATCGAGTAGTGATGAGATTAGGTCAGGGCTCTACTGGTTTATACGTATAATAAGATAAAACAGTATGAAATATCGCAGTAGAGTTAAAAATGCTAACAATCAAGGAAAAATGAAGTCACAGGAAGAAATAACTCAGTACACAGAGATAGCAACAGGGGATCTCCCAGGATACCGTCCCGTAGTCCCAAACGTAAATGTATAGAGGATCTCCCGTTTACCGTCCTGTAGTCCAAATCGTAAATGTGCAGGGGGATCTCCCGGAATACCGTCCCGTAGTCCCAAACATAAACATATAGATGGATCTCTCGGAATACCGTTCCGTAGTCCCAAAATAAATACACAATTCATTCAATATACACAACAGGTCCAGCTAGCAAAATCTACAGTTCTAATCAAGTTCGTAGCAAAGGAGATAGGTAATTCTTACTCCAAACATGCTACACAGAATCCAGGTAAGTAGCTAAAGCAGATAAGACAGTTAAGGCACGTAAGAATGCTTTTCTAAGCTAAACAGGAGGCTGCATATACTAGTATTGCTCAATTAAAGGAAAACATAGGTATTTACTTAATGAAAATGGGGTTTTTCAACAATTAGCATGTGTACGCACTCCTCACCTCACGTACACGACATTCATATGAATACAGTACCAAATCCTAAGGGGAGTTCCCCCACACAAGGTTAGGCAAGCCACTTACCTCGAACCAAGCTCAAATCAATCCGAAATCACTCTCTTGCCACGAGTATCCAACTCCGATTGGCCCAAATCTAATCAAATCAATTACATAACATAAATATAGCTACAAGCAACTAATTTAGCTAATGAATTTAAAGCTAAGGCAAGAAAATAGGAAAATGCCCAAAAATCCTCCTCGGGCCCACGTCTCGAAATCAGGTAAAAATCACAAATTATGAACACCTAATCACTCACGAGTTCACTCGTACAAAAATCATCTCAATTCAACGTCAAATTCCTATTCAAAACTCAGATTTTCAATTGGGGAACTTTTTCCCCCATTTCCAAACTTCCACCCTCAAATTCCTTAATTAGATGAGGAAAACAACAATAGATTAATGTATTAGGACCAAATTGGAGTTAGAATTTGTTACCCAATAGTTCTCCGTCAAAAAACCTCGAGAAATCGCCTCCCACTGAGCTCCAAATAAAATTTTGTGTTATGAAATTTCAAACCCTCGAAATCCTCTTTTCTGCCCAGCGATTTTCGCATCTGCGCTCATGGGGCCACATTTGCGGTCCCGCACCTGCGTAAAAAGCATCGCAGGTGTGAAAGTCACTTATCCGGGCTGGGGCCGCATTTGCGGTCTCTGGGCCGCATTTGCGGTCTCTGGGCCGCATCTGCGGTTCCTGATGCCCAAGTCCAATTATGCATCTGCGGCTTCTTTGCCGCTTCTACGGCTCCGCACCTGCAGTCCCACATCCGCAGGTGCGATTATATCAAGTGCAGCAAATCCACAGCAACGCCTAAGTCCCAAATCAAATCCGTTAAGCATCTGAAACTCAACCGAGGCCCCCGGGACATCAACCAAACATACCAACCAATCCTAAAACACCATACGAACTTAGTCGAGCCCTCAAATCACATCAAACAACGTTAAAACCACGAATCTCCCTCCAATCCAAACCTAATGAACTTGAATTTCTAAAATTCTACAACCGATGCCGAAACCAACCAAACTATGTCCGATTGACCCTAGTTTGCACACAAGTCATATTCACCACTACGGACCTATTCCAAATTCCGGAATCGGATTCCGACCCCGATATCAAAAATTCCACTATCGGCCCGAAACTCCAAAAATTCAACTTTCGCCATTTCAAGCCTAAATAAGCTACGGACCTCCAAAACACAATCCGAACATGTACCTATGCCCAAAATCAACCAACGAAACTAACGGAATCGACGGAATTCCGTTCCAGAGCCGTCTTCGCACTGCTCCGACTACGGTCCAAATTTTAAGACTTATACTCTCATTTAGGGACTAAGTTTCCCAAAACACTCCGAAATTCAAAATGAACCATTCCGATAAATCACAATAGCAGAAAAAGTCATGGGGAAAGCAGTTAATAGGGGATCGGGGCGTTAATTCTCAAAACGGTCGGTCGGTTCATTACAATACCCTGCTTAATTACTGCTAAAAGTATGGCATATTGTATATTTGGTTAAAACCTATTACTTGAAAAGTGATACACGTAATTTTGGGAAGAGGTTATTTATTAAGAAACCTTTGAGAAAATGTTAGTATCTATATGATTGAAAGAGTTTTGAAGTGTGTATATAATGGTTGTATTTACGGGAAAGACTTGTGAGATAAGGCTAAGTTTTAAAACACATGTCTTAAAAAATGATATGACTATTTTTATAATCCTTGTTAGGTAAAGCTTGTTTAAAGAGATTGCCTCAGGTAAACTTTAAAGATTAGTTTTGAAACCTCATATTCATTTCGAAGAAACCATTTGAAAAAGCCTTGACTTTGCAAAAGTGTTTGTTCGATTTTTCTTTGTAGAAAAGCTCAATGTTAGAAAACCAATTTTGAATTTCGTTTCTGGATTTCGAAAGAGAAGATTGTTGTCCTTTGCTAAGGCTGTTTTGGTTTCAAAAGACTTCATAAAAATTGTTAGTAAAGATTAAGAGATGAATAATATAAATGATTAACGAATTATAAGTATCTACTAGTAAGTCTAACACTTCTTTTAATCCTATGTCTTTTAGAGCTTCCCTAGATTGTTCACATGATTCAAAGATACATAGTAAAGCATTCTATCCAATATGGTAAGTGTTATATACATGTGGGACATAAGGACAGTAAACTTAATAAAGTAGTAGAGAAGAAGAATGGACTCTGGTTTGGGCCTTAAGGAAAGTAGGCCCAGTACGTAGCGAGAACGGACAACAGCAACTTCAGGCTCCAACTGTGCAGGTACATGAGTTGGGCCTGAGTTCTTTGAGAACTCGGCAGGCCCAATTGTAACACATGCTCAAGAAAGAAAAAGCGGGTCATTAGATGTGCTACTCAATGTACATAATTGTGCATGAATAAAACTAGTATGGGCTCAAGATAAATTATAACAATCAATAGCAATCCAGAATATGAAAACTAGTGCAAAGTCACAGATGGAAAAGTAATTTACAACGAAAGCCTTTGTTTTCACTACTAAGCCTAAAGGGATTAATAAATGTCAATAGATTAGAGGCTAAGGGTAGAATTCCATTCATGGCCAAGGTACTCTTTGGATCCTTGGCACTTCAAAATTCCCAAGGGTCTCGAGGCCCAGGGCAGTGCTTGTGTCAGGGAGAGTAGATCAACCAAGAACTAAACTCTACTTCCAAATATCCCTAACTAATCATGTTTACTCTTACCTACATGTTTAGGTGCTAATGAGGCACTCAATGTAGATCCCCATACAAGAGTGATACCGTACCATAGGAATACATACATTTCTCATAACAGCTATACAGAATACCGCGTGATCATAAGACAACCAAATCGCATTGTTATAATCACAATTAAAGCATAAGTAATATGATTTGCTGTGAACATCATAAAATGGTAGGCATGCCCAAAGAAGTTAGCTCCAAGCACACACAGGAAAAGAGCATCAGCACATGGCTTTGAAATCCAGACATTTAAATCATATGTCTTAAGAGTAAAGAAACCACATAGTTCAAGCCTATAGAAGTCCCTAATCACGAATATATCCTCTCAACGACCTTTAATTAGATCAATCAAAGATTTGTCTTAACTAAATCGTAATTTCTAGTATACACACAGGTTAACAGTTTTAATTGAAACTTCTAAAGAATATTACCAGAGATACAGGTTAACAACTTCAACTGAATCTTCTAAAGAGTATTAACAGAGATGCAGGTTAACAGTTTCAGTTGAAACTTCTAAAGAGTATTAACAAAGATACAGGTTAACAACCATGTTTCATTCTAAAGTAGATAACATGATTACTTCTTTCTAAAAGCTTTTAGCTTCATACTAATCTCATTTGAGAATAAAGTATGATACTATACTCAAACAGAACAAAAGCTTCATCTTAGGTTCATAAGTTAAGCCTAGTTCATTTCAGGTGAGCTTTGTGAAGTTTAGGGATAGTGAAAGGCATGAAGGACAAACACGATTGTTGAAGAACAAGATAAGTGCAACGTATCCAAAAGAGCACCCACATGGGATATTTAGGAGGAGTTATACCATGATAAGGTGATAAACAATCAGACTAACAGTATCATTTCATGAATTTTAGAAAAGGACAGTGATAACATACATTAGGGATCTGTTATGCAAATCAAGTGTGGGATTTCAGGTATAGTGAAACATAATTTCAGCACTTTAGCACAACAAATGAAATATCAAAACATAAACATATCTTAACCAAACCTCTTAGCTTAAGTTATGTGTATGGCAACTATCAGAATGCACACAAGGGTGGTATAGGACTCTAATTAGCTTAGGACATGCTTATATAGTGTGATCATATAGCCATAAGGTTTAATAGAGAATCAATGGCCCTCCAAGAGTTAATAGAATTACAGAGGCAGATCAGAAAGAAGAAATTGGTTTAGATGTCATGAACTGATGTACCCAAACTAAGTTGACAGTCTTGTCTTCACTACTAAACAATTTCGTATTCACTTAAGCCTAGTTTATCAGGTGAATCACTACAAATCCAAATAACACCTAAGGCAGATTAGTGTAGCAGTCATGAAAGTTCTAATAGAAACAGGGAGGTGTGAAGCTAGCTATTAAGATTGTTCGAGGATTCTCTGGTTGTTTTCAAACTTAATCAATAGATATAAGTTATTGGATGCTCAATAAGGTTAATTGATCAATACATAGTTCTAAACTCAATACATTAGAGAACCTATGATTCCTTAATCCATTTATCAGCCATATATCATTAACAAACACATGAAAACATTCAGCCATAGCACATTATCAATAACATCATTTAGTAAAAGATAACAAATCAAATCATGCTTGAAATTCAAACGATCAAAAGATAGTAGAGTTGACGTTTTACTGACCTCCTTTAGGGCAGCAAACCAAACAAAGGATTCTGTTTAGCCGTTTAGAATCCAAAGACTCAAACTTCCAACCAGTAGGCAAACTCAGAACCGGAAAGAGAGAGGAAATCAAAAATTTAGTAAGAACTCAAACTTTAATTGAGAATTTCTAAATTATACTATATTGTGTATTGATTTTCTTCAAATGATAGGTGTTGTTAGTGTTGATACCCAATTTTTCCTCACTGATTTTTAATATATATATATATATATA
>NC_031999.1:15803182-15805025 GCF_001879085.1 Nicotiana attenuata
TTTCTACTTAAAACTGGGTTACGTACCGTAAAATTTTCCTTTTTACCAAAACTATTTAGTATTAATTTTTTAGTGTTTAATCTTCTGTTTACCTATATTCGTTTTAACCGAGTTCGTTAGGTTTGCTCTAACCTTAACTTGTATATACTTAAAAGCCCTAATTTTTCGACTATTCTTTGTTTGGTTTCTAAGTACTGGTGTACTGACTTTGTTCTTGCCTTGGTTCTTGGGATTTTTTTCTTTAGCCATTTAGATGTCTCGTGATTTTCTTATCCTAATATGCCTCTACTAAGTTTCTTGGTTCAACTTTTCTACTGATTCTATATGTCTATATTCATTCTGACTATTCATGGTAAGACTGTATTTTTCTCCTTAAATCAGGGTTGTTTGGAATTTTTGATTTACCGATTTGCTTCGCTAAAACCTATGTGTTGAATCTGGACTATTCCTTTCTTGTCTATTTGAATTTCTGTGATATTTGCTGGCCCTTTATGCGATTTTCTCTTTTAATTAAACCCTTAATTATTCTGAAGTTCTTATTTTGGTTTTATTTGAATTCTTTTCCTTAACAAAACCTTTGATTCTTACTGCTCTACTCGGTTTGATTGAACTTCTTGCCTTAATTAGTTTTCTCTTGCCTTATTTGTTATTTGCTGATTCTTGCCAATTGTTTCCTTAACTGAACTCCTGTTCATTCACCCCTAATTACCTACATTATACCCAAGTCTTACTTGATTCCCTTCCTTAAATACCTGTCCTGCTTTTACCGTTGATTGATTATCCCTTGATTAAGAGGAAGACATACTGATTTTATGTGTATGATTGATTTTGTAAATTTCCTTAATTGCTACATGATTGATTCTTTACCTTGTTTTGTTTAACTCTTGATTGCTATATATGCCCTCACCTATTTTCACTTCAGAGGACATGAACACTAGTTCCTCCACACTCTCACACTTTAAAAGCTCTCTATTCTCTTCTTTTACTTGTAATTCTCACTAACCGAGCCGGCTGTAAGCCAAGGCTGGCTATTTGCACCATCTTTGCTCTATACTCTGTATTCTCTCCTTAACTGGTATGTCCTGATTCAATTCAAATCCCAAAACTATGTGTTTCTTTGTTGCTACAGTTCATTAGTTGTGATTCTCAGTCCTGTTTACTATTCTACTATCATGTGCAATATGTAATCATCATGCTTAGATTATACTGCCTAATTACTGTGTCATTCAGCATGTTTAAGTTTGGTTCTGTCAAAGATTACAATTAGTATACCGTTTAGCATGCCCAATCCTGCTTTAGATAATTGCATGAATCCTATTTGTTCACTAGTATGTTCAAGTTACATTGTTTGTGTATTGGTCATGGTTAAAGTCCTATGTGTTCTCAGCATGTCTTTGTAACTAACTTGTCAATTCCATGACTTCTTGAAGAATCTGTGTATTTGTCTGCTATCAATACGCTGCATTCTATATGTCCCCTACCCCTCTCTCCTTGTATGAAGTCTGTTGCCAAAGTGTTTTTCTGGGGCTGTTCTGAGACTGGCATGCTGATTTTAAAATATTCTTCTTTTTTTTTAATGTTTTTCCAACTACTGTTTACTCAAACCAGTACAGGTTTTCAGAAAACTCTTTCATTCCTAAGACCTTCCTTGTACTGTTTGCTAAACTCTTTCAAATCATTATGCACTCTCACACTACTCTTAGATTACTAAGTCCTGCCCCTCTGGTATGTGTACTGCCTTGAGACCCTTGAGATCTCTCTAAACTCTGGCATATCAGGGCTGGCCCTTCCACACTGCACATAAATCAGTTCATTTGGAAAGGTCTAGGTGTGAGCACTGCCC